>NC_092509.1:16321053-16624084 GCF_047511675.1 Marmota flaviventris | reverse complement strand
GCAAGAAATAATTAAAATCAGAGCTGAAATTAATGAAATCGAAACAAAAGAAACAATTGAAAAAATTGACAAAACTAAAAGTTGGTTCTTTGAAAAAATAAACAAAATCGACAGACCCTTAGCGATGCTAGCGAAGAGAAGAAGAGAGAGAACTCAAATTACTAGCATACGGGATGAAAAAGGCAATATCACAACAGACACTTCAGAAATACAGAAGATAATCAAAAACTATTTTGAATCCTTATACTCCAATAAATTAGAAGATAATGAAGGCATAGATAAATTTCTTAAGTCATATGATCTGCCCAGATTGAGTCAGGAGGATATAGAAAACCTAAACAGACCAATATCAATTGAGGAAATAGAAGAAACCATAAAAAGACTACCAACTAAGAAAAGCCCAGGTCCGGATGGGTTTACAGCAGAATTTTACAAAACCTTTAAAGAAGAACTAATACCAATACTTTTCAAGCTACTTCAAGAAATAGAAAAGGAGGGAGAACTTCCAAATTCATTCTATGAGGCCAACATCACCCTGATACCTAAACCAGACAAAGACACTTCAAAGAAAGAAAACTACAGACCAATATCTCTAATGAACCTAGATGCAAAAATCCTCAATAAAATTCTGGCGAATCGGATACAAAAACATATCAAAAAAATTGTACACCATGATCAAGTAGGATTCATACCTGGGATGCAAGGCTGGTTCAATATACGGAAATCAATAAATGTTATAATTATATTTGAATCTGGATTTTCAGCCTCTGCTGCAGACCCCAGCCACCTCCACTGCCTGCCTGCCAGCTTCTTGCCTGGCAATTCAGAGAATGAGATCCACGATAAGGAAGAGTGAGCTTGAAAGAGTAGGATTGATTCACATGAGAAGAAAAGAGAGCTCCTGTGCAGTGAGAGGGACCCCATAGGGTTGCCACTGAAGTGGCCTGGTCTAGGGGTTGACATTGCTGCTGGCTAGGGGCCCTGATCAATATCTATGCTAATCAGGTCTTGGAAATGTGCCTCAGCTATTGGTGAGCCCTTGAGTCCTTAGCCTTTGCTCAGATCTCTCCTGCCTCCCTATTCTTGCTGCCATGGACAAAGGAGTTAGCTGGAATGTTTCTACGGGTTAACCTCATGGAATGGCTTTCACATTAATTTTTTAAAAGCCTTAATTGAGGTCCATTACCTATCCAATCTTATTCATCTTTATGGAAATGTAACTCATGCAAACAAAAAAAAATACCCATTAAATTATACAATGAGATGGTTTTTAGTGCATTGACAGGTATGCACCCATGACAACAATCCAGCTCTTCTAGAACATTCTTGTTACTTCACACAGAAACCCTGTGCTTACTGGCAGTCACTCCCCATCCCACCTGCACCCTGCCCCGGTGCCCAGCCCCAGGCAACCATTGATCTGCTTCTGTTGGCCATAGTCACTTACTCTGGAAATTTCTTGTAGTGGAATCAGATCACACGTGGTCTTCTATGCTGGGCTTCTTTCCCTTAGCAGAATGCTTTCCGTGTTTATCCTCTATGACTTATGTATCAACTTTCCTTCCTTTTAAAGTCTACGCGATATTCTCTTGTCTATTATGTGTGTACCACATTTTGTTTATGCCATCATCCATGGTGGGCTTCTGGATGTTTCTCTCTGTGACTCTGAGGAGTAGTACTGGTATGAGCATGAGTGCAGGCCTCTGTGGGGACACCTTTTGATTTCTCTGAGGGGCATATCTAGAAGTGGACTGGTGGGATGGCATGGGGACACCATTTAACTAATGAACTTCAAGCTGTCTTCCAAAGTGGCCATGACATTTGACCTTCCTGCCAGGGGTGTGTGAAAATCCCAGTTTCTCCATATCTTGTCAGTGCTTATTATCACCTCCTTTTATCAGCGTTGTCCCCTTTACTTGCAGTGTCACTTCCACAGTTTCAACCGCTGCAGTGGACTGGCTTCCTCATGGCTGGATGCTCCACCTGACATGCATCCTGCTGCCTGGCCCTGCATATGCCTCCATTCTGCCTCGTGGGCAGCACATCATCACAAGAAGGGGGAGAACCCCTCAGTAACATATTTTTAGAGACCACATTCATATAATCTTTTTACGGTATGTTGTCATGAACATTCTATTTTATTAGTTATGGTTAATCTCTTACAGGTGACTAATGTGTAAATTGATCCTTGTCATTGAGGTATATGTCTAGGAGAAAACATATGCAGGGTTCAGGACCCTTGGTGGTTGCAGGCATCCCTGGGGGTGCTGGGATGTAGACCCTACAGATAACTGCCAACTGCTCAGCAGTCCTCGGGGTGTAAAGCAGCACCTACTGTGTGTTTAGTAATTTTAGAGCTTTTGCATTCCCTCCCTATATCTTCTTGGCCTTTGATTTAAATTTCTATTTTATTGTGGTGAGAACACCCAGTGGGCAGCACTGTGTGGTCGACTGTGGGACGATGTGGTACAGTCAGCCCCTGGGACTCACTCGTCTTGCCTGTTGAAACCCCATGCCCCCCCAGCAACTCTCCTCTTCCCCTTCCTGGTGCTCCTGCCCACACGGGTCCCCGCAGACTCCAGAGTTTGGCTGTTAGAGACACCCCCAGAAGCAGATTCACGCAGCAGGTGGCCTACTTCACTTAGCATAGTGTCCTTGAAGTGTGGAATATGCTACCCCACGATGTGCTGCTTTTGCATGAGCATCATTTTGAGCTAAAGGCACTTGAAAAACAGCAAATGCAAGAAAGGTGTTCTAATCGCCCTTCTCCTGAAAACAGAGAAGCAAAACTCTACCATGGGGGCTGGGGTCGTGGCTCAGTGGCAGAGTGCTTGCCTAGCATGTGTGAGGCCCTGGGTTCGATTCTCAGCACCACATATAATAAATGAAATAAATAAAGGCCCATCAATGTCTAAAAACAACAACAACAACAACAAAACTCTACCATAAAAGACACCCTCTGGTCAACTAGCATGGAAGCATGTCAGCTTGCCTCTGGGTGGGGCTGCTTCTCTTGGCTCCTCTCAGCCTTCTGGCCTCTCAGGCCAGCCCAGGGAGGAGAGGCTCTGCCTGCCTGCGACCTCCTGGTTCATCCAGGCTGCCACAGCACAGAACTTCCCACAGACTCTCTTTTCTCCCCAATATGAGGTTAAGGACTTAGACGACACAAGGGTCTTCAAACTGTCCTGTAGACCCATGAGGACACCTAGGATCTTTCTCCAGGGCTGCCTAATTAAAATGGGTTCAGAATGTATTGACTGTATGACTTCAAGTGCGAGACTGAGAAGAGAGCCTTCCTGAGCTCATGTTCAGGCAAGAGCTGGTTGGAATGTTTCTCTTCAGCTTCTAGATGTCATGGAGCTGCTCTAACAAGTGTTTGCTGTGTGAGCACCTGTCACAGCTAAGCCGATGACAGGGCAAGGACTTGCTTGGGACATGGCTTCTTAGGATGCTGTTCTTGGGTAGCCACTGGCCACAGGGGAGGGAGCCCGGCTACTCTGAATGGAGATGTGCTAAATTTGCAAGATTTAGTATAAAACAATGTAAGTTGCCAATAATAGCTTTAATTACGTATGGAAATGATTTTCAGATATATAAGGGTAAGATAATTTCCTGTTTCTTTTCACTTTTTTAATATGGCAATTAGAAAATTACATACATGCCTCACACTATATATTCTCATTTAATGGCATTGCTTCATGGGGTGTGTAACTCGGTGATTTAGTACTTCTGTAAACTTACACCCATTTAGGGCCTTGCCTCTCATGTGTGGTCTCTGGTCAGCAGAATCAATATCACCTGGAAGCCTGTGGGCGACCACAGAATGCCACAGAGTCAGATCCTGCATTCTAGCAAGGTCTGCTGGGGGTGGGGTAAGGGGGGGGGTCTGTGTGCGCAGAACGCTTTGTCCAGATTACGGTGACTCTTTTTCCTACCCATATTTTTGCTTCACCAATTACACTGACCAAGGATTCTTAACCTGAGGGTTGAGATCATTCTGGGCCTCAGGAACCTACAGAATTGTGCAATTTTCTTGTGCACATATACACATGTACCTCTTTTCAGGAAAGTGTCCTTTGCTTTTTTCCATCTAGGATGGCAGGGCTTTGGAACCTGTTTGCAATGCAAATGATGGGGGTGAACCTGGCGGTGCTTTAACCCCCCCCACCCCCACCCCTGCACCATGGTCCTGATGTCAAGTTGGTGAACCCCTGAATTAAAGACTGGAGCATCTCACAGGACGGTGGTCTAGTCAGGTGACCAGAGTGTGATGTGCCCTGCACTGAAGCTGGCATCATGCACAAGAACCCTATTTCCAGTTTTTTGTTTTTCATATTAAATATTAGAAAGTGGCTGGCTGCTCCCTCGTCTCTTAACCAACAGCCTCACCCGTCCAGTCTGGTCTGCCCCTCTCCACTCCCACCAGTCGTCTTCCTGGAGCCCTCTTCCCTCAGCTTGGGGTCAAACACTGTTTAGTGATTCCCATGTAGATATGGGTCAATGCTTGTTGGAGTCTTTTTTTCCTGGAAAAGCTGTTTTGAACACAATTATTATGCTAAGGCCCAGAATCAGAGATGGTATCGCACAGAGATTTCCAAATGAGGACCATGGATTGAGGGAAAAAAAAAAAAAGACGGTAAAGTGAGGGTGACAAGAATATCCTAGTATCACTGTTGGAAACATCCAGATCCTGCTGCAAATGGGACTGCAATATTCAAGCCAGCTGAGCCCAGCTGTGATACACAAAAAGGACATCCACTGACACCTGAATAGAGGACCTCCTACTGCAAACTCATGCCTGCTGACCACACCAGGGGACAGAGAGGGCAGAGAGAGGCTCGGCTGACACGCAGGCACCGCTGTCACCAACACGCACCGATCAGCCTCTCCTGCCCTTGTGAGAACTGGTCAGGGAAAATTCAATCAAGTGTCCAACAGGTCAACTTAATACAGAGTTAAACAGTCAGCTGCGACCGCCCACAGCATCTGGTCAACACAGAAAGTGTGCTGGGGTTGGTCTTGGGGTCTGGACTAAATCAATTTATTAAGCCAGTTGTGTGTGTTTTTTTTTAAATACATTTATTAACCAATGTTAACACATTAAATGAATCTATATATTGCTAGTCAGAGCAGCTTACAAAATGCCAGAATGCATCATAGAACTGGACAGCCACAATGGATAATTACAATGTGCATAGTGGCTAAGCTCAACACCTTGATATAGCTTTATGATTTGCAGAAAATTTATAATAATGATTCCTAAAACAATCAATTGTAATTTTACCTAAAACTTTTACAAAACCAGGCCACAATCTTTTTTTAATTTTTTTGTTTTTTGTTTTTTTTTTTAAACACACAGTTTTCACACTGTAGTAACTGGGAAATGTGCAACCGTGTCAACAGAGACAAAAAAGCCAAAGTAACACGAATCTCACGTTCATGCAGCTATCAGTTAAATATTACATACTCTGGAATGATCTTACACCAAAAATATTTCCACAATAACTTGCTCTCATAGGGGTGGATCGAAGTCTCAAAACTTGAAAACCAACCAAAGAAGGGTAAGCGTGCTTGGTGATGCCATCTCTGTCCGCGCCATGGCGACATTGACCAATTACACAGAAACGGGGAGGGAACCAGGACGCCGAGTTACTGCGTAATGTAAGTCCATCGCGCGCAGTGGGGCTACTGAGTGGTCTGTACGAATCCTGTGCACCATGTGGCAGTAGTTCGTCGATTACCTTGTGTCACCACCATCCGCAACGGCATGGAGACTGGATGGCTGTTTCACAGAAGGCCCGCTGACGTTTCCATCTTTAGAGTGACCCTGACAAACCTGGAGGAAACTTTTTCAAAGGCTTTTCTCCAGATTCTTCCACTTCCATTGTGAGTAATTGCTTTAATAAATATCAAAGGTCTAAATAAATATTTACAAATTATTTCTCTAACCTCAAAAAATAGCTAAATGATAAATGGGAATTTGACTTGGTCTAAGATCAGTCTTGGAAAAGAACATATATTGTGAGTTTTTTTTTTTTTTTTTTTAAAGAAAAGTAATTTAAGATTTCCTGGCTGTATTTTATATATCTATGTATAAAAAAAAAATCATTATTCAACTATCGATCCATTCCTATTGGTAATGCTTCTTAATCCAGACATTCCGCAAAATACAGACTTTTTACAAATCACGGCATCTTTAATACAAGAAAATTAACATGCATTATTCTTCATTCTGTATACAGTGATGAGTTCATTAGTAGGCAGAGACCCACTACCACAAACATGACTTAGGCTTCTGTGAAACTAAGTGCTTTCTCTCCCTTGTTAACTTACAGACACGAGGTGACACCAGATAATAGGCAGTTAGGACGGCACTGGGGAGGGGAGGGAAGTGGGAAGGAATTTGTATGCCTCGTCTATAATTTCACGTATGGATAAAGGTAGTTTTTGGCTTTTTGTTTGTTACAAGCACTCATGTTAGGACAAAAGATGAAATGTGCAAACTTTAAAATTTAAATATTCATTTTCTCTAAGATCCAGCTCAGTAAAAGATTACCCCAGTTCCCTGCAATTTTAAACTACAAGATCAAAGCTAATAATTTGTTATAAAAGTTATATATTGAAAAGAAATAATGAAAAACACAATTGGGAAATATTTAAGAAAAAATACGCAGGACTAGCCCTGCTGTGTCAACCCTGTTCCCTAAATTTAATCACATACCCACTGGCATAACCAACAGATAATGCCTTTGAACAGTAAATCAAGCTGAACAAAACCAGCTCAACAAGGTTAAGAAATAAACGTCACATCAAGGTAGTATGTTTTATTTCTGAAACAGTTCTGTAGTTCTTACATTCAGATCTATTCTAAATGTTTCTTTGTTAAACTCACTTGTATTCACCTGTTGTTTTTTTTTAAAGATCTGTTGTTTAAAGGTTAAAATCTCTGTAAAACCTAAAAATGTTTTAAAATTTGCTGAAAATGCAACATATTCTCAATTAAAATTCATTTAAAATAATACCCTCCACTGATGTTACTTTAACCCCCTGAAAAACTCCGGAGGAGCATTAACAAAAGATTTAAACTACTGTGCAAAATTTCTTCACGAAAAGTGTTTAAAGGCTGGTGCAAAATGGGAAGCAAATTCTAAACAATTTTGGCTTCTTGGAAACAAAAACCGCTGTGTCTGAGGAGTGGCCGTCGGGGCGCTCTGGGAAGGGCCGGCTTCATCTTTTCCGGCGACAGGTGCGCTTGTGTTCTGCGTGCCAGTGCTCCTGCTGACACTTGATGGAGCAGTAGGACGTGTTCCAGCAACAGTGGTACATGGCCTCCTCTTCACAGTTGTAGCACTGCAGACAGGAAGCAAGGCGATGCATGAGACTCGTGGCCAGGTAAGATATGGGCCCTGACAGCAGGCCTTTACAGCTGCGTTTAAAGCTCTTTCTGGCTCACCAGGATGCTGGAACTTGAATGTGTCCTTTTCACCAACCAGGGGAAGGAAACCTAGGGGGCGATGCCCGAGGCTGTGGCCAGCTCTGGTTTTAGCAAACTCCAGCTCACCTGCAAAGCATCAGCTTTTGTTCCTGTCTACAGGGCCCTTCCATCAGCACACAGGGGCTATTATCCTTTCCTTTAAAAGCTTCTGCCTTCCCTCCATTTCTAGCTATAACCTATTATTTTGCTCCTCCCAAACTCTTGAGAAACAATTGCCTGACTTCCGGTTTCTTTTTATTTCCAATGCTGTCTTGCAACCCTCCAGGCCATTGAGTATGCTATCATCAAGATCACACTGACCTTGAATCTCAAGGTCAAGTCTCAGTCTTCATCTTACTTGATAATTCCTATTTGACAGTATCTGGAGTATTGTTTTCTTTTCTTTTTGGTGTCATGTCTGATCAAACCCAGGGCCTCCAGCATGCCAGGCAAGACCTGACCCCAGGCTCCATCCCTAGCCCTGGAGACCCTTTCAGCTGTCATAGCTCCTGGGGGAGAGGCACCGGGATCGAGAGGCCCAGATGCTGCTTGACATCCTACAGTGCACAGCCCTGTTCCCCAACAGTGGAGCACACCCACGCACTCACAGCACTGAGGCTGGACTGTGGAAGAAGAAACCTTGTGAGAGTAAAAGCTCAGGTTTCAGGCTGGAGTAATATCATAGATAGTCACCCTGTTGAGAAGGAACAGGAATGATCTGGAAGATGAGAGGCTAGCTTTGGATGCAAACCTTGCTGGTGGGTCAGCAGAGACATGCAAGATCTTCGGAGAGATTCATACAGGTACACACACCGTGAGATGCAGGCTTGGGGATTCTGGGAGAAGAGCTCACATTTGGTTGTAAAATTTCCACCCTTTGTTCTCGAGTGTATATTTATTTTTCAATACTGGGGATTGAACCTAGAAGCACTTTACCACTGAGCTATCTCCCCACCCCTTTTTTTATTTTGAGACAGGGTCCTGCTACACTGCTGAGGTTAAACTCAAACTTGAGATCCTCCTGCCTCAGCCTCCTGAGTCACTGGAATTACAGGCGTATACCACTGCACCTGGCTAATATTTTGAGACACTATGTGACCTTGTTATGTCAGCAGCTGCAATTTCATCAAGATACTGTAGAAAGGTAGAGCACATTTAATTTCAGAAACCGCTCGGATGAATCACATGGTTTGGGATTAGAATATGGGCCTGTGCCACTAACTGGCCATGTGACGTCAGTCTGTATTTGGTTAACTTCTATCTTAGCTTGCCTTTACATAACCCTTTAAACAGCACCATCCCTTCTCCTGTCTCCCAGGTATCCTAGTAACTCATGTGCTTGTGCATTTACTCTATATTTCTGCCTCTCTGTGGATGCCCTCAGACACCACCATGGCTCACACACATATCTCAGCACCCATGCTGTGTATCTGGCACACCACATGCTTTCTGTCCTGTGATCCTGTTCTACTTGCAAAATGTAAAATACAATTTGATGAGCAGGAACGATCGGGATTTGGGGTTCCAGCTCTTGAAGATGAGCTCCAGCTCTACTTAGTTTTAAAATCACTGTAACTGGGCTGGGGATGTGGCTCAAGTGGTAGCATGCTTGCCTGGCATGCGCAAGGCACTGGGTTAGATCCTCAGCACCACATAAAAGTAAAATAAAGATATTGTGTCCACCTAAAAACTAAAAAATAAATATTAAAAAAAAAGAAAAGAAAATCACTGTACTGTCCTAAGCCTTGATGCCTCATCGTAAGAAAAAAAAGTATTAATATCAAATTCAGCTATTTTACAAATGGCAAAATGCTTAAAATAATAATAATAATAATAATAATGGCAGTATCATAATTCCTTACTACAGCCTCCTCTTCCCATTCCTCTGGTCTTCTGTGGACTCATGGGGATTTCTTTTCATGGATTTCTTTTCTAGTGGCTGCTTTCCTGCTTTCTGCCTGCATGAAGACACACTATTACAGACCTGGTCTCTGGGCCTTGTTCTGTTATTACCTTGGGCACACCTTAATTCTCCATCTGGTGAAATTTACTCCAGTGTTCACCAGTCTTTCCTAATAAGTTATCTCTGCATATTCATCTAAATTATATGCCATTTCTTCTTGCCAAATCCTTGTCACAACTTTTAAAATGTTAAATTCTTTAATGGAAAGTTTATTTATAAAGAACAATGCAGGCTGGATAAGATGAAGAATTAAAAGTAAACTATAAAACACCACACATGAAGTCATTAAAACTGAAAACACACTAAGAGCACTTCTCCCCACTCAGTGTTGTGGGGGTGTAGGAAGAGCACATGGTCCTGGTGCCTTCCAGAGCTTCCACTGCAGCAAGAACAAGACTGACACCTCCAGTCAGGTTTAAGGGAGTGTAGTTAGAGACCAGTGAGTTGCTTTACTATAAAAAGAAAGTAATTAATTTCTTTAAAAAACTTTAATGCATAAATGGCAGGGACAGGGGAATCTGAAAATCTCTATTGCTGTGATACTTATATTCACAGTTTCACAATTTGGATACTTGTCTTAGAAGTCACCAGGTAAAAAAAAGTCAGGGCTAGGCCATTTGCCCAAACAAAATACTTGCATAGATGCAGAAGATACATAAATTAATTATACTCAACATGTTATGTACCAACATGTTTCACAAAATGACCCTGAGCAGGGGTCTGTAAGTGAGAGATTACAGGACTTTTAATAAAAACGTTAAAGTCAACAATTTCATAGTTGATATTCTTTCAGTAATATGCACCACATATTTGCATATGCCACATATGCATTTCTGAGAGTGTTTGTCAAATGGGCAGCACATTTTCAGAGACAAGGTTCTTAAAAAAAAAAAAAAAGTGATATTTACCCACTGCTTCTTCTTGGTCTGAGAAATTAGTTGTTTGTGCTGTGTGGCTAGTTTCTTGATTTCTTCTACAAATTCTTCTTTACACTTTTCCTTTACTTGCTTACATTTTCTGTCCATCTCACCCTGCATGTTGGCTACAGCTTTATTTACAGCTTGTCTTTTTTCTTCTTCCATTTCAGAACGCAGCTGAAAGAAAAGAGTCAACCCCTGGTGCTTTACCTCAATCTCACACACTCTAATAAAACTCAACCCGCAGTTTCTACTGAAATACATGCCTTTTCCCTTGATTTCACTAAAGTATGTAAATGATTTTGGTGAGAAAGTTACTATTATTAATCAAAATATTGTAAAGAATGCTGGTTTGCTACCAGTTTTAACAGCCTCTGTGGGAAACGCCCGGTCTCGGCCCGACAACAAGCAACTTTACCTTTTCCAGAGCTTCTCGGACAACTCTCTCAGTCTCTCGCTTGTGGTCCGACTTCATCCGGTCTTTAAAGTCATTGAAAATTTTGGTGTATTTGTCGTGGCACATGCTCTGGCAGATGCCGTCACTGGTGGTCTGGGTACTTCGATGCAGCATCCTTGGGGAAGAGGCACTTAACTTCTTGGTCTGAGTTGACACCGATACTCTCTCGATTGGCTGAGGCATCGTGGGAATTTCCTGGCTAGAACTTACTGCTTCTGTCTCAGGCTCTGGTTCCTAAAGGGTGAAAAAAGTGTTCAGAGGCAAAATAGGGCAATATAATTCACTAGTTCAAGAACAACTCTAGGAGGATAAAAATTCAGTGATCTCTATAGCTAATAAGCTGCTATTAAAATCATGTAATAAGAGGCGCTCCTGTTGAGTGTATTTTTCCAGTTTAAAATAAATCCCTCCCAAACCAAACAATGAATGAAAAAAATGCAGTTAATAGCTATAATAATTGTAAAATAAATATCATTTAAAATTGTATTACATGTTAACACTGTGCATTTTGCTTTTATTTTATTTTTTTATGGTGCTAGGGATTGAACCAAGGACCTTGTACATTCGAGGAAAGCACTCTACCGACTGAATCACATCCCCGCCCCTGTGCATTTTGCTTTTAAAATAAACAAAAAATTTTGTTAGATACAATATAAAATCATCACCAACTTACAATCACTTCTTTGGACAAGATTAATAAATTTCCTAAAATCCTAAACCACTTCTCACTGAATATATGGGTGGAATGTACCCAGACTTACACAGCTTTAAAATATGAATAGTTTATAATTAAAAACCCAAGCTTCGTTATAGTTCAGTTTTTAACTGTTGCCATAAGTGACTTCCTGGATAAGTGCTTTGTCTTCAATAGTGTTGTGAAAACCCGCCAGGTTCCCAGGACAGGCAGCAACGTGCCCTTCCCACTTAGCAAACCCGCCCAGGATGCTCTAGGAGAACCAGGCTCGGAGCTGGGGTGTGCCAGGATAGTGGCAGGAGACAGGGAGGGAGTCAGAAGCTTGGGCTTGAGCTTGATGGATATTATTTGGTGACCATGGAGTTTACGAGCAGCCACCAGAAGTGACTGTCCTGACAACCACACTTTGGAAATCTCCCTTCCAATTGCAAGGTTGGCCACTTACTTCCTTTTTGGGCTCCACACTTTGATTACGGCGCCCTTTCTTTGCTCTTGGTTCTTGAGTGACCTTCAGCTGTGGGCAGTATAAAAGTAACAGCACATTAATCAAGACACCAAAATACCTCTGCTGCAGAAGCCTGTAGAGGACCCCTGCAAGGCAACAGCACACCCCCCCTTCTGCCTCTGCTCCTCCACCCGCTGAAGGCTGCAGAGGGCCAAGGTGCCCTCTAGGACCAGCCTCTCCCTTCGATACACGCTCAGGTCAAGGTCACTGATGTTTATATCTACTTGTTTATTTGAACTGGTTTCTGTTCTCTCATGCAGAGCACTTCATAAATGTTCGTGTGAAAACGAAAGAAAAATGTCAAAATCTGTTTACTATAGTCAACACAGACCCGCCCCCACATAGAAGAAGGAGCACACAGCGCTCACCCAGGCCAGACCCACCTGCTCATTACTGGTAGAGGAGATGCTGGATTCCGCCTCTTCCTCACCCCGGTCCTCGTTCTTAGACTTCCAGAACCTTCCTTCACGAAGGAAACGCTGGTGCAGCTCCAGCTCATCACAGGCCTTTTTCCAGCCCAAGCTGCGCTTAACATGCAGCCGATGCACGTTGACCGTGATGTCTTGGATGTTTTCAGAAGGAATCCAGGCCCTTCAAACAGCATTTGAAGGCAGGTATGGTTAGGAACGCCCAGAATGTGGGGCCAGGTGAGGAGGCGGGGGTGGGGGGGGAGGGAGGTCCTGCCTGCTATAAAGCACAGGCTGCTGCGGCTGTGAGGCCCTTACCACGCAGGAAGGAGGGAGGTGGCATTCTTTTTTCACACATTCAAAGTCATCAGAATTGGAGTGGTTCACAAACCACTCCGTTGGCCCCGTTTGATCAGCTTAGCTTGTCATGGTTTACATGTACCTTCTTCACAAATCCTCTTAAAAAGTTGCCTTTTCTGTTTTTAATACTGTAAGCTAGTAGGACCCAAGCAGCTGTTTTCAGATTAGCACTACAGAATCAGCTGAAAATGCCTAGAAATTTTCATGAGACACACACACACGATTCCATATAAGATGAGGGTATCTAAAAATTATTTATGCTGTTAATCAATTAAAAAATGGAGAAATGTGTATATTGTTTGCCAACAATGTACTTAGTCGTGGACACAATTTGAAGTGCCTCTGAATGATGTATTATATAGATGGCAAACTAAAGAATGGAAAATTATATTTGGTTCTTTTAGTAAGAACGCTCGAACTCAAGAAAAATACCTGGCTATTAATCTCTTGCCTAGACTTGAATTACTACCCACGTAGAAATGTGGTATCAATTCAAGAGGTGCACTGTGCACCAGGGGCAGGCCCCACGTGGAGTAAGAGTAAAAGGGCTTGGCAATATTGGTTTGGACAGCCAGAGATGCTGCTCACAGGAGGTTAAGGGTAAACCATTAACTAGTGGCAGGAGTCCAGTGAGGTCTGGGGCCTCCTGATGACTGCGATGGCACTTCACATATTGTCTCTGTCCTTAAGGAGCCTACAATCTAGCCAGAAAGAGCAAGAAATGATACAATGCAGCACAAGGTAAAGGAGGGGAAGAGGTTGTTGCCACCTGCTTGTGCTCCACCTTGCACGATGAGGGAGAGGTCCCAGACACGGCACAGGAGACAGGAAGCCTGTGGACACCTTGGTACCCACCAAGTGTTCCCTAGGCAGGTAGATACAAACTGGGACTTGGTCCTGCAAACACACAGAGGCTTTCTCTTCTCAGTGTTCTCCTTCCAGAAATGTAAAAGGTGTCACGAGTTTCATCCTAGGTCTCTGATGATGGAGTTCCAGAAATAAGGGCCATTCTGCAGGAATCTCTTGGAGAGTGATGGCCACAGGTGCCTTAGCCATAAATAAAGACTTTAATGTGTGCATATAAGCTAAGCTATGTGCTTTGTAATTTAAGAGCACTTTTAAAATAGTAATAAGCTATACTGTTAGATACTAACGATATTTAAAATTGCTGCATTTCCATAATGTTCTTTATAAATATTATATCATCACTGCCTCATCTGTTGTGTGGTTTGTTAAAAACTTTAAAGCATACTACATTTTGAAAAACTCTAAACTTTAATGCAGAACACAATGATGTTTGTGTAAGAGCTCCTTGCCATTGGATTTTGAATTAGTATTAAATTCACTTTTATTTAATGAAATTTTTTTGAGTGCCTATTACATAGTAGGCAATCAGCAAAAGTGTTTTTGTTCACTTTTTTAATGTGCACTCTTTTTTTTTTTTTTTTTTTTTGGTACTAGGGATTGAACTCAGGGTTGTTTAACCACTGAGCCCCATCTCTAGCCCCTTTTTATGATTTTGAGACAGAGTTGTGCTGAGTCCTTGGGGCCTCACTAAGTTTCTGAGGCTGGCCTTGAACTTGCCATTCTCCTGCCTCAGTCTCCTGAGTCGCTGAGATTGCAGGCATGCACCAACATACCTGGCCATGGGTTGCTTTTGAGAGAGAATTCTGTTAATAAACAGTGCTCCCCCTGGAATGAATTTGTAACTTATGAGGGTATTTTTTCCTCTTAAATTAAATCTTCTGTTGGATACAATAAAACTGATTCACATCTGCTCTTAAATTAAGTCTCAGCACAGTTCATAATACACTTCTACTCTCTTTCACTCAATCCCATTACTATGGACTTCAGTTTTACAAATAATAATGGCTTTTAAGTATCACAAAAAAGAGATGTAATGGTTCTATCTATGTGTGTGTCAATCCTGAATGCTCTGAACCATATGCAGCATGAAATATCGGATGGTAAAAGAACCTGAAATGTTCTACCTCCTTACCTGTACCTGACTTCCTGGCCCAGGCCTTCCCAGCCTTCAGCTACTTGTGGCAAAGGACTCAGGTTTCTTTAGGCAGTGAGATAATACCAGATGCTTTTTTTCTCTCTGGCAGACAAAAATTTGCAAATTCTACAAAAACCCCTCCAAAGCAACTTGTGTGTGAGTGCAATGGCCGTCAACTTCCATGTTGAAGGCTTAATGACATGCCCACTCCAGGAAGCAGCAGCATCAGAACTTACAGCAGGTGGCTCCTTCTGACTCCTATCTTTTTGGTGCATGGTATATTGCTTAAGCAATTAAAAATTCATGATTACAATTTCACGTTTGTTTTCAATAAATCAAACATTCTAATATGATAGAATTTTTAATATATGACCTTACCAATCACTGACTTCAAATACTTTATTGGTCATTTTATCCAGGAAAAGCAAAGGAAACTGTTTATATAGTGAAATTATAGGACGTTTATTTTCTAAAAGTAAAAACTTTAGTTTCATCCATGCAGAACTGTTTACGCAAAATTTTGCAGGAAATAAGAAGCTTGGGGAAAAAAGCCTCTGGCAATGCATTTCTGTGCTTTAATTCTCTCTTCAGCTGACAACCTTATGCAAAGGGTCTGAGTGCACTAGCTCAGATGTTCTTTTAAGATATTCTCTGCATAGTACATGTAAATTAACTCAGGTTATTAAGAAAATGTCATTTACATTGAAAGATATTATAAAGCTACCTGTAAATTGGTTTTAAAAAAAGAAAGAAAAGACAAATATATAGGTAAAAAATTCTGATTATCAGATCGTTCTTACCTAGTAATATAGCTTTATCAATTAACTGTGAAGTTTTAGTTTTTATAAGTCATCTGTGTCGTATGGAATGAATTTTTTATAAAACTAAAGCAAATCACCTGTCTCCCTCATGTATTTGTATCCTAAGAGCTGCCCTTGTGGGGTATTCACTCCGTGCCAGGTACTATGCCCATGTCCTTACATGCTACACTTTCTTTTACCCTTACAGAAACTCTTCTAAGGTGGGTGCTGTAGAGGTCTGCATGTTACCAATCCTCAGAGCCAATAAGTATGTCCTGGGAGGGCAGAGGGTGGCAAAGCCAGGACACAAACCCAGGGGGCACTGCCCAGCCATCTGTGAGCACACGCTGCTCCCCTGTGTTGGTGAGAACTCGAAATCAACGCACAGGCTGTACTAAACATGGTAAATCAAAGACCAGAATGTCCATGTGTATTGTATTGTTTTATTGTCGCAGTGTCAGCTGAGTGTGTATCTATTTATGAAAGAACAAAGAAATTTAAAGTATTGACAAGTTTTTGTCACTTAACTTCTATTTAAATTAAAGGAAAAGTAAGTAAAAACTCATGATGGGGAGAATAAGGCCTTTCATTTTGTAGATTCTCTGACATCAATGACCAGTGCACAGGAACCTCACTCACCTGGCATGGCAGGACACACAAAGGGGCTATTGATTTAAATCCTTGCAAAGGGTAATTTTTAGATAATGTAGCTGCTTTTCTTCACTTTCCCCCTTATTTTAATATATTTGTGTTTAATGAACAAAAAACTTGATGTGAATTCTTTTGCGGGGT
Source organism: Marmota flaviventris (assembly GCF_047511675.1). Lineage (NCBI taxonomy): Eukaryota > Metazoa > Chordata > Mammalia > Rodentia > Sciuridae > Marmota > Marmota flaviventris. Next base: position 16,607,713 of record NC_092509.1, on the reverse strand, counting down.
GGATGCTAGGGATTGAATTCAGGGGCACTCAATCACTGAGCCACATCCCCAGTCCCACTTTGTATTTTATCTAGAGACAGAGTCTCACTGAGTTGCTTAGGGCCTCACTTTTGCTGAGGCTGGCTTTGAACTCACAATCCTCCTGCCTCAGCCTCTAAGATTACAGGTGTGCACCACCATGCCCAGCTTGATGTGAATTCTTGAATCTTTTTGTGGCTTCATTAGGACTCATCAATCTCTTGAGTCCTGGGATAGTCACCAGAGACACTCTAAATATGTGAGTCACTACTAGTGACAACATTAATATGACAATATTTTAGACTTCCTAAATGCCAATGTTCAATAGTGCTAATGCCCTAGTTCACAAAGAAGAAGGTATTATAATTTCATAAGACAATAGTTCAGCATACTTTGTATATGATAACTTTACTATGCAAAATAATTTTATGCTAATAAGATGATTTCTACTCTTGGGGTCTATGTGCTCTTACATTATAAATATGTAAATTTATGTTTTGCCATACTCATCTCCCAGAAGGAATGTTGTGCAGATATGTACACACCACCACACTTAACACATTAGTACACGTTCCAAAGGTGTAAGATCCACAAGCTCTAATCCCAAACTGACTACTGTCATCTGAGGTTTAACAGGGTCTTGAAGATAGTTGAAATAGTAAAGTCTTCACAAAATTGTGAAATAGAAAATCTAAGGACTCTTCCACCCTACTGCACTATTAATCTTATCGCTAATATGCTTCTGAGGATCAATGGCATCAACTATTGAGAATGCCCTATTTAGCAAAGAGCATCTGAAAATTATCTGCAAATATAATTTAGAGAACTTATTACTAGCTGCACAGTCAAGTGCTAATCTTGTTTATTCCATTTAAGGAAAAGCTTCACACTGTCCCTCACAGAGGAGCCACTAGCCTCAGAAGCACAGCTTGATCAGTGCACATGGTTCCCATATTACCTCTGGTGGTGGTGGCCAAAGAAGCGAACGTCAACTTGATTGTCCTCTTTTTGCATGACTTTGGCTGGCCAAAACCCAAAACCTTTCATTTTAGCCCAAACCAACTCATGATTAGGTATCTGAAAATTGAGAAAAAAAATAATAATATTAATAAGGTAAAACACTTTAGGCTTAAATGCAAGTACACATTAATATTTAACTACTTAGTCAAGTATGATCCATTATTTTTAAAATATATCTTTTTTACCTTTAAGAAAAACCCAAAATTTGGATTGCATAAGAATGGTGATATAAACCTTATTTCTCAGAAAGAGCAGGAACAGCCAAGGACGATGGGAACAAGAGCGGCAAACAGAATGCCCTAAACTCTGCTTCAAAGAGAGTAGCCTGGGGTCGGCAGCATCAGCATCACCTGGGAATTTATTAGAAATGGGAGGATTTCAGGCCCTGTGCAGATCTACCAAACCAGAAGACTCCATTTTCATAAGCTGCACAGTGACAGGTTTGCACAATAGTGTCTCAGAAGAGTGGCTGCTCAGGCAGCCTCAGAAGCCAGTGTCACTGGGGAGCTGACCCTGAACACTTGAGGCTCTTGGGCAAACGCTTGCTGGACTTACACAATCGCAAGCCGACCTCGCATCCTCCACTTTACCATCTGCTGAAGAACAGGATATCTAGTCTTTACTATAAGTACCTCATTTTAAATTGAAAAATAAAGAATGATTCATTATTTTCCCCATATTTCAGTTCACACTCATGAAAGCCATATGTAGTATGAAACAAAAATATTCATAAAGGATTATATTCTTTAAGCAAATCGGAAATACACTTCCTTAGAGAACCATGTTACACACTTAAGTAAAATGACAAAATTTCACATACACAAGGGTAGCAGAACCAATTGTCGGGACGAGCATTGGATAAATAGAAGCAGTTCTTGCAAAGTTGTAGTTCATCCAGCTGAAAAAGAAGAGCAGCTATTTCAGTCTACATAAAATGTACTCCCACAAACATTCCCATTCACGTACATAAACAGACATAAACTTTGTCCTTATGTAATCGTTGATAATCAGGTTTTTAAATCTGCAGTAGGTAACAGTAGAAGACCCTGTCACTCTCCTGCTAGAACCAGCCCCGTGGTCTCAGATGGCAGGCACATGAAGGGGAAGGCAAAGGCCCTGAGAGGCAGGTGGGGTCTGACCCAGAGCTGTGCCCAACTCTCATCAAGGGCATTTCCTCAGAGGGGTCTTCCCAGGATGCCCCTCCTATTGATCCCTGGCTGCTTTTGTAGCCTTTCTTTTACAACTTGTGACCGAACCTGTTTTCTCAGTTTCTTGTTCCAGTCTCTGTCTTTAGAAGATAGCTGCTCCCTGAGTAGGAAGCCTTGGCCCTAGTCACCATTTTATTCCTCCAACCATATCACCTGGCACACAGAAGGCAGTCAATAAACATTGTTTGAATGAATAAAAAGCAAACGTCAAATTTGAAATCAAGAAATAAAACTTCTTATATGAACTGATGAACTTTTGCAAAGGTAATATGGTTAGAGGTAAGTGTTTCAAATAAGAAAGACCACACACTCAAAAATACTTCCTTAAATATGCATTTCATTTGATGTACAGTAGGGAGGTAAATATGAATTCTTAATTCAAAGAGGTAACATTTGTAGCTGGCCTAATAGAACACATTTACCTGCATTATCTCACTAATATTCACAAAAGCTTAAGGGTATCTGAAAGTTACTTAGTGGTCAAATCTAACTCCCAGAATTTCTCTTTGAACAGTTTTGCCAGAATTTTTTTTTCCTATTTGCATTATTTCCCATGTATGTCAAAGAGGAAAGTAAGCTTACATGTAAGGGAAATGGGTAAGGAAATGTGAATAAGAACAGTGGAACCCTGAAATGTGCTTAGATTGCAGCAAGCCCGATGATCAGGCATAAAGAGTACCTCATGACACGTGTCTTTGTAGAGCATCCTCGCGATGTCCGCTTGCTCACTGTCTGCTGTAATTAAAGATATGTATGACCTACGATCATCATCTAGAAACACAACTGGCAAGATTAGTATAGTCACCAAGTCCTTTGAACTTCTCAGAAGTGGACATATGCCATTTCAAGCCAAAATATGTATTTTAAGTAAGATTGAGGCAGCAAAATAAAATTCAATAGGCAGCTTTTATTTTATATTCAACACAATCACAAATTTTCTAGGCATAGAGTGAACTCTTACCTTTCAAAAATGGAATATTAATAGGGAAACAACAAATTTACTCAAAGTGCTTGCAAAAAACCTCTCAGCTAAGACAAACAAACACATAAGAAATTATAAAGAACAATAGACTTTTATAATTTAGTGTGCTACAGTTTTGCCTTTGGCGAGTCAATTCTATAAGCTACATCACCAAATATTCATAAATTTAAATTCTACCATTTCCTATGTATACATCATAAAGATACTTTTTGAATGTAACGTTTTATAAAAGACATTTCTCATTATGGAATGTAAATTACATTTTTTAAAAATTAAATGCATACAAAAGAAAAAAAATATTCAACCTCCATAGAAAATCACTGTGTTGTGGAGAAGCAGCTGAGCATCAGCTTTGAATTCCTCATAACTTCGGTATTTCCCTTCATTCACCTTCTGTAGAGAGCAAGACAAGACATTACTATAATGGGACACAGCAGAACTCTTCAGGATGGTGTCAGGACCACTGCTGTATTACAGGGAACATGTGTAAAGGAAATGGAGACTGTGGACTCTCACTGTTACAGAATGAGGAGTGTGGTCGATCAGAGACCCCTGCGGTTACCATGTCCTCTACATTAATTTGCCAAAGTGAATTTATAATTTGAATCTCTCATTTTGCAATAATGATACATACTGCTGCTAAGCTTTATAAATATACCAAATGCTCTTTCAGAGAGGAATTTCAGAGGAAATCTGAGGGTTTGAGGGCCATACTTTTGAAGAGGGATATGGCTAAATCACCTAGAACTAGGTAGCACATTCTCATCCTGGTGACAGGTTTAGGAAATGGGCATGAAGATGGCTTGGAATGCCATGGCCTCTGAAGGTTCTTAAGACCCAGGCTCCTTTTCCACCCTGGCTTTGCAATGCAGCTTCCCTTCTGTGCAAAGACCCTGTTCCCCGTGGGCCCCTCCATGAGGGCTCCACGGCTTCTTCTACTTGGGAGTATCCACCACCTGTCAATATCTATGCCTCATGGATCATTTGTAAATATTAATGTTTGCATTCTACCCTGAATTTCTGATTGCAGTGGTCTAGGGTAAACTCGGGGATTGGTACTGTCCAGGAACCCACCCAGATGATCCAATGCAAACTATGGTTGGGAACAACTTTCCCACAGCCCTCCCAAAGCACCTCATTTTGAGTTTTGTTCTTAATCATGACCATAATTTGATCTGGATTGTAAACTGATTAAATCATAAAAAACTCATCTTAATGATTTTCCTGACAATACTGCCACTCATAGTCAGCACAAGGGCAAGACACACTAGCCCAGCTAGCCTTATCCTGGGTCTAGCTGAACCAACTGGGAAAAGGTGAGAAACCCTCACAGAGGAGGTGGCAACTGAACTGGGTCTTAGGGTGTCAGCTGAAGGGAAGCTGCAGGAGCAGAGGCAGGGGTGGGAAGGTGTGTAGGAGGTGGGCTATGCCTGTGGCTGTCTCCACAGCTTGCAGGCTGTCTCCTGGAAGCCGGAGGTAAAATTTAAATTACTTTGTTTGTAATATGAAGAGGCACCTTTAATTTATCTTATGTTGACATAACATAGCCACAGTTGTTCTAAAGCTACTAAGAGGATCACGAAATGTGAGATAAAATGATTTTAAGTTATTCCTCTGATCTCTCTAGGGTATTGGCTATGATGGACAATGATAAGATTTTAGATTTTCTACCTGACACAGGAAGTACAAAGTTAGTAATTCAGCAATCCTGACTAGAAACTGCCTACAGTTCTATTGGGACTCTACTGTAATTTAAAATTGAATATTAACAAACTCATTAAAAGTCCTCAGCTATAGTAGGTAAAATTAAGAACTTTAATATCTTCAGTTTTCTAGGCATAATTTTTATTGTTGATTTTATTATTTCCCAAGGACTCGTCAGTGCTATGTTCTAATAAGTCCTACCCGAAAGAAACCCCCCAGCACAGGCTAACCCTAGAAAACCATATCCAGCAATGAGTACTTCACAGATGAAATATTAAATTGCCCAGATGAAAATACATTTACTTCAATCAACAAGTACCAAAAAGCCATAAGTCATTTAGGATCTGTCCTTTTAAAAGATGACAGTGTACATTAGGGTAAGTTACAAGAAACTGACGGGTAATCATGCTTTATCTGGTGGTTACACCTTTTCTTGCTCTGGTGAGAAGTGGAAGGAAGCAACCAGAATCCTGGTTTCACTGCTAAGTTGTTCTTTAATGTAACACTTAAGAAAACATATCATGGGCTGGGGCTGTAGCTCAGTGCTTGCCTAGCATGTGAGGCACTGGGTTTGATCCTTAGTACCACATAAAAAGTAAATAAAATAAAGGCATTCTGTTCATCTATAAGTATAAAAAATAAAATTTAAAAAAAAGGAATAGAAAAGAAAATGTATCAAAGCACAAGTTAAAGGAACCAGTTTACCTCCTGTATGGTGGGAACATCGACAGCTGAGTGCACCAGCCTTCTGTACATCGGGTGTTTATTGTCTTTCCCCTTCTTATTAAGATCTATAGCCTGAAAGGTTGTTAGATACATTAATTTTAAATGTGATTAAAGAGAGACAGGCAAAACTTCAATTCCTAAAACTCAATATATTTTTTTCTGCCTTTAAAGAGAAACTGGGATGTGTGCAGCTTAGTAGAGCACTTGCCTAGCATGCACAAGGTCCTGGATTCTATCCCCAGTAACACACACACACGCAGGAAAAAAAAAAAAAAAAAACCAACCTACCAAAAGTGAGAAATCTACATGAAGTACTTTAAAACTTAGTGGAAAATACTTATATACTATGTAGTTCAGTGTGGAATTCCTTCAAGTTTTGATCAAAAGAAGTTATTTTGGAAAACTCCATTTTAAACAGTAATTGTCAATGAAAATGTTAATTGTGGAAAACGAAAATTTAAAATTGATCTCATGTGGCTAATAAGATGCTTGTGTTAAAAAACAAAAAATAAAAAAGCCTAACCAACCTAATGCAGAACTGTTTACTGCAGAGAACAAATGTGATAGCATTGTTTTTCACACTTCATGTTGCTATATTCACATTAGTTATTTCCCAGCCATTAACTCTGAAAGAATGAACCAGAGCAAAGTATGTCTGGTGGGGATCATGAAAGACTCCCTCAAAGAACTCACCCTCTCCTTCATGCGGGACACAATGAACCTCAGGTACGTGCCCATCTCCTGCTTGTTTGTATTCTTCTTCTTAATGCTCTGTTAAAGAAAGAAGATGCCAAATATAAGGTCTAATGGTTCATATGTCAATATCTATATAAAAATATATAAAGAATTACAGTATGCAAAGATTTTATTAAAAGATGAATTACTTCCAACATTTGATAGAGCAATCTCCAATATATGCATAGCAGAAATAGTATTTGATGTTACAAAGTGTGTTTGAAAAATACTATGTTGGGTTTGGCATAATATCTGAGAAATGATAAATATTTTCTTGTTATTTTGAAACTCTAATTTTCAGATAAAAAGAAATAACAGATATAATGGAGGATTTCTTTTTTTTTAACAAAAAAAACGACGACTAAAGTCCTTTATGGGAACATCTTAAATTAGCAACATTGAATAGAAAATTTCAATGAAACACTATTCTTTGTTAAAAGGGTTATTTTAAAAAAATCTGTGTCACATGAATCATACATAGTGCCACTGTGCGCTAACATATCTATTTTAAAATGTTATAGGTCTGTTCAGGAGTAACTCTTGCTCCTATTAGTCTGGCCTACAGGCTAATTAGGTTCTTCCACTTATCTCTCAGAAAATTTGAAAAAAAAAAAAAAAGCAAATAGGAATTTGCCTTTCATATCATACTTAGTTGGGAGACAAGACACGTGTTTCTATGTACAGAGTCAAGGTCCAGACATGACAAATTGAAGGCAAAGAAGAAATGCTGAACCTCTGAAGGTAACTAGATCTGACTGCCAAGGAACCTAGTTGGTCTGGCCATGTTTCTGTGGATGCTATAACTTTCTCAGGCTACTAGATTATGATTCTCTGTCTAGTGATACAATTCCTGCCGAAAGAACTTTATGCACAGGAAGTCATTTTAATTTGCTAAATATAGCAGAGGAAAGAACAAATATTTCTCATGTAACAGGGCTTCCAGCTAAAGCTTAATTCAACTGATTATACATATACATAACATTAAAATATCTGAATAAGGTGGAAAACAATCTTATTTTCAAGAAACTTGATTTCTGGTGTTCTGTGGTACAGGTGCTAGCTTCCTTCCACTCGAGCACCTCATCTGGATTCTGCAGGAATGTGTAGGGCAGACACAGTGCTTTCTTCCTAGTGGGCTATACTGCTGAGTACATAGCTTCTAAATCTACACCAATCATGAGCAGTGTTCACCAGCCCTGGCCGTGCTCTCCAGACATGACCTTTTTTTTTTTTTTTTTTAATGCAGCTGGACATCACTCCTGGGCACCTGGGCTGGAATTGCTGGAGGTGGGACCTGTAACCTGTTTCTGTTTGCCATTTCTTCATGTGGCTCTGATGTGTGGCCCAGACAGAGTACCAATGGCATAGCTATGGAGTTCAAAAAGCAATGAAATTTCCTGGACCCCAGGTTTACAGTCTTTGGGGGAAAATGGTTGATGCAGCTTGGGAATTCTCTCAGTCTTTTTTTTTCCCCCCTAAAAAAAGGACAAATGAACTAAACTGAATTTCAAGTGAGTAAAATAGCCATACTAAGGGGAAAGAAAGGATGAACTCAATTTATAAACACAGAATTTGGTACCTGGCCATATGTACCGCTTAGAGACACACAGAACTTGAAAACAAACATCAAACTCTAGATAGTTTTTTTTTTGCGGTGGCCTGCAATAGTGTTTGTTTGGAACCAGGGATTGAACCCAGGGCCTCACATATACTGGGCAACTCTCTACCACTGAGCTACATCCCCAACCCACAATTCTTTTCTCTTTTTCCTTAATTAAAAAAAAAAAAAAAAATTGGTCAGGATGCTGAAGATGCTCTGGCTTTCATTAGGATTCCCTGTTTCTCATTCACACAAGCATTTGTAGACTACCAGTGGCGCCTGCCAGGAGCTGCTTCTTGCACCTCAGGGGAGTGCAGGAGGCATTCCTGGGGGCACTGCAGCCTTTTCATTAGTGCTTCTGGGCAAACACCTTTAGGCAAATGTCCTTCCACACATCCTCTCTAGACTAAGCAAGCAGTTTGATGTGTTGTCAGATATGGGGAAGAGAAAAGGTAAGATGATCAGACATGGCTGCTTTTTACAAGCAATTAGAAAAATTTATACTCCTTTACAAATAAGGAGGAATAAAAACAAATCCTTCCTGCTATGTGCCTTACTATCTTGTCAACTCCAAAACATTTTGGGTGCACTACTGAAATTCAGATATCTACCTTGTCACTAAGTTACGATTTTATGAGTCTTGTAATAGTATCACTGGGGTTACAGTTCTATTAACTGGTAATATATTATTCACAAGAAATATATATAATCAACACTGCTGAAATAGTTTTAATGTTCACCAAATACTGTGCCCACTCTTCTGTCAATTAAGCAGGGCAGAAATACCCTCTTCTTTGGACCTTCCTATAACTCCAGCTAAACTGGAGCAATTCCAGGGCTGGCTCCAAGCTGTCTCATGGAAAAAGTGGCCATGGAAAGGGTGCCTGTGCACTACTGAATAGCCTCAACCTGGCCAGCTCAAAACCCCAGCTTCTGTCTCAAGGCTGCTATGTGCCATATGTATGCACAGAAACATGTTTTTCTTTCTGTGTTCTAAGCAGAAACCTGTGACACGATTTACCCTAGAGCTGGAATCTGAGCCTCATAAAACAAAGCAATGCAGGGTTTCTCTATGGGCAAAAATCATGCATTGCTAGAATTGGAATCAGTACTACTTTAGCTGCAATGACCTAAGCAAATTGTTCTTTCTTTGAAACATTCATACTATTGAAACACGCTGCAAAGGAGTGGGAAACCATGCTTTGGTTAGGTTTGGGTCACTTGTGCACCAACTTACTCCTGTGGTTATTCAGTTTAAATGCAGGTCTACAGTTCCTGCTGTCTTTTAGTAGAGAAAGATTCTGCAAAATTTTGGAGGTTGCATGTTCTCACAAACCTTATTTTGTTTGTTTAAACATTTTTAAATGAATTGCTAATTTAGTGTAACCATGTGCAGCAACATTTCTTTGTTTTGGGGAAGATTATGAATACACAGAGTTCATGCTAAGGACCTTAATTTCACAAAACTACATAGTATATAGAGGATAAAAATCCGATTTTGAATTGTGTTTAAATTTACTTAGAGCCAGGCTGCTAGAATATTTTTTCTCAGTGGAATTAAGAGTGTGGATCTGAGCCTGGAAAAATGAGTATTTCAGCAAAGTGTGAAAGAAAACAAGGCCAAATGGACAGAAGCCGCCCCCTCCTTCTTAGCGTTATCTGATGAAAACTGTCTACAATAGTTTCAAAATACTGCCCTTATAGACTATTCCAAGAATTTCTTACTCCTCATTGAACAAAGTGCTCCTCAGATTGAGATATCCTACTTCAGTTGATCACATTATAACCATCAGGGAAGCCTCTTAAAAAAACCCCAATTTCCTTTTATATAAAATCCTAGAACAGGCAAAACACACCTACGATGGAAAATAATCACACAATGGCTGCTAGGGAGTGGGGATGAGCTTGGTTGGATTTGGGTGGCACTGGTATGTGCCCTGGTCTACAGTCGAACAGGGCCCGAGGATACGTGTCAATATAATGTAAACTTCCTCAAAGGAAAAATCCCAGCAACACCCAGGTGCCACTCCCAGCAGTTCTGGTACAATTGGCTGAGGAGTGGGGCCCAGATGTTCAGTTCCAAAAGCCCCTCAGGTGTTTCTGACATGTAGTCATAACTGAGAACCAGCACCCCAGCTCTTGAAGACTTGAGACTGCTTGAATACAGACACACCCAGGACAGGAGTTGAGATTCTAACCTGGATGCTACATGGAGTAGTACAGCGGGGTATGTCTTCAAAACGAAAGCAAGGACTCAAACAGACATAAAATCACTACCAATAATTTGTAAGAACAAAAGGCTTGCTGTAAGATGCTTTCACATTGGATAAACATGGGGTTTCTTTCTGATGCTTGAGTTATATAACTGAGAGATTCAGTACTGCACAAAAGAAATCCGAGAACATTTCACCCTCCATCCCACGGCTATAGGGTAAAATTCTGGGGATTTCTTAGGTAGCCATGGTAGCACTGCCCTACAGTTGGTGCCTATCAGCCAATCCAGGCACCCAGAGTGCCTTGAGAGAAAGTGACTACAGCAATGGAGACCACAGGAGTAGCTTTGCAGATAAATGCTACTTTGTCATCTAACTAAGCTGACAGCAGGGCCAGAAAGATACTTCCTCAGGCTGTGAAGCACTGTGCTCCTCTGTGGGCCTTGAGATTCCTCATGGAAGGCCTCATCTGTAGCATGGCCAGGTCAGACTCCACCATAACAGCACACCAGGAACCAGTACCTGCTCTGATCACCTGGTAGTCCTCTGGAGTGATTCTGGACAAGATCCATAAGTAAGAAACAAGCCGTCTATGATGTGGCAAAGTTGCTTGACTATTTTACAGTGACAATAATCAACAACTGAAGCTGCCTTGTGTGTCTAGACTCCACTAAAATGAGTTACAAGATGGCTTGGGCGGGGGCAACCCTCCTTTACTTTTAGGGGAAAAAACAATAGGAAATCTTGGACAGCTTCTTGAGCAAGGGCTTCTTAACCCAGTGACAAATGATTGCCAGGCTATGTCCAATCAGATGGTCCTGGGGAGAAACGACAGGCAAGCATGCACCGAGTCACTTGCCACCCTCGGTGCCGAGGGAGTTCTGCACTAAAAGACACTATGAGCAACCATTGATCCTGTCAAGACTGATCCATAGCTGACTAGATGCTCAAAGATCATTATTTGGAGGAATATTCAGGACTAAATGATTTTATTGGGCTGAAATTTTCAACTCTTCCTGATGACCCAGCTTTCCAGTCATAGAAACATATTTTGGCGGAGACCTGACTTGTAGAAATATTTGTAATTTTAGTACACTGAGTATCCAAAAGTGAAAAATGAGAACTCCAGATGTCTTTGTTAGGTAATATGTTAGTATTACTGGAGTTCACCATGCCCAAGTCCCCATGTCTGTGATTAAACAAGTTAGGGTTTTGAACTTTGTGGGGGATACTCAATATCCAGAATGTCATGTCCGCACAAACTGACCAAAGACCGGCACACTTGAAGTAAAGGGGCACGTGACATATACTGTAGGCCTTGCAGCCTCCAGTTAGTCTGTGTCTCTATTACTTCACTCTACTGTTTTAGTGAAAAGTAGTTATAAGTGACGTGTCTGTTACCTAAGTATGGCCGTGTTCTAACAAAACTTTTGAATACTGAAATTTGTTTTTTTTTTACTATTATTTTCACATCACAAAATTATTTTCTTCAACATTTAAAAAATGTAAAACCCATCCTTGGCTCATGGACTACACAAAAACACAGGCTGGCCCTGGACTAGATTGCTTTGTGAGAACAGAGTCCATAATGGTCAATTTCAGTGTTCTGTGGTGGCCTGGTACGGCTTCTGGCTCACAGTACACATTATGAGCAGTTGAACTGTCAGAAGTCATTAGTAACCAGATTCATTGCTGCCTAGAAAAGCTACTCCATGTGGTTGAACTGGGGTAGGAGGGCTGGCTTGGGGTCAGTGGTCTGTGTGAGGCACTGGGCTCGATCCTCAGCACTACATAAAAATAAATAAAGGTACTGTGTTCATCTACAACTAATTAAAAAGAGAGAAAGAGAGAGAGAGAGAGAGAGAGAGAGAGAGAGAGAATAGGAAGATGGGCTAAGGACATGGCTCAGGTGACAGAACATGCCAGCACACACTTAGGTTCTATCCCCAACACCACATACACACAGGGAAGATGCTCCCAAAATGCAAAGGTTACACTTAAACCTGTTAGTACGTGAGTATATCCTGACCAGCATGAATAACGGTGTTTATTTCTAATGTGTGAGCCACTTCATTGCCAGAAAACATCTAAATAATTCATGGTTGCCTTATTTATTTTCCCCTTTTTGGTCTTTTTGTGGATCAAGCCCAGGGTCTCTACTTACTGAGCTATACTCCCAGCCCTCCCTTGTTAAATTCAACAGTTCACTTTGGTGTAAGTGGGCTACACCCATCAGTGTTCCTCATTGGGAAAGCAGATTCCTTCCTAAGTCTCCTCCCCCGAGATTGGGTTAGGCCTCTGGAGGCCACGTTTTAAACATACATACCATTGATCTGGTGGCACAGGTGGCCTCTGGGTCTTACCTGGATAAACACTAATCTGCATATAAATTACTTATACTGTTTTAGAAATTAAAAAGCTCCCCAGATGTCCTCTATAACTGTAACCACAGAACACAAAAGAATCAAAATGAATTTGATCTGCACATAAATTGTCTATGTTGCTATGGATATCAAGAAGCTCTCAAGTATTCTCTACACCCACTAGCAACAAAGAAATCACAAAGAATTAGTAAAACCCAATAATCTAGATTTTGAAAGTAAAGTTGGACTACTGGTGATGAGTGGCCCATGCCTGCTCTCTCCCCACTCCACGGGGACACAGTAGCCTATCAATGAAAATCATTTTTCACAACTATTTCCTAAAAATATACCTACGTTCAATCTTTTTCTCCCTCAGTACTGACACACTGAAATCAAGTCTCATCTGTAAGATGAGGAGAGCAGGGCTTTGGGCCTGCTACAGAATTAACAGAACGTCTGACCTAATACCTCAGTGTGTACGTGACTCTGGTTGAACTGCAGCGGGTTCCAGTGCTCTGGCCTCAATCTCCTGTAGCTCATTCAGCAGTACTTATTTGCACTTGAATTTCTGACAATAATTTGTGGGTTTTTAAAATTTGATTTAAAAGAATTTAAGTTTAAAAACCTCCTCAAAATTATTACAAATATGCATTCTTAAGGGTAAAAGCTGGAACTGGGAAGATAATTCAAACTACTAAGAATATCTGCAGATGGGTTCTTGGAGTATATAGACTATATAAAGACTCCACCCAGATCACGAAGAGCCACTCCCAGGTTAAGAAGCTAGTCCTGCAGAATTACTAATGCAGAGTATCCCAAGATTTGTTGGCCCAAGTGGACAAAGACAGCACCTAGTGCTACTGTAGCTGCATCTATATCAATTTCTACAAGTCAGCTCTTGGCTCTCTAATGGAAGTTAGTAAGCTTCGACTGAGATCAAGAGGTCAGAAGCTTTGAAGCATCCCATCTGGAGTGATTTAACAACTATTAAAACATCTCTCAAGCTAATTCATTCTCCAGGTCACAAAACCCATGGTTTTTCTAAATCAGTTACACCCACAGAGCCACAGAAGTTGCTAAAATGAAACTGACTACTACAGAGAGGGGCATTCACACATGGAGAGAATTTTATCATTCAATAGCAATATCTTTTTAGGGTAACTGCAAGCCCCATGGTGGCTTGCTGTAGGGCCAGGTATAGGAAAAGGATGTCAAAATTTTACGGAGCAGAGAATTTCTTTTTTTTTTTTGAGAATTTTAATATTTATTTTTCAGTATTTGGTAAACACAACATCTTTGTCTGTATGTGGTGCTGAAGATCGAACCCGGGCCGCACGCATGCCAGGCGAGCGCGCTACCGCTTGAGCCACATCCCCAGCCCGGAGCAGAGAATTTCTAAATACTCATTCTTTCCCACTGTACATGACACTAGTCTTCAAAGAAAGAACAAGATTGAAAAAGCAAAGACAGAATATATTCCTCAGAAATATACTCCATTGTTTTCTGAAAATATTTCAAATGTCTGTTTTTGTCAAGGCACAAGTTCTTTGCTGTGGAGGCCGACGAGCCTCCAGGGACCCACTGCAGTTGAGTCCTTCCATCCCACCCTGCACACCCCGCGCCCCGTGGCAAGCCACAGGGGCAACTGACTTCCACTTGACACCAGGCCACGAGAAGACACCCATGAGGACCAAGCACACCGCTTCTCAGCACTCCACACCCATCCCCCGTCTCTCTGACCAGAACACTGTTTGGTTTGTCACGGAAGCACGAAGACAATGTGTATGAACTCTCCTTCCTGTCTGGGTGGGTCCAGGTAGATTCATAGTAGATAAACTGTACAAGCCTATGGATTATTATGTCCTGGGTCCAATTTTTTAAAATCATCTGCCTTTGTGAGAGTTCCCACTGCTCTTTTCTCTGGCTATACCTGCAATGAATATCAAACCTGCTTGTGAAGGCACCTGGTTCACACATGACCTTGTTAAAATTAATTTTCTTCTTTTGTTTGTATAAAGACAATATGACACAGTTGTCTTTAAAAGGTATAAAAACAATTAATATTCATTATTTTCAATGATTATCTACATTTAAAAAAAATCTTCTATTTTACTTAAAAATCAAATCAGTTTCCTACATTTTAAGATATGTTTATGTGTCTTAAAAGTAAAGATGTTTTCTTCTGGGGTGAGATTATTAATTTTCCACATTCAGGAAGAAAGACTCACTAGTTTCAGAGTGAATATGTAAGAAATTTATGCTTGAAATATTTTCATTTAGCATTTGGTCCCATTTCATTCTGATGATTATATGAACATTACATTTGGAATTAGGAAAACCTGTACTGCTTACAGACTTGAATGCAGAAGTGAATTCCTATCTCTAGCAAAGGGTCGCTGTGCAAAGGCCTCTCCAGCTTGCTCTGAACCAGGCCAGTGCTCACAGTCAGCTCCAGCTGTCCACCTGTGGAACTCCTCTGACCCCCAGAGTGAGCCCTTTATCTGCCCTAGGGACACACTATGCCCCAGGTACAAGACAAAAGGCTTAACATGCAATTTGACAGTTCACGTTAGTGCTGGGGATGGAGCTCCTTGGCAGAGCATTTACCTAGTATGTGCAAATTCCTGGGTTCAATTCCCTAGTCCTGCAATAACAAAAAAGTTATTTTTAAATGTTTTCTATAGATTCCTTTCTGTATGTCTATTTTTAAAGTATAAAGTTCCCTACAAAATCTGTATCTTCATTTTAAATATTTCAAAAAATAAAGCTGCAGGGGCGGGGAGTTTCAGGCACTCCCGCTGATGGGGAAGCACCAGCAGGCAGGAGTAGGAGTCTGAGTCAGTGCTGCAAATTTAGGAGAGTTTTTAGGATCTATTAGATGTGTTTAAAAAAAAAAAAAAAGAAAAGAAATATATAATACATATTATATACATATATATCCAATTTACAAATAAAATTCTTCCACATTCATTCTTCCTCATCTATATTTTCTTATGCTTCTGTATTAGTAGGTTAAGTTAATCCACTGAACAATCTATACATTAACACATATTTTAAATTTGTGGTCCTTAAACAGAGAAAAAATGCCATCTGAAACATTTATGAAGGGATGAGTATTTCAAGTTTTAAAAACATACTAGAATGTCCCTATCCATTACCGTAAATAAGTTACTTTATCTTTTGTGACTTGAATTAATTCTTTCATTTAAAAGTCACACTAACGTATATCATAATGGGATGTACAGTGGTCTGGAATTTGATAGGTGATAAAAAAGAATATGAAGAAAAAATAGAAAAAAAGAGTATGAATATAAAAATATTATACATTCACTCCCTGTGGGATTTAGGGGCTGAAAGCACATAGCCCCCAAATTAGTGCCCTAAATTCTACTTCCTAAAGACAAATTTTGTACACATACAAAAATCACCTGACTTTAAACGGAGGCAGTAACATAAACCTTTAATTCCCTAAGTTATGAAAACACACATATGCACATAAGGAACATTAACATACATGAGAAGTGAGGGGAGGGGAGGCTGGCTTTCAGACCATCTCCATTGCTCACTGGGACAGCACCAATTGTGATGTCTGAAAAAATCTACACTTGTTTGGTTTATGGTTTCTTCCCCTTTAAGTTAACCTTCTGACTTTTTCTGAGGTATTACACCTGGGGCAAGTGCCCCGCTCCTCAGCTATCAGAACCCTTGATCTGTGCAGACAGAGCCTGCTGCAGAATCAGCTGTGCACACTGGGAGGGGAGGGCAGCAAGGAACAGTTCTTGCAGAGTTCTTCCAAGTAATGACTATGGCTCGAGGGGTGACAAACGCCAACCGCTATCAAGAGGTAATGGTTATACCAAAAGATGCTTCTTCTGGGAAGCTGAGACATTTAGAATATGAATGTTCTAAGACCACTGTCTCTACGGAAGTCACAAACCTCATGAGGCAAATTCAGTTCTCAGTCCATGTGACTCATCCAGGAGCTCAACAGACCCGCATGGTCAGTGGCGCATGGTGAACAGCAGAGACCATTCCACCACCATGGACGACCTGGACTGCACAGCTCTAAAAGGCAACATGGTGCCACCCAGCAGGTGCTGTGGGCTGCTTCTGACAGACCCCTTCTCATGCATTCACATGTCCAGCAGTCACCAGAAAGGCCACACATGCCACCTGCAGGCCTCGGGGCCAGCCAGCCCGCAGAGCACACTGTGCACCTACAGACACACGCGCATAGACACATGCGCACAGGCTGCTTCCAAGGGCCTCAAGGAACAAAGTGCCTTTGTGATCGGAAAACTGTTTGTGAAAATGAAGCATTTTAAAATGAGACATCCCCTTTACCCCTAAAACTGGCAATAAAAAGTAGAAAAATATTTTCACGTGCTGTGGTGTACATGAGCAAAATCTTTAGAAGGACTAATTGGTAATTTCTGTCAAAAATTTAAACATGCGTACCCTTTAAATTTGTTTTTGTTTTTGTGGTGCTGGGGATTGAACCCAGGGCCTTGGGCATGTGAGTCAAGCACTCTACCAACTGTGCTATATCCCCAGCCCTATATCCTTTAAATTTAAGACTCCTACTTCAATGAACTTATCTTCCCAAAAGTTATCAAACATATAGATGTATGTAAATTTTCTTTTTATAAAATGCAATGGAGTACACTGTGTGTAAGAGGTATTTTCTTTCTGTAAATAAAATCTTCAGAGCAGTTTAAACTAAAGAATGTAGTTTTCTCAGTTCTTCCTGGAAAATTCATGGCCAGGTCAGGAAAATTAAATTCAAAATAATACAAAACATAAACCTCGATTTTATACAGCAATAAGAAACGTAGAAGAGTTTTCTTTTCAGAAGTCGGAAATGGGGCATGATTTTTGACATAGCAACATAAATGTCACCTATGATAGAAGACTTCTCCTTCAGAAGGGTGGAAATGACATAATGCATTAGTGAAAAACTGGTGAAATAAATTAGCATGTGCCTTGTAAATTATAAGATGTGTGGGAGGCTATAGAGAATAAGCCAGAGCCAGCGCTGCATGTACAGCCACATGAAAGGGGGACCTGCCACACAGGGCCACCCCAGGGACATGCACCTCCCACCCAGTGGGTCTCTGGGAATTCCAGTTTTCTATTTGCCTAAGCATGTTTTAACAGCAAATATTTTGAAAATAATTTTTTTTCTTATTAATAAGTTCTCAGTAACAAGAATATAAAACTGGACATTACACAAACTTTTCTCAAAGCCAAACCGGAAAAGATAGTCATGGGCTACTTTTCAATAACAATTGGCTATGTCTGTAAATTAAAGTGTAATTTTTAGAAAGGTAGACATTTCAAAGAAATACCCTCAAGAGTTGTGAAATTCTTGAGATTTATTATGAAAACTGATAAAAATATTTCTGAAATTTTTGGAGAGGAATAATAGGTATTTTCTCAATTAAAACAGTCAGATGTATAAGAAAGCTGCCTGGGCTAAGTCTGGCCACGCAGCTGGCAGTTGGCGGACAGAACCTATTTCAGTGATGATTCCAACACTGCATTGAGATTCCATGAGAACAGTGGTCTTCTAATCACCACAGAAATATTAGCAAAGTGCTTATTTTAACCTTAATTTTTTTGGTGGTAATGGTAATGAATGGCTTCATTTACTATTTTTACCTGTGTTGAAATTTGGTTCTAGCATCTTATTTTCAAAAATTTTTATTAGTCTGTCTAATTAATCTATATTCTTTCCAAACACTACTTAAGGGGGGGGGGGGGGGGAACAAGTAGAAAGTCATTCTAATTTGGATTTACAGACCTTAAGTTTTAGTCTGTACTCCAAGTTCTTTTGGCCCAAGAGTATTTAAATTATGGTTATTCACTCTTGTGTTAGATTAGTAAAGATGGCTTAATTGAAGTCTTGGCATTTTGTTTTAAAAATCAAATCAAGCCAAAACTTCACATTAAAGACTTTTAAGTTGCATTAAAATTTCATTATTTCTCCCAGGAAATAAATTCTTAGCACTTATGATTTTCCTAAACGTAACTATTAAAACAATAGAGTGAATCTAACACAAGAAACAACATAGAAATAACCACTTCTTTGGAAGTTATAAAGCACAATGTCAAAGGAGACTTTGAATCTTACAGGGAGTAGCTCACAGACTAAAATGAAAGCAAAATTCAGATTCTGTATTGAATTATAGCATCATTTCAGTAACCATAATTACATCCTTATATCATGAAGACAGCTTGACTGACAAAGGCAAAGGAAAGCCAAGGAGGATACGGTGATCACATTTCTGTGTGAACCACTAACACTGGGGTGGGGGTGGGAGTGGGGGTATCGTCATCTAATCAGAAAAGAGCAATATATATATATATATATATATATATATATATATATATATATATATATATATATATATATATATAAAAATGGAATCAGGCAGGTGTGGTAGTGCACACCTGTGATCCAGCAACTTAGGGGGCTGAGGCAGGAGGATCCAAGTTGAAGGCCAGCCTAAGCAACTTAGTAAGATTTTTTTAGTCTCAAAAAATAAAAAGGGATGGGGCTCAGTGGTAAAGCAACACTGGATTTAATCCCCAGTGTGAAAAATAGAAAGAGAGAAAGAAAGAAATTGGAATCAGACAACTTCAATAGTGAATTCTGATGGAAATGTTATAAATTTTCTTTAAAGGCATAATTGTTCAGTTTCCATTCTTAATATAAGAAATGTAAAATTTCTACAATGAAAGGTAACCTCTTCTCAAATTTCCCCAAGTTTTTATTTAAATTCTTTACTATGACAATAGTAACTATTAAGAAAATAGTAACTAATAAGAAAAGGCTCTGACCATAAAGATGCAGGTTTATCTACACCTGTATTTCCTAATCCCCACATCCACAGTATGACCTCCAAATTGACCAAGGACATTGCCTCCTTTTTATTTTCTCTCTTATATTTTCAGTCCTTTGGTGCTCTTATTCTTAAGGTCCCATTAATTTTTTTATCTTCCTAGTGAAAATGTTTATCAGAAAACAGGAGACATGTTTGCCTTTAAAACACATGACCCAAATCCATGAGAAGACATGAGTTCTAGTGCGGCTCCTCTCTCAGAATCCCGACTACTTAGACCACTGCTCACACCGATTTCTTGAAGTCATCATGGTTTTGTAGACCTCAAGGAAAAGGTTTAAAACTTAAAACCTGATACTGATATATTCAGACTTAGAGACTTGCCATCACTTTATCATTTAGAGATTTGTCATTATCACTTATCTGGAATTTAATGTTTAAATGTGTGTGGGGTTTTTTTTGGGGGGGGGGGTGTTTTAGGGATTGAACTCAGGGGCACTCGACCACTGAGCCACACAGCCAGCCCTATTTTGTATTTTACTTAGAGACAGGGTCTCAGTGAGTTGCTCAGGGCCTCACCATTGATCCTCCTGTCTCAGCCTCCCAAACTGCTGGGATTACAGACATGTGCCACCATGCCGGTTTAAATGTGTTTTTATTGCTATTCCAACTGTCATTTTTGTCTGCCTATTAAATA
Organism: Marmota flaviventris; assembly: GCF_047511675.1. Classification (NCBI taxonomy): domain Eukaryota; kingdom Metazoa; phylum Chordata; class Mammalia; order Rodentia; family Sciuridae; genus Marmota; species Marmota flaviventris. The sequence goes on along the minus strand of NC_092509.1, from coordinate 16,587,602 downwards.
CGTACAGTGTTGGTTAGATTAAAGAGACACTGGGAATACAAAGCCACACTGAGGGAAGATAAAACCAGACTGGACCCTGTATTTTGCTCACTATGCTGATAGGAAGTTTGTACCTGATGTCAAGGTAGGGGAAATAGTGCAAACAAGTCTTTGGAAGATTAAATGAACATTTAAGTTACTCAAGTATTATAAGACACATTTGAAAACTGAGCTCATGGGTAATCTGGGAAATTTGCACAGTTCCAAATAGGTAGTTTCATAAAAACAAATACAAAACAATAGAAGTTGCAATCAAATAACTGTACTCATCACTCAGTGCCATATGTAATGCTATGTTTAGTTCTTATGCATCACTCAAATACAGACATACTACATTCTGCAACCAACAATCACGGCATGTATATTCTTCAGTGGGGAAAATAAATTAGTATAATTGTGCAAAGCACCTATTTTACCTACTGGGCAATTCACTTTGCTTTAAGTAGTCAGAATTCTTTATATACAACTGTTTCATCCCTCCACCCTCCAAATAAAATATAAGCAAAAAATAAGCTAACTCATGATGACAAAAATAAAGGCAGCATTACATGAATATTAAATGGAAAAGAGATAAAGAATGCTTCCAACAGTGTGCCTTTTGCTCATGTGTTCTCTGAATAACATAAATTGTACAGTATATTATAAAGTAGGTATTGAACAGATCTCAGTATGCTATTTCTTATTTTGAAAGGCAATCCATTAAAGTAGTCGCATAATCTAGAGGAAGGTGTAAAAAAAGGGAAGAAAGTATATTTTTGTGATTACAACTTTCTATAACCCACACCCTGAATGGTATGTGTTCTGTGATGTCATTATGAGTGCTCGTGTTCATTTACCATCATTTCAGCAAATAACCCCCACCCCCCAGTACTTCACCATTCACCTGGCAAGACCACCTGGGGCATCTTTGTGAAGCTATTATTAATGAATTTCAACCCTCTGACCAGCACATGAAAGCTCATAGGTACTCACCCTGCAAACTGGGCACTGCCAGTGACTACTGCTGTCTCTAAGCCTGAACTCATCAGACAAACACTTGGAATGATACACACGAAAACACAGGTCACATATCAACACCTCTCCAGGCAAATGGCATTCAAAACAATACCAGTCATGATTTTCTGTTTCCCAGTCCTACAAAAAATACAAAATAATTTCGTATGACATTTTGTCAATATCTGCAATGACTAAGAACAAAATTGAAACTGAAGTCCATCAGAAGTTAGGCATTTTAAACAATTTTAGACATTTACTATGTTAAAACAAGAGGGAAAATACCTAGAAATTTACTTCTTTAAAATTTAAATTCTTTCCTAAACAGTATTAATATTCAGAAATACCTTAAGGTGATCTGATAATAAACCAGTCCAAAATGAAGTAAGTCCAAAGCCAATCCCAGATCTAACAGTATCTTTTAGTCTTAAATATAATCTAAGAAATAATTTCTTCAGTAAACTGAGTACCCCCATCCAACTTGTAGCTTAGTGTTTCAAACAAACAAACCTTGTTCAGTTCTGCTATTTAAAAATTATATAATAAATTCCTGGTACACTCTATGAACAGAGAGAAGAGTAACAAATGGTGATGCTCACTATTCTTATCTTCTCATCCATGGTTTTGGATATTTTACTGAAAATAACCATTAATCAGAATATCCACGTTCTGATAGGTTGCCAAATTTTCAGGGTCTGTTGAATTTGGAAAAATAGAATGAAAATGTGAAACTAAAGGTTTAATCACATTGTCCATAAGATTACCATAGTAAAAAAAAAAAAAAAATAAGGAAGCAGGCTAATTTCCTGCTGCAGCCTCCTGGCTGTAAGAGAACAGGGCTGCAACACACAGGCGCTCCTCAACTGCGGCTCCTCACACAGCCAGGACCACGGCAGTATAGCAAGACGACTGTGAGAGGTTCTCCTGCGTTAGGGTCCACACTTTATAAACACCACTCTTAGTTTCTACTATAATTAAGAGTGATGGACCTAATCCTCAACCTTCTTTTATAGACATAATCACCAAATGAGTTAGAGAGAAGCCCACGGCACACCCACGGCCACTTCCAGTGGGGACCCTCACTCCACATGTGGTCCCTCATTCCACGTGTGGTCTCTGCCATCATTTTTCTTTTCATAAATCATTATTTACACTGTTTCCAAAGTGGTGCAGCTTTTTCATTTCCTCAAATGTCAATATTCCCCCAATAAATGGGCTTCTACGTTGCACTCAGGAAACAGTGACTTCTTAAGCAACTAGGTCCAAATGTACTGTTTGACCGTATCTGAGTGCCAGTCACTATTCCTTCAAAAGGATGGAGAATCACTAATGTTCCAAAATTTATGTATTCTAGTCCACATCCAGAGCCACAGTAGTAAATCCTGCAGGAATGTAAGCTTTGGTTTGCTTTCCATTAAGAAATTGGAGGTCTTCACTCTAGCTACTTGCTGCACATGTTTATACTTTGCAAACTCACTTTGGAGGAGTAATTCAGTTGGACTATAATCATAAAATTTTTATTTTTACGTAAAATTCTGATTGTATATGGCAGAAAAAAACTACCCTGCAAAGTCTGATCCAGTGGCACCATGCAGGCACAACATATGTATGTGGTGCTTGGCAATGAACACTCACTGGTGCATCTGTTTCAGATAGCTCACAGGTACCTTTCATTTTAGCTACTTCAATTTTTGTTTCAAAATCTTCTAAAATAAATTGTTTTAGTAGAGATAAAATACCTGGTTATATTTTTAATTAACAGAACTCTTCCTACATTTAGAACAAAGTATTTCAGAATATTTTCATCATAACTGTTTGGAAACATATTAAAGGATTTTGGAAACTGCCCTCGTCCATCATTTGAATTTTTTACACTAATTCATCTTTATGTGATGGTCAAGATGGTAGTTACTAGGATAACTAAGGGAAGGAAGGGCTCAGCTCTAACCTCTCCATGTCCCCTCCTGCTTCTTCCCACCCTACCCTTCCCCCAGTCACCTAGGAAAGAAAATGAAAATGGATCTGTTTTGATGGGGTACTTAATACTAAGCTTAGTGTTTCATAACAATATAGAAATGAAAGTATAATTTGCTTGAAGAGTAGAGCCATTTAGATATAGATATAGATATATATATATATATATATATATATATATATATATATATATAATGGCACATAACTAATTCTGTTATCTGATACAAAAGAAATTATGGGTGGGGGAAGGCAGTGCTATTCACTCTTTAAATCATGGCAATAACTGTTCAGAATAATCATGCAAAGCTGACTTCAAAAGTTATTAGATTCTGAATCCAGGTCCAAGGTATAAATGCTAGGGGCACATTTATTGCAAGCCAAGTTGCCTGCAGTTGGCCTTTTGATAAACGTAAACCATTTACGTAGTGCTTTTCACTAACTCTTGCTCACATGTGCCAACAGTCTAAGTTTGCATTTTCAATGGATTCCACTAGATGTCACCAGCTACTCTAGACAGCCTGCTTTAATGGCATATGTGAAATGCTACTTCAGAACAAGAAAGCTTTCAAAAAGCAAACCTACTAGCACAAAATTGAAAGCTAGAAGCAGTGTAAAGATAGTACAATTTTAACAAGTCTAGCAAGAGTTAACTAAGCAAGCCTAAAGTAAGATAGAAATGTATTACAAAAAAAAAAAAAAGGCAGAATCAAAATAAAACAACATAGCACAAAATTTAGTTCACCTTGTGTGAGGTTGCTGTCCTGGAGAAAGGCTGCATACTGTAGGCCTTTCAAAATAAAAACAAAATAATCTTGGTCTCTCTACTACAATTTTGCTCAATATCAGGTAATATACAGGGATAAAGAGATTTCACACATAGTCAAACTGTTTATTATTTGCTTATGGTTTATACTGTTTTTCAGATGACATTGACTGATACTCTACCGACGTGTAATTACTAGATAAAAGACAGCAGCATGCACACTGAGGAGTCAACAGAAGAAACTTCCCACATTAACATGAGAGCCACAAATGGACAGAGAAAATCACTCTCCAGGAATTCATGTGCCCTGAAACCTATGATATTAAAAAATTATTTAACAAATAAATTCAGTGTTGTCACACATTTGCACAATACCATGAATGTGTGTCTCATCTGAAACCAGTTCACACTGGATGTTTTGGAAACTGGAGTGATGACAGTGAGTGGTGTACCAAGCACCTCAGCACCCTGTGATATGCCACCCTCAGAACCTAGCAGGGAAATGGCCACCATCCAGCAGCACCTACTGCTCTCAAAGTCTCAGTCATCCATACAACATTTGGTTAAGACTCTGGAGCCAGACTGGTTACATCCAGGCCCTGCCACTCACGGCTGTGTAATCTTGGGCAGAATGCTTAGCTTCTCTGTGTATCATATAGTCCCTAGTTTGTAGGGTTTTCATACAGATCAAATGAGATCCTGTGTATATATTTGTAGAAGAGTGCCTGGCACGACAGGAGGCTCAGGAACTGTGACCAGTGCTACAGCCTATTTAGTGCACAAAACAGGAACTGACCAGCCACAACATGAACCATGCTCATGACCACATGTGGGTGGGTGCATTCCTTTCCCCAGCACTTTAACATGCACCATCACATCTGATTTTCACAACATTTCTCTAAGTTAAGTAGAACAAGAAATATTATTAACTCCAGTTTAGAGATAAAACTGAAGCCTGGAAAGACAGTTTTTCCCTCACATAGCAAGAGGGGATGTGGAGAAGGGCTCAGTGAGTCTCTGAGCTCCCATCCAGCACTTCAGCAGCCCTGAGGCCGCTCACCCCTCCAGGTGGCTTCCTAGGTCCACCTGATGAGTAGATGAACATTTCAGTACCAAGACATATGTATGATCTCATATTTAAGTGTAGATATGATGTAAAATTTATTCTATGCAATTCTCTACATTAGTTAAATTCTATTAGCCAATGAAGTACTCATTTGGAGAGCAGAATTGAATGGTTAAATATTTCTAGTAGTTTAAATATGATTTATCTTTAAAATAAAAATCTTATGACATTCCTTAGTGAAATAGAATTCAGACAAAAGAAGAAAAAAAAAGAGAGAAAGAACTCACACACATGCACACAATCCATACAAGTAGAAAAGAGGACACAGGATAGCATGACCCCAAAATGTTCTTCCTGAGTAAAATGGAAATTCTTTACCAAAGCAAGAATAATTTCTGAGTATATTATAGTTTAATTTCACATAGACCTTTAGTATATAATTTGTTTCTAATTAATTAATAATCACCAGTGCTTTACTTAATAATTAGTAAATAATTATATTTTTATAACTGATAATGGGAATGGACACTTGGAAAGAATGTATAGCATAGAATATAATAAAAAGAGAATAATATATATTTCACATTTTAAAAAGTAGTATCCAAAGGCATCACATTTTATACTTAAGGTATTTAAAACACATGACTGAGCCAGGTGTGATGACTCACACCTGTGATCCCAGCTACTCAGGAGGCTAAGGCAGGAAAATGGAAAGTTCAAGGCCAGCCTCGGCAACTTAGCCAGATTCTGTCTCAGAAATAAAAAATAAAAAGGCACAGAAATAAAAATAAAAATGTAGCTAAGTGGTAAAGTGCTTGCCTATCATATGTGAGGCCCTGAGTTCAATGCCCAGTACCTCAAAAAAAAAAAAACACCCATAAGTTGATGACAAAGATCACTGAAACAAGAAAAAAGCAAAAATCTAAACAGCTTTTTAAAAATTCTTACTTGCCCACTTACGAAATTCTCACCTCACATTTATTATTAAGGAGGGTCTGGAGAGTGAAGCCCGGTTTGATGGTAGGTCTGCCTTGATACTTTTCAAGAACAAATCAAGGAGCTATTTCTTGTCAAGGCTTCATAAATGCTATTTCTGAAGAATAAGGCCATAAATTCCAATCATATCTCTTATCTAAAAGATGGGAGCCTCTCTAAATTTCAAGAGAAATATACACCAAGACTTGTTTTAGATTGATGGTTTGAGTTGGCAGGAGCAGATGACAGGAAGTGAGCCTGTACCTGCTCCTCTGCCAGGAGTCAGGAACAAGAGAGCATATGCTGTTCATTTCTTTTTAAACCAAATATGTATTTTCACTAATTACACTTTATTAAAAGTATCAAAAAAACTTCAGTAAATGAGAAAAGACAAAAAATACAAAATGGCACCTCTTCATTTCAAAACCCGCCCCTGAGACCTGCCCAACAGAGAGGCGTGATGCTGCTCTGGGCAGCACTAACATCTCACACTCGCCAAGAAGAGTGGACGGACACAGGTCCAAGCCTGGGAGCATGCTGCGATCATGGCAGCAAGGTGGACAAGGAGAAGGACTTTACTAAAACAAAAGCGTGGTTCCTCAATGAACATAACTGACATGAACTATGAAGGAAATGAGGCCCAGAGTGGTAGGTAGGTACACAGAGGGAGAAGTCATTTTATATAACAGATTTTTAAAACAACACTTTTAATTCATCCTTAACACTGGTGACCAAATTATTTAATGTCAGATTAAAATCACCTGCCAAATAATTGGGTAACTTCATGCTAGGGACCTTGAGCAAAGTTGGAAGTCACCAAATAATGTTAACTGCCTTAGTTTCACAATGCATATTTGATATGCTTGACCTGCAAATGATCCACAGCTCAAGGTTAATTGCTTTCCTATATTAAATACTTTGGTAAGACTTTCCCGTGTTTGGTGAGCACCTTATAGGTTGAGATCAACTCAGAAGAGACTAATTTATATTTATTACAAAAAGCTAGTAAACACCAAACTTAACTCAGCCCAGAACATGGTAAAATTCCACCCAAGAAATATATTTCTAAAGCTGAAAGAATAAAGGGGATAAAATACGATGAAGAAATATAGCTCAAATGCAGTCATCCAGGTGTATTTCTTTAGAGCAAGCAGATAATGAAGCAATCTATGAGCCTATGAAGACATGGAGCATTTCTTTGAAAATAATAAAAGGAAAAAAGTCTCCATATAACAAAATGTTGAATGGTCAAACAACACAAAGTTCCTTTCATGCTCTGGACTAATGGCCTTTTACTAATATAATTTTGAAAGCTATGAAAGCCACCTTTAAATGAACTATCTGGACCCTCAGAGTGAATGTTAATGACACATCAAAAGTTTGAGATGACCATAAAAAATTTTACAGGAGTATTTCTCAGGTTCAGTTAATTTGGCATTTAAAAAACTAGGTGGTACACATACTTTTGCTCATTTAAGGTTAATGTTTAAGTAAACCATTTAAAGTTGAAAGAAGCCTCATTTTTAATACTTTTCACTCTATGATCTCATCTGGACATATATAAAATATTACCATGAGGATGCTTATTTCTTGCCTAATTTTGCCACAGTTTCTTCAAATGAATTCCTCTGACATAGGGAGCTACAGTGATTGAGATCAGAATCACAAAATGTTTAAACAATTGTTTCAGTCTGGTAGAAGGAATTTCAGTAACATGGGGCCATCTGCCTCTGACCTATAAGAACAGGCTTCCTCAAAGACAGATTATTTATAACTATAGCCCCACATATTATAATTAAGCTTTTATTTTATGCTTCCAGGACTTAAAAAATGAAAATAACAATGTTCAAGATATGCATGATTTTTGATTGCTTCAAGTTTGTAAAAATAAGCATTAAAAAAAGAAAAAGGTGGCAATGGGGGAATAAAAATGTGATACCAACAAACTCTTGAGTTTCAAGCTCCATCAACTATAGCCAGTGGTGGAGAGGAGACAATTCTCTACCTTCACCTTCTCAGCATGAAGGGAGGAGTAATGACAAGCAGCGCCATCTCTGCTGACATGCCTCTCAGGAAATGTCACTTGGGGGACCCACCAAGAGAAACAACCTTCTGCCCCACCTCTGATTTTTAGAGGAAATAGAAGAAAAAGAAGAGGGACATTATTACCTATTTTTAAAATGACAGAAATGCCAGAGTAAAGACTATTTAAAAAAAAAAGTGTTCAAAAACAAGTAACACCATACACCCTCCCTTCAAGGCCACAGATATCTACTTGACTACTTCTTTTCTTAATTCTGAATCAGAACGACAAGATGAACAATAACATGCATATTTCAACTTAGAAACTCACATTGTACAAGGAATCAAAGTGATTCATAGTCCACTCCAGGTGGCGAAATTACAAAGGAGGGGGGCCCATATTCAAATGCTGGCATGCAGAATAGTCCCTGGCCACAGAATATCTTTGTACAAATGACAAAAGGTGACCTTTCCACAAGATGTTCTTGTTGTATACTCATTTTTATTAGAATATTACATTCTAATATTTTGCTATAGCTCTGTCAAATATCCAAATGTAGTGCATCCATGATGTGAAAGGTGAGTCCTGGGGGTGCCGCTCACAGGTCCAGTCTGCACACGCAGGCCTCACAGTTGACACAGATACACAGAGCTGGCCAGTGCGAGATGCTCCTACTGTGCCCAGGTGATGCAGTTAATAAGTGTGTATCCTGCTAGTGTGTCATTAGGGCATGACAACTGCAGCCTGCAGACAGCCCCCAGGTGGGCATGTGGCACACTGGCCAAGATAATGGAACACACTTGTAATGAGTCTCAATGTTTCATAGTTACAGGTGCTTAAATGAAGATCAGGGGCTTTGGAAGGAAAGTCTCAAAGAAATATGTGTGCTTTTCCTATACTATAAATAGGTATTTTCTTGTTTTAAGCATTTTAAATTTTTATTTTGCTTTTAATTGATAACAACTAGACATTTACAGGGTATAATGTGATGTTTTGAAACATATATACATTGTAGAATAATCAAATCAGGTTAACTAACATATCCATTACTTCAAATATTTAGTTCTTTGTGGTGAAAGCATTTAAAGGTTTATCTTCTAGCTATTTCAAAATATATAATATAATATTATATAACTATAGTCACCTTGCTAATCTACTATACCTAATAATTTTTATTCACTCATCAAAAACCTGCTTTGCATATATTAATCTATCTATGCTTTAGGTAGATAATTTTGTTTAATCCTTAATCAAATGAAATAGAGATCAATATGCCTATATTATAGCTGAAGAATCAACAAGGTTTGGAAATTTCTTCAAGATCACATAATTAAGTACCTAAGACAGAATCGAGACACCTGTTTATTTTAATATGTATGACCTTATCTCTTCCTATGCGTATGTGTGTGTGTGGGTGTGTGTACACAAACACATTACATTATCCCTGAACTGTAAATATTTACCTATTTTGTGGTCTAAAGACAATTTTGATATCCTCAGTTGTACTTATATCATACTTGCATATTTAGTATAAAATGTTTGTAAGAACCAATTGGAATTAAACTCTACACTAGTAGTTTGATATACAAGTAAAATTTCATCTAGGAAAAAGAAAAAGAAAGGATGAGGTAAATATATGCAACAAGAACATGTAAAAATGAACAGAATATAGAACTGAATGCTATGAACATATAATAGGCTAATTATGTGCTTATTGATTTAAACTGAACAAAGAAACTTCAAGTTGAGGACCAAGAAAGTATATGGAACAGCACAAATCTTATGAAACAGTCAAGAAAAATAAACTCACATCTATGAAAAAAATCTACATAAACCCCCAAGCCAAGATCCTACAAATGAAGCTGGACTTATTGCTGTATGACTCTCAGGAATCAAAAGGTTGCATCCCTGGACCAGTAAGTTTCTGAGTACTTCAGGACAAGATATTCTCCATTATCTGGATATTTAGAGTAGGTGATGAGCTGCCAGTTATTGTTTTTGTTATCACTTGGCACCCAAAGTTTCTTGATTAGCAGCACAGCTATATTTTTCTGTAGGGAAATGCAACAGAGAATTTGCTCTGTTATAAATTTATTCTACTTTTCAAGAAACTTCCAGGGCACAAACCAAATGACACCAGTACAAGCAAAGGCTTTTGTCTTCTATGTTTTCTTTTTGAGAAAAACATGAGCTTTCTTTCCTGAGGCTTTGAAGCACTAATTAAGTTGATGAAACCCATGTTAAATCTGGAGCCTTTCCTAAGCCCATGACTTATCACAGTGGCTTCTGGAAGCAGCTTCCCAACTCTCAGACTCGGCAGATTAATGTGTCTGTTGGCTCATCTTCTCTGTAGAGCCAGGAAAGGAAAGGAATTCAAATTTTCTAGAGAATGTTTCCACAATGAACAGAATTTTAAGATTTTATGTAATTTTTGTGATTTTAGAGAATTCATGATAAAACAATCTATTCTCAAAAACTAACAAAATTCACATCTGTTATATTTGAAATCTATCATTTAAATGATAGTCCTTCATAAAAATTAATTAATTGATTAGAAATGTCTTTCAGTAGAACACAAAATATTGCACATGAAACCAATCTTCACATGAGAAAAATATATATCTCTGCACCTATCTGTGCCTCTCAGTATAAAGTTGCAGACTAAAAAGAAATAGTAATATGCCATTGCTTAAAAGGAGTCAAAATTAAAACTAGCTAAAAGTATAAAGAGAATTAATTTTCAGTCTTTCCTGCTTGACTTCTGTTCCCATGCACAAATCCTGCAGTAGTCAGTTAATGAAGTCAGTGGCCAGGCGACTCTAACCTTTGGAAACCTTTGTATTTTACAACAAAACTCCTACTAATGTGTGGCTACAGGGCCTGATGCCATCCAAACTGAAGGGAAAGTGCTTCCCTAAGAAGACAACTGGTCACGTTCACTCTGTCTAGACAGAATCAATATTATCCTGCATTAAAACATTTTTTTACTAATATTTACCAAAGAAAACACATAGGGGTGCCATTAACTGGGTGTACACTAAAAGGGCTGTTCTTCTCTTCAGATTAGGGTAATATAGACAGAAGAAGCAGGCTGTTTGTAAAAGTGCATTCTCCTAGAGAATAAGTATCTCTTCTATTAACATAGAGCCTTAATGTTGATAAAAGTGTTAAAATGAAAACTGCTGAATTTCTGAAAATGAATTTCTATAGATCATATCTAACTAATGTACAAAAACTAAAAGTCTGCAACTCTAAATTTATCAAATAAAATATACTTACAATCTCATCTCCTGGTAACCAATATCCTTCTTGTTCAATGCCAGCTTTTGAACCTTTGCAGCCCACTGTGAGAGTCTCCACAATAAGACCATCTTTCACAGCTAAGCTCAGCTGGCGGGTGGTCTCTTTTGGATGCATACCGTGAACTCGAGACATATACCTGAACACAGAGGAAAAGCAAATTGAGCAATCCCTTGGTACTCAAAACTAAAAATGAGTAAAAATAAGGAAATAAGGGTGATCTGTTTCTCTTCTCTTATGACTTGTATTTATTGGAGTCCGAAAGAAAGGAAGGAAGGAAGGAAGGAAGGAAGGAAGGAAGGAAGGAAGGAAGGAAGGAAGGAAGGAAGGAAGGAAGGAGGGAGGGAGGGAGGGAAGGAAAGAAGGAAGGAACGAAGGAAGGAAGGAAGGAAGGAAGGAAGGAAGGAAGGAGAAAAAGAGAGACCCAAATACGCAACACTGTCAATTATCATGGTATTTTAAACCTAAATTCCTTTCTGTTTGTTTAGAGGAATATTTCGTCAACAGTCCTAAACTAGCAACTATAAATCACTGACTAGACTTCAGGAAAATGGCCCATTTAGCTCTAGCCTCTGCAGCAACTACTACTGACCCCTACAATGTGTATTCTAAAGCTAGAATCACATAAGGCTAGAAGTATAAAAGCATTCTATAATACTTTTGCTCAAAACTCAGAAAATAACAATAGAGAAAATGAGGAATTACAAAAGTGGTTGTGGATATATGTGCTTCTCAGCTGGGCACTGTGGCACAAGCCTGTAATCCCAGCAGCTCAGGAGGCTGAAGCAGGAGGGTTGCGAGTTCAAAGCCAGCCTCAGCAAAAGCAAAGTGCTAAGCAACTCAATGAAACCTTGTCTCTAAAATAGGCCTGGGGATACAGCTCAGTGGTCAAGTGCCCGAGTTCAATCCCAGTACCAAAAAAAAAAAAGAAAAGAAAAAGCTTCTGAACCAAATAAATACATATTGGACTGAATCACTGAAGCACACAGGCATTCCCTGATTTACAGATTTATGGTAATTTTTAAAATAGAATTTCAAACATACCCTAGACCACATAAAATAGTAGAGTTTCCCTATATTCACCACCACTTAATTTTGCTAACATTTGACTTATTTGCTTTATACCAGAACAGTATTTATACCTAACTATATAGGGTTTTTTGGTTTGTTTTGATTTGATTTTTTGGTGTGGGAATGGCAATCAAATGCAGGGCCTTGTACATGCTAGGCAAGCACTCTACCACTGAGTAAATCCCCAACCCTATTTATTTAGTTTTGTTTTAAGTTTTTTATCTTGTTTCTTAAAGTTACAAAGTATTCTATATACACTTGAATTTTTGCCATTTTCTATTCCTCCACAAACAAACCTCACTGACTTTTTTTTACAATAAATGACTGGACTTCAAAGAACCCTTTGCATATTCAGATAAAAACACATATTATGAGACAAATCAGACTGGCCTTGGACTTTTCTAGGGAAGCATTCCAGGCTGGAAGACAGGGGAGTAATGCCTCCCAGGTCCTCAAGGAAATAAGATAGGACATGAGAGTTTATATCTAATTAGCCTGTCATTCAAGTATCAAAGCAATTATAATGCATTTTGAAAATGCATTGAAGTACCTTCTAAATTCAGAGGATGAATTTTAACAGCAGCAAACAAAAAAAAAAAAACCAAACCAGAAAATCCCAGCAAAAGAATTAACGAAGAGTATTTGATTTTTAGAACATGGGAGGTAACTCTTTTCTGTTTAGGAGACAGCTCACTTTTTAAAACTGCCTATATTTTCTGTTAATCCAGTTAAATGAAGAACTAAGAGTAAAAGAAACATAGGGATTGTGGTTAGAGAGCAGAAGAGAACACTGAACACTGAGCTTGATGGTGGAGGCTCTCAGGTGGTGACAGCACAGGAGACCACAGGGAAGGAGTCTGGGCTTACATGTATTTCACCTTTCCTGACCAATAGTCTTCAGATTTAAAAAATATTTTAGGAACAAAGTACACTATTAATTTATGTATTTATTTTGATTTATTTTTGTTTTTGGTAGTTGTAGATAGACAGCATGCCTTTATTATTTACTTTTATGCAGTGCTAAGGATCGAACCCAGTGCCTTATGCCTGAGAAGCAAGCGCTTTGCCACTGAGCTACAGCCCCAGCCCCTGAAGTACACTATTTCGATTAGTAAAAGTAACCCTTGGAACACAAATACTTCTACATTATCTGAAGAAACTCATACAAAATACATCATGTTGAGAAACAGGAAAGCAACAAAAGAACAATAAAACAGAAAGCACTGTTAAATGTGAGGGGAGCTCCAAACCACTTTTGCCTTTTCAAAAAAACCCAACGTGTCTAAAAGCCACAATTTAAAAGAATGAAGAATAACTCAGACTGAAAACAAATGAGCAAAGGCAGATAATAACAATGTGATCCAAATGAAGCAGGGATCCAGGCTGCAATGTGTGGGATCTGAAATCTAGGGCAAAAAAACTTCTTTTTTTTTTTTTTTTAATATTCTAACTTGTATATGACAGCAAAATACATTATAATTCATATTACACATAGAGAGCACAATTTTTCATATCCCTGGTCTTTGTGTCTTCATACATGTTCTTAGGGTAATGATGACCATCACATTCCACTGTCTTTCCTACCCTCATTTCCCATTTTTAATAAAGATAAACAGGGTGTAGATAGTTATAATGCAAAAACTGTAAGAAGTAAAGAAAATAACTGACAGAAATAGAGAATTATGAGACTTTAATTCACTTCTCTCAGTTCATTCTCACACACACGCACAGGCAAAAATTACACATGGGTACAGAACACCTAACTAAAACAGACCCAGTTAATTTATTCTAAAATAAAAAAAAAAACACCTTCAATAGGTACAAGGAACCGCATAAAAACTGACCACAAAGGTGACCTTACAGACTCCAAAAATGATACAGACCTATGTTATGGAGAAATGAAAACAGATGTTAAAACCAAAACTGGGGAATTCTCATAAACAACCATTGAGCCAAAAAAAGTTACCTAAAAATTGCAAAAGACTGAAAAAAATAACTAAAAGGCTAAAGTGGAGCTAGATAAAGAACAAAAAAATCACAGAACTAACAAACATAAAGCTGGGAATTCCTTCTTTGGGAAACGTAAAAGAGCATCACCAACTAATACCATCAGCAGCGAAGGTCCGCAGTGCAAACACCTACACCAAGAAATGGCTACAGGGACACAGGCCTAAGTGATGACTCTGTGCGATTCTATGCAAAAATAGAAGATGAAACTATGGTTTTCTAAGAAGATTTAAGTGACTAAAACTTAACCAACAGTCTTTAAAAAGGCCAATTTCCAGAGAAATAAACGAGAGATTGGCACAGAGCTTTCCTAGGAACACACCAGTGTTCACTCATGAGGTACTTCTGTCAAACTTCCAGGGATAACGCCAATGTGACTCCAACTCTCCCAGTGCACGACAACGAAGGAAAGCAAGGACTCCAGCATAGGGTGGTAACAAACCCAGTGTCCCACAGGAATACTGATGTAAAAATTCCCAGATCAAATATTCGAATATACAGTCTAATGTCAAATATATTAATAAATGTTAATACATTCAAATTCAAAAGAATATACCATAGCCAAGTGTGAAATTCTAGGAATTCAGGGATGATTTAATAGTAAGAAATCTAATGATATAATTCTCCTCATTAATAGATCAAAAATGAAAAATCATAAAAATTCATACATATGAAAAAGTGATTTAATAAAATTCAACACCCAGTCTCTAAAAAACACAGGAGTAAATCTTTCCTTATATTATCAGGAATATTTCAAAAATATCTACTGCTATCACCTCAACACTTTGCAATAGTAATAACCAACATAACTGAAATAGATAAATCATATATTTAGAAAACCTTACAAATCAGTTCATATGCTATTTTTATTTTTTTTTAAGATTATTTTCACAGTATGGTCAATTTTTTTTTTTAGAGAGAGAGAGAGAGAATTTCAATATTTATTTTTCAGTTTTTGGCGGACACAACATATTTATTTGTATGTGGTGCTGAGGATTGAACCCGGTCCGCACGCATGCCAGGCGAGCGCGCTACCACTTGAGCCACATCCCCAGCCCCATATGCTATTTTTAAATACATTCTTTTTGGGTACAAATTAAGATAGTAAAATTAAAAGTATTTATATATCAAGACTAGTGAAGAGATTTATTTATTTGTTTTGGTGCTATGGGTTGACCCAGTCCTCATGTATGCTAAGCACTGAGTTTTACCCAGTCTCAAGGTAAAAGATTTTTTTAAAAGACTAACAGACTTTGCCAGGCTCAGTGGCACATGCCTATAATCCCAGTGGCTGTGGAGGCTGAGGCAGGAGGATTGTAAGTTCAAAGCCAGTGTCACCAAAAGTGAGATGCTAAGCAACTCAGTGAGACCCTGTCTCTAAATAAAATAGAAAATAGGGCCGGGGATGTGGCTCAGTTGTCAAGTGACTCCTGAGGTGAATCCCTGGAACCAAAACAAACAAAAAAACTACTGGATTTTAATTACTTAAAACAGCAATAAAAAAAATGAAATTATTAGTAGTAAATAGAAGACGTGACAAAATCTATATGAATGAAATTCTGAAATATCACTGATAAAAAGAAAAGGAACGGCTGGGGTTGTGGCACAGAGGTAGAGTGCTCTCCTACCATGCATGAGGCACTGGGTTCGATCCTCAGCACCACATAAAAATAAAGATATTGTGTCAACCTATAACTAAGAAATGAATATTTTAAAAAAGGAGAAAAGAAAAGGAATAAGTGGGAATTTTATTATGATAAAGGTGGCAGAAAGTTTACAATGCGTGGTATTGGGACAACAGGCTACCCAACTTGGGGGATGAAAGATGGAGCCCTACCTCAGTCTGCACCCATACATACATTCTGGATAGATCAGATTTAAATATCAAAAACAAAACCAAATATTAGAAGGAAAACAGTGGAGACTGTTATAACAAGAGTAAAAAATTCACACAAAATCAGCCATTAGGGAAAAAAAACAATAACCAAAGTTAAAATGCAAATAACAAGCTAAGAAATATATTTATAATAATATCATAAAAGACCTGTCTTAAGTCCTATACATTCCTGATATATAAAGAACTTACACGGATGCATTATCCCTATCTGAAATGCTTGGTGCCAAAGTATGCTAAATTTGAGATTTTTTTTTCAGATTTGAAAATATCTGCATACACATGAAATATCACAAAAATGGGACCAAAGTACAAACAAGAAATTCCTTTATGTTTCATGTTCACCTGAAGTTTGAGACCATATTTATAGCACACCTGTGTTTGGACTGCAACTAATCACATGAGGTCAGGTAAGGAATTTTTACACTTGGCCATCATGTTGGCATTGAAGAAAGACTCCAATTTATCTTTGATACAGGAATTTTGGGTCTGGCAGCAGCCATCAGGTAAGCCAAGATGAGCACATTCAAGTATACCCAGGAGCTATGAAGGAAGCAGCAGTTGGATACGATACACTTTCTTCTGAGGGTCCACTGCCAGCAGTATTGCCAGCTTGCTGTGCTCCACAAGGCTCCCCACCCGACTTGCTGGATAAAGTGCGCAGACTGGGATACAGGGCTAAGCAAGGTTATGTCATATACAGGATCGTGTGCACTGTGGTGGCCGCAAACGCCCACTTCCTAAGGGTGCCAACTATAGCAAGCCTGTCCATCATGGCGTTAACTAGGTAAAGTTTGCTCGAAGTCTTCAGTCTGTTGCTGAGGATCGAGCTGGACACTACTGTGGGGCTCTGAGAGTCCTGAATTCTTATTGGGTTGGTGAAGATTCCACATAGAAATTCTTCGAGGTTATCCTCATTGATCCATTCCATAAAGCTATTAGAACAAATCCTGACACCCAGTGAATCACCAAACCAGTCGACAAGCACAGGGAGAAGCACAGCCTAACATCTGCAGGCCGTAAGAGTCGTGGTCTTGGAAAGGGCCACAAGTTCCACTACACTATTGGTGGTTCTCGCCGTGCAGCTTGGAGAAGATGCAATGCTCTCCAGCTACACCGTTACCGCTAATATAAGTATGATGTTTGTAAAGTTCATATCTAATGAACAATTTAGGACATTCATGTCTGCTTAAAGGTGTTATTTGTCTGTTAAAAGTAGTATGCAGATTATTTCATAAATGCTTTTTGAAACTATGGAAGTTAAAGTGCAATAATGTTTGAAGACAATATCATGGTGTATCTTGTTTCTTATCTTATTAGGGAGTTATATGTCAGTGTTTAACATATGCTCTGTGGTATAACAGTTGTCAAAGAAACTCTTTAAAAGAGGAAAAAAGGAATTTTACTTTATATAACATTTTTCAATTGGTGGTATATGTTGAGCAACTCTGTTAAATGCTCATTAGTTATGTTTGCAAATTCTATTGAACTTTTCTTGTCTTATTGAGTCATGTAGGATACACACCATAGGTAGTAAGTAAGTAGTAGTGTCTGAAGATGGCTATTGGTGAATATAATCTATTAGCATAAGTTGCTAAATGTAAGCACTAATATGTTGTTTGCTGTGGGTTTGGGGTACATATTTTATTGAGGACACTCCTCTCTGTTCCCAGTTTGCTAAGTTAGAAAGAATGCTATTGTCTTTCATTATTCCTCAGTACATTTCCAACCATGGACTTGTGCAGCAGACTGGTTTTCTATGCCATGACATGCTCAAAGAGCTTTAGGGCCTGGACTCGAACACAATGAGGAAGTTTTACTTTTTCTCAGTAATGGCACACTGGGCTCAACTTTTTTAGTTCAAAAACAACTGAAGTTGGTTAAAGCAATGTATTCTGGACATCTGGCCCTATCTTTGGCCTTCCAAGGACTACAAAAGATGTCCACAATGACAAGCAGGCTAAAATCAGGGAGCCACTTTCACAGGGATCCAGATCAAGAGAGTATACGGCTGAAGATCAGTTCTGCCCTAAAACACAGCAACAGCAACGCTGCCAAGAAGAGTGCATCTTCCTCACAATGACTGTAACAGCTGTTGGTCACTGGTTCTTTTCTGAATGGAAAGCTGGGTTTAGGCATATCAGCATAAAGAGAAAGCAATCTAGTATGTGTTGGAAGTGTCATCTGAAAGCTAAGGACCATGTGTTCACTATTTATAATAGAGGTAAATGTCAAGAAATACATTGACATTAGCTGGGCTCATCTGGAGAAGAGTAGGTCCACACAGGCACTGAAAGCCCAGCTTCAGATCATGCCAATGCAGGATCAGATCAAGATGATCTGAAATTGGTAGTACATCAGACACCATCCTGGAGCCTATCCGAATCTAAAGTAGTGCCCAAATTTGGTGAATTGCTTGCTTTTTTTCTTGATCACTCTTCTATCAGTTTTTAAAAACTGATTATGTTCTTTTAAAGATAAGTTCAATTCTCACTTATTTTTCTTTAAAAGTAGAGAAAAAGGTGTAGATTGAGCAAGAATACTATAACTATCAAGTAAATAGAGGAGTGATGTAATTTTATGGAGCATTACAGTCCAAGTGTATTTGACAAGATTTAAGGCTGGCAAATTCATTAAAAACAAACTGTGAAGGTAGAGAATGGTCCTTCAGATAGCATAGTGTCCCAATCCACCATTCATTTTCTCAGTTCACCAAGTACTTAGGTTTGTTCCAGGGGAAGGTACTGTGGCTAACAGTCCAGGTGAAAGGCACTCTGTTCTTAAAATCTCTCACTTTCTTCTGAATTGTTTAATCCATCCCAGGGCCTTGCCTTCTTCCAATAAAGAAGCAAAAGTAGTAGTCTCGATTCAAGAGGCTTTCTAGTTTTCTATTTTAATTTTATTTAATAGCAAAGTTACAAAACGGTGTGTACATGTCTAATATTTCAGTATTAGATTCAATTTTTCTGAACTTTTTCAATAAACTTTCTTCTTTTTCTTCATCCTACCCATTTCCATTTCTGTGATATTCCTCCTGTTCTCTGGAGTCCCAAAGTGCTCCTCTTGCTCTTGAGATATGACTTCCAATTGTTGCTAAGCACCAAGATGCATTCATGCAACAAGCTATAAAACCCCAAGTTGCTTCATCTCCCTGAGGTAATTCTACATGTTCCAAAACAACATGTATGTAGAATTAATGGTAACAGCCCTGCTTACTTAACATTTTTGCAAAAGTATGAGCTCTCATGAGTCATAATTTCCTGAAAGTAATTATCTTTCAACCTTCTAGTAACAATTCAATCTCTGAATCTTCTAGCATCTCATTTGAAATGATGTATTGGGAAATGAACACACTAATAAAAGAACAAACATGGTTGCATCCTGTGGATTGAACTGCCACAAAACAGTGGTATGTTCTATTAATTAAAACATGTAAGAAATGCCTAGAATGTCCTCAAGTCCTTTACAAACAGCTTTGCGCTATTCATAGAGTTGACAGGTATAAGAGGATTTGACGATTTTGATGGTAACGCAGCAAGTTCATTTCCAATTGCACTGCTAGGCACTGCCCCATATTTCAGTGCCTCATGGTGCCCAACTGGCCCCAGTGGCTGGCTCGCTGGGGCTGAAAACAGACTCGGGAAAACAGATGATCAAAAATTTGTAAAATTCAAGATGGAAATTTAAGCAAACACTGATTAAAATCTTTTGATGTTAAAAGATGTTCTACATATAAAAGCTATGGAATTATGAGAGGATACAAAACATGACTAGTAAGAAATGTGGGATTTCTTCATGAAATACACATCAGAAACCTACTTTCTTCTAGCCTCTGTAGCAATTATCACTAACTTCCATTCTGCAAATTAAAGACAAATAATAAAATGGAAAAACATTTATGACAAATATAACGACAAGCTTACAGCCCTAAAATACAAAACTAAAACAATTAGAAAATGATTTCCCCTGTTACAACAGCAAGATGCTTAAAAAATCATTAATCTCAGTGCTAATAAAGACACATCGAGATGGCCACCCTCAATTAATCAGTGCTTAAGTATTTTCGGGAAAGCATTTTGGCATTAGGTATCAAGAACTTTACAAATAATCCTACCCTTTAATTGTAATTCCACTTCTAAGGAAATAATTTGAGATGAGGCACAGGAACATATAGAAAAATATTTCTTACATCATGAAATTTTATAGAATCAAAGGATCTAAATGTCCACAATCATAAGTTACATTATGTCCTCCTAATAGAATACTATGCAGCTTATAAAATTAATATTTCAAAACACATAATGGTTGGGGCTGGGTTGGGAATCCTCAGCACCACATAAAAATAAATAAGTAAAATAAAGGTATTGTGTCTAACTACAACTAAAAATTTTTTTTTGAAAAACCACATAATGGTGTGAGAAAATGCTCATGGTATAATATTAAAAGGTATTTAAAATTCTATATATATACTTATGCATATACATATTATACACATAAGCATAGGGTGGGGGAAGAGAAAGTGTGTACTGCTAAGAGATATAGTTGATTTGGTTTATTAAGATTAATCCTTCCATTAAAATTAGAAAAACTAAACAAAATATTAAAAATTATTCATTTCATTTGAAGCATCCACCAATTCTGGAAGAATCAACTGAAATGCTCCAAAGCCAAGCAAAGTTTTCATAACCTTATAGGGCCAAAGACAAAATCTCTCATTCAAGTGAATCAAGAAAGAGAGCCTTGGTAAAATCCCAAGGCCTCTGGGATATTCCAAAGTGCTATATACTCAGGGCTACTCTGGAAAGAGAGAGGTCCACACAGGTACTGAAAGCACAGCTTTAAATCATGCCAATGCCTGAAGAGTGAGTTGAAACTGGTGGTACATCATAAACTACCCTGGAGCCTACCTGTCTTTAATTGTATTGCCAATGGATAATTGTAGTGGACAGGCACATGAGAGACCTAAGAGCATGCACTAGATAAGCCATTTTGTGTTGAAGGTTCTAGAGTGCTCCCAGTCTTCTTCCAAACTCTGTCCCACTCTCTACATGCCTGTAACTGCTGACTCATCGCACACCTTCATAGTGACTCATTAGGGAAAAAAAAAACAACAAAGACAGGTGAAATTTTTAGTAGATTTTATAGTACCTGCCTTATAATTTCTGCTTCATCATAACAGCTGAGTCAATTTCCCTCAATTTGGAAGTAACTAAAAATAATTTACAGTGTTCACTGAATACAGATACAATGTATCAATTTTATGGGGATTAACTAACAGAAACCCTTCTTTTCCATAGTTTTCACTAATAGTAAAGGTGTTACAAACACTTTTTCTTAACTTTTTGATTACTCCAAATGTCCACTATAAAAAATTATATTTTGGTATCTATCATTTATGCAGTGACTTAATTAAAATATTGGTTAAGTAAAACATTTAGTTATTTTAAGACTAGATGAAGAAAAAGTTCCATGGGCTAGGGTTGTGGCTCAGTAGTACAGTGCTTGCCTAGCATGTGTGAAGCACTGGGTTCGATTCTCAGCACCTCATATAAATAAATAAAATAAAGGTCCATTGACAGCATGCATGTGTGTGTGTGTGTGTGTGTGTGTGTGTGTGTATGTGTGTGTGTATATATATATATATATATATATATATATATATATATATATATATAATTTTTTTAAAGATAGTACTTCCATAACAGGACATTTTCATTTATTTTCCTTGATACACATACACTCCTTTGTTATAAAAAGGCAATGTTTTCAATTCAAAGTCTCAACTTCATAAGGATGAATTGTACACTTTACAGCTTGCTCAGATCTTTTTACATTATTAAATTAGGCTCATCCCAAAATTTAACCAACTTTTAAAAAACTTACTTACAATACTAAAATAATGATACAACTAATGAAAATGACTTATGTAATGATACAAAAATCACCATAGGTTCAAGAAAAATGTAGTTGATTCATATCTGAAATTAAAATATATTGTAAATTTTATGGTCAATCAATTTCCTGTGCAGTTGGAAAAAGCACAAGCAACACAGAGTCCTATGTGGGGATACTCTTCATACTTTCTACTACAGTAACAATCCAATTGAAATTGCCTCTGAAATCTCAACTGACCACTCAAGACAGAACTATACTCTGCCCTCTGACAAGAGCTTTTCAGCAATTAGAAAATGCTTAACTCTGAAAATCCCAGGGATACATTTCTTTCTGGTTTTAGTATTACCAGAAATAACCATAACTTACTTCAGGAACTAATTTACTTTAAGGACATTATTAAAACGTCCCAGCTTAACCTTTGTATCAACTCCAAGACAAATGAAAGCCAAATTTGTACTGATCCTTAACAAGTTCTAAGACTCCCTAGGAACTTGCCTCTATTAGCTCTATATCTCATTTCACTTTTTCTCATTCTTCTCATAATGTCTAATTCTAGTCTATATCTTTTTTGCAATTGTTCCCCACATTTTGGGGGACAAATGAAGCTCCAATAAAATACATATTTGTTTGATACACATACATGAATATAATGAACACACACATGCAAACTAAAAACTGTGCACCTTCTGCTTCTTCTTCACCAAAGGGAGACCCTGTGCTATGCAGCCTGGTCTATGTTCTGTGGGCGGAACTGCTAACAGTGCCCTTCATCCTCAGTCAGCTACAGACATTCTCTTTCCTTCTTTTCCTCTATTTCCCTGCAGTTGGAAACATGAATCAATCGAGGACTTATAATGAAATAGGATATTTCAAATTTTTACATTAAAATTGATAACTTAAAACATTATAAACTTTTTCTTTTGATACACAACTATTAGACTTAAACCAAATCTAACTTTACTTTCTACAGTGCTTAGTGTATTATTACTACACTATTTCAATAGAACTCTGGGACAAAATCTCAATGATTAGCAAACATTTTTGATGTATAACCTACTAATATTGTTGTGTAGCCTTTCTTTCAAAATCATGTAATTAAAAATCAGAATATAATGTCTTCAAACTGTATACTTTTTTGGGGGGGAGGGTGTTCCCCAGCACCCAGAGCTCTGAACCCAGAGCCTTGTGCATGCAAGGAAAGCACTCTACCAACTGAGCTATGTCCCCAGCCTTCAAACCATATACATTTTTAAAACGTCTATTTTTTATCTCCATTATAAAAAAAGGTTACCACAGTTTACTGGAGAAAAATAATGAAAAGCAAAGTAACTAGGCCTTCTTTTTCAATTCTATATAAAAGTCCCCTTAGTAACACTTACTAGTTTTCTGGCCACAAACACTACCTAGCAGAGTGCACTGCCACTGCTATAACAGGACAACTACGAGTACCATTGTTCCCAAGCACTCAGGATGCCACCTTCAGCTCCACAGCCTGGCACAGAAAAGTCTCCAGGGGAATACGGGGACAGCAGCTAAAGGAACAGAAGCTCCCGTCTTCCCCGTGGGCATCCTCTGTGCACACATCTGTAAGAACGTGCTGTTCGTGCTGCCTGCTTTTCTTTACAGAAAGAGTCACACTAATGTACTCTTTGCATTTGATTCCTTTAATATTATTGCTTCAATTATCAGAGTGATGTGAGAGGCTTTGTTTTTACTGCAGACAGTGGCTGTCTAGGAACATGATCACCCATCCTGTGGCTGATGATTACTGGTATTGCTTTCTAGACTCTGCAGGTAGTGTTTCGGTTGCTCTGGTCTCATTTTTTCCAAAAATCAAACATCAGTTTTGTTTTGCATAACTAATACTTTCATTTTGCCCACATTTATTCACCTTTGCTCACTACTCATTTCATTTGTCTAAATTCTCTCAAGCTCCTGAACCCCTTGAGGCCATTATCCCCAGCTCTGGCTTGGATTCCAGAGCTGCTAGAGAGAGCGGCGGAAAGACTAGTACTACAGGGTAGTACTTTTTAAGTAGCCGTGATGGCGTCTTAAAAATCTTTGGCTACATTTACTGTCTTCGCTTTCCCTCTGTTGAGTTCTGTAGTTTTCACTACCAATTGGCTAAATGTGGATATCTTCTTAATTTGTTCTACTTTGAGCTTCCTGGATCTGAATATTAGCATTTTTCAACAATTACAGAAAAAACGTAGCCAGTATTTCCAACAATGCCAACTCTCTCTTTCCCTCTGTCATCTCAACTTGGAACTGTGCATACAGGGTCTGTCAGTGACTGGTATTCAGAATGTACGACACACTCCACAATACTTTAGTAATGCTGTGACATGCAGTAAAAATGGGCAAAGGATTGAACAGATACTTCATAAAAGGAGACATAAAGGGTCAGTGAGAATATGAGAACAGGCTCCACATCTCTAGTAATCAGGGAAATTAGCAAGAAGATGTGGGGCTTGAGATTTCAGCACAGTTTTTGGATTAGGGATGCTCAACCTCTACTGTCATAGAAAGCAAATTCGTGATTGCCTGGAGCTAGGGACAGGATGAACTAACCCTGAAAGAGGGCAGGGAACATTTCTGAGTCATGAAAACTTCCTGTGTCTTGACTGAGATGGTAATTACACAAGGCATTAATTACAGAGGAAGGAAGAAAAAACAACTTCCTCAAGAAAGCAAAGCTAGTCAACAGCAGAGCTGATATGAGAACTAGTCTAGTTCCTTAAAGATTTTAAGTTTTCTGTTGGAAAGACAAACTGGCCACAGGAAGAGACTGCATTCACCCAATATACTGCTGAAGACTGTTAGTGAGTAGCCAGTGCCAGTCACTGGCGCTCAGTGCTGGGGATAAACCCAAACACAAGAGACCCTTTTCATAAAGACCATGTCATGGTGGGAGGGGTTGCCAGGCAGAGGGCGGGCAAAACATGGTACTGCTCATAAATAATTCAATGATATCATAGGCTACAAGGTCTCCTAAAATATCTCCTACAAGAGTTTTTGACTCTCAAGTTTAGACTCTAAAGAAGTAGATTCACTACAGAGAGAAAAATAAAGTTAGATCATTACCATATAACGAGAGCCAAAAATGGATTAAAGAGTTAACTGCAAAAAGCAAAACAATAAAGTTAGTAAGAAAATGTGGGAAGGAGGGCACAGTAGTGCACACCTGCAATGCCAGCTACTCGGGAGGTCGGGGCAGGAGGATCCTGAGTTCAAAGCCAACCTGGCAACACAGTGAGACTGTTATAAAAAGAAATGTAGAGAACATAATGGTAACATACACTACAGTACTGCAGTGAAAATTAAATGAGAAATCATATAAAATATTGTCCCTGTCACAAAATGAGGAAATAAGGGCTCATTTTTAATATTATAAATTATTATAACCCTTCTTGAAACAACTTCTACAATTAAATATTTATTACGATCATGATTATGATTTTCTCTCTCTCTCTCTCTCTCTCTCTCTCTCTCTCTCTCTCTCGGGGAAAAACAAAGGGCCTTGCCAATTCTAGGCAAACCCTCTATTACTGATCTTCATCTCCAGCTTGAATATTATTATTTATGTCCCAGCTACTATTTTTCTCACTGACACATGAAGATAACACAGGAAAGATACATTCTCTATCCCTAATGTGCTCATAATCAGCAAAAGAAGCAGAAATATTTTTCAGAGATCATAAGATACTTTTTAAAAATAATAAAATTGAATTTTAAACATATTACTAAGGGAATGGGGTTAATGATACGGAGGACTGTACCAAAATCTGAGAGGAGATTTGAGATGAATCTTGAAGAATGGGTGTGACTTTGTTCATAAGTAAAGGAAAATCACATAATGAAAAATCCACAGCCTGTTCAGGTGATTGGGAAAGGCCTCACCAGATGGACCACTGAGTGGGGAGAGGCTGGGTATGAAAAGGAGAAAGTCTTACGACTGTATTGTGAAGAGCTTTGTACACATGCCCTGCTTGGGTATTTAGACTTCATGCACAATGGGAAAAACCAAGAGGATTTTAAGAAGAACAATTATACCTAAAATTTAGAAAACTGATAAACTGTGAGATTTCTGAGATGACAATCAAAAAGGAAGTCTGGAAAGGGCATCGCACGCAGAGGAGGGAAAGAGTGGACCTACCAAGTGCCCAGTGCTCTAGAGCGCAGCAGATGATGCAAAGAGGCAGGCAGAGATAGCGATGTGGGCAGGGGAAAATGGTCTGCAACAGCAGAGCCCACTGATCAGAGATGCTCTGCAAGGGGACATGGGAGCTAAGAAAAAGGTTTGCAAGAATGAAGCAACCTGATCCAACAATGTCTTGGAAAACCCTGACAACAATGACAGGCAGAAGGTGGGGTGGGCAGAAGCACGGGGAAACAACCAGTCAGAGAAGAGCAGGCTTGAGAGACACTGCAGAGGACCAGTCTAGCTGGAAAGGGAAAAACATGGGTGGGTTTTACTTTAACCATTTATTTTAAAAAGCATCTGCTTTTCCCCTCCAGCTACCAGTTAAAAATCTAAGTGCTAGCATTAGAGGTCCTCCTAGTGTGGTCGTACTCTCTTTCCAACCACTTTCCCTTGAAATCCTACAGGCCCTTCCCTTGATCCAGACAGTCTAAACTGTGACTCGACTCTGCCTGCCCAAAGGATTCTGGACTCTCTCTGTGACCCTCTCAAGAAGGTCTGTAACATAATAGATTAAGATGCTCTAGCACACAGTAACTTTCAAAATCTGGTACCACCGGGCGTGGTGGTGCACGCCTGTAATCCCAGTGGTTCAGGAAGCTGAGGCAAGAGGATTGCGAGTTCAAAGCCAGCCTCAGCAAAAGCAAGGCGCTAAGCAACTCAGCGAGACCCTGTCTCTAGATAAAATACAAAATAGGGCTGGGGATGTGGCTCAGTGGTCGAGTGCCCCTGAGTTCAATCCCCAGTTCCCCTCCCAAACAACAAGAACAAAAAACTCTGGTACTGCATCATTTACTTAATGGTTATTTACAATCCTATGTGCTTCCTCTATGTCTACTTCACAGAACTGCAAAGAAATGTCAAAAAACAAAACAAAACAAAAAAACCCTGAAAATCCAAGGCAAGACCAATGCCAAAGAATCTGCATACTGGAAAAAGTCACTGGGGTACAGTTCTGTGGAATCAGTTGCTTCTCTTTAAGGCTCTTAGCATGTGAATGGCATAATAACATCTGCCCATCTACTTCCACAAAATGGGAGAACAAATCAATACAAACTGAAGTGGGAGTACAGGGGGGCTCCTGTGAGGGTCCTTAGGGCTGCACAAATGTGTAACAGTACTGCTCAGTAGTTTTTTTTAACTAACTTCTGTTTCTAAAAAAGGTCTTGATATAATGGTTTTTCTCCTCCTCTCCAGCAATTTAAAAAAGTGAATAGAAATTTACAGAGACACAGAAAATTTTAACTTGAATAAACAATTCCTGGGAATTGGGCTTCCTAACACTAAACTCTAGCATGTAATGAAGCTGTGTGCCTGGTCTCCAGGGCAGCCTGCCCACGAGGACTTCCAGTCTGGGTCTATACAGACCTGTCTGTAGCGACAGGAGGCCTCCAGAGAACTCAGAAACGGCAATGCCAACCATGCCCCCAAAGGTCAGCAGTCCCACTTTCTAACTGGGGTTTGACCCTAACTGTATTGGTTTTACTCAAGACATGTAAGAAATGGATGCCTTAATTTGAACTAGTAATGGGACTAGTCTTGCAATCCAATGTTAGTCCGATGATACCAGTCACAAAGTACTCACCCCTAGAAACAGAATTGAATTCACTCAAGACAGGAAGGAAACCGAGAGAGCCACTGCTTCAATTGCTGATTCCAGTAGTCAATTAAAAACAAATTTATCTCCTCCAAACATACTTCCTACCCAATAACACCTGTAAAAACTAGCACAAGATCCAAACTTCCTTCACAAGCAAGTTTTTAAACTATCTTATAACATCTACTTAGAATAATTACAAACCTCGCAGACAATATCATAATTATTCAAAGTAGATGTGCATGAACTGGATTAAAGGGGGAAAGGAGGTGGTCCCTATAATTTATTTTTACTGGAATATAAAAACATTACTGGTGTTTAAAGGAATAACCTGACAATGGGCTGCATCACATGCAACTAAAATCTCAAGCGTCACTCCTGCCACTGGCTTTGCTGTCACATGGCTCTTCATCCTTGCTACCTGAGCTAAGAGCTGTAAAACAAGGGCTAATGTCATCAAAACATACAAATACTTCATAAATATTTAACATGCATATTAAGTAAGGAAGTAATTCAAAGCTTTACTATAACTACCCGAATTATATAAAATTAATGAATCCATGTGCCATCTAAAATTTAACATTTATAGATACGTGAATTAAAAAGAAGATATTCCTTTGCTTATCTTCAAAGACAACCCTGACCAGACTACTATATTTTTGCTTTATGATAAAATGACTCATTCATTTCACATTTATGTGAATGAAACATCACAAAACATCCTTCAGTTTGTTTGTTTGTTTGTGGTGAGGATCTGGAGCTCAAATGCTTTAAAATGCCACAAATTCTACTTACAGAATTCCTTTCTAAAATTGCAACACAACTTACTATGTTTGAAGAGAGGAATATATTACTGTGGATTCTAATGTATCTAGAATTTCACAGATATTAAAAACGTTCCTTAGATTTGCCTCTACTAGAAGGTATTTTGTTTTGTTTTATTACCGTAGCTCTTTTTTGAAAGAAAACGGTGCTTTTTTTTTTCTTTTGAAGAAAAATCACAAGACTCTTGTGAACTTCAGCATAAGAAAACATAGTTCCAGGAAAAAAAATAGGGATTAAAAAATAGAGAAAACCCCAGGAAACTTCAGGAAATAAGAGCACACATTTTTGGCAATTTATAAAAATGGCATAAAAGAGAGCTTTAGAGACATAAGCCCAGGGAAAGTACTTTAGAACCACCTTCTCTGTTGCAAGTTTAAGAAAACTGATTTTACATCAAAACTACCAAGGGAAAATACTGGCTGTCAGAGCAGAATCACATCTGTACAAGCAAAAGCACACAGCAAAGATGCTGACAGAGGCAGACATGGTGGCGCATGCCTGTAATCTCAGCGGTTTGGGAGGCTGAAACAGGAGGATTGTGAGTTCAAAGGCAGCCTCAGCAAAAGCAAAGCGCTAAGCAACTCAGTGTGACCCTGTCTCTAACTAAAATACAAAATAGGGCTGGGGATGTGGCTCAGTGGGTCGAGTGTCCCTGAGTTCAATCCCCAGTACCAAAATAAATAAATAGAAAAAGTATTTTAAAAAAGACCCAAGAAACCATGATCTGCTGCTCCAGAAAAGACGCGGAAAACAGAACAATATCTGAAAGCTATACAGACACTGCAAAGTCTCAGAATGAGTTAAACATCCGAAGAAAATCACTTCAGAAATGAGGTACAAACTAGCAGGCATGCACGGGTGAACACACAGCAGATAACACCACAGATAAACAGCAGACGCAAGAAGGGAAACTCTAAAAATCTCAAACTAAAAAGATGAAAGGAATTCAAGAGAAAATTAGAAATACAACGAACAGGGAAACGAAATCTAACATACTAAGAGAAGCCCCAAACAATAAAAACTAAGCAATGAGGTGTGTGTGTGTGTGTGTGTGTGTGTGTGTGTGTGTAAAATAAGGGTGATGTAAAATTTGGATTGAAATATATTCAATTTATTTAAATGCATGAATTCCAAATGCTACTTTAAAAACTAATATTTCCAGTAGAGGGTGCTATTTCGAACACTACTTTTCCTATACAAACTATGCCATAGGGAAACCAAAGAGCAGATGATGGGAAGCTTGTATTCTTACAGAAGCATATTCCAGTTTAAAAAAGAAAGACTATTACAAATTTTTAAGCTTTAGTGAATTATCAGATCTAACAGCAATGGCGACAATCAGGAAATGAGAAGCAGTCAACATCATGTGCCTTCTTTTTTTTTTTTTTTTTTAGTTGTAGTCAGACACAATACCTTTATTTTATTTATTTACTTTTATGGGGTGCTGAGGATCGAGCCCAGCGCCTCACACGTGCTAGGCGAGCGCTGTACCCCATTGCGTGCCTTCTAATAGGACCCACCATCACCCTGGAGCTGTCAGACTCCACCTTCAAGCCTGAAGGCAACTCAGTACCTTCCAATACAGGACTGAGCAATAACTCAGGTAGACCACTGCAAGGACATCAGCAACGCTAGACCCTAAGAAACTAGAACAAACAACCCTGTTCCTTCATAAGTAAATGCCAAAAGGAAAATATCCAAAAAAGATGAAGGAGAAACTTACAGATTAAAAGAACAAAGACAAGAAAACTCCAACAGCACATCCAAGTAAGCCACAAGGAGGATGTGCCCGCCCCAAGGGCCAGTCACCTAGAAGACCTTTGTTCTATGATGGAGTCACTCACCAGTCAAACAGAGAAGGAGACCTAACCACTAAGCGACTCTTTACAGCCTGCGGTGGCTTAAGATATTTTTAAAGTTTAAAAGACACCTCTGAGTTCAGCCTTGACTGGACTAAGCAACACAACTTGATTTAAAATAAATCTAAGGCTTGAAAAGTGTTACCTTTAAGAGTGCATAATATGGGGGCTGGGCTATGGCTCAGTGGTAGAGCACTCACCTAGGACAGGTGAGGCCCTGGGTTCCACCCTCACCACCACATAAAGATAAATAAATAAAAGTATTGTGTCCATTCACAACTAAAAAAAATATGGGGAAAAAAAAGAGTGCAGAATAGTAACATTAGGCTTTAGAGCCAAAGATCTATTTCCTGGCACAGCCCAACACTGCTTTCTGAGCTAGCGCAGGCAAGGGGAACAGACACTGGCCGAGAAGCAAGGGCACTAGATGAGGTGACTCCCTGGGCAGCTCCTCATGGGAGCTGACTGAACAGCAAGGATATAATTGCAAACAAGGATATAATTGCAAGAAGCACAGGATGCTCTACAGTGAGCTTCCATAATAAAAAGAAATACGGCATCAAACCCACTCACACATGTAAGCTGTCCCTCTCTGCTTCCCTCCCTCCCTCCCTTCCTTCTTTTCTTTCTTTCTATCTTCAGATGAACCAATAAAATCATGGCCATTTGGTAGGTAAATACATTTATTCATATTTGCTTTACGAAATATGAACCTTAAGACATGAAGAAAAATGTGATTCAAAGCCATTTGAGCCTAAATTAATGGAGAAAAAAGACTGCTTTCTTTATCAACAATCCATAATGCAAAATGAGAAGTGATCTTATTTATCAATCCTTTACTACAGTTTGACACCGGGGTTATGCTATGTAACACTAACTCCCACTACTGAGGGGCCAGTTCTCTCACACCCACTCAACAGGCAATTCTAGATCAGGGACACTCTTGCTGGGGACTCAGAATGCTTCTAAGATAGAGATGCAGAAGAGAGAGAAGTAGCGGTCTGAGAAACCAAAATAGCTCTGCCAAGCTTACATGATTTTAAGGTCAAACGTAATCCAAAGAATAGTATATCTCAAAATTCTTCTGTAAGCAATTTTGATATACATAAACTATGGTTTTTTAAAAAAATCTCAACTAGAAGAAAATACTGTTTTCTTTGGCAGTTATGGGGATTGAACCCAAGGTCTTAAGCATGCTAGGCAAACACTCAACTATCTGGCTACATCCACAGCTCAAGATCTTTAAAAAACTGTTTTATACTAAAATCACCTTCCTGTAATCTGTTCTGTATTAGTTCCCATGCCTCATATTATTTGCTTCTTTAAAAACTTAGTAATTAAAGTAAGTATTACTTGTGTTATTCTCATTTTCCACAGTGTTTCCTATTCTCTCCTCTATTGCAGGACAGGAGCTAGGAGTTGATGGCCAACCTAAGACACTCCCCTGCAGACACACAATGAGAGCAGCTCCCAGCCTCACCCCTCCACCCATTCCCCAGCCTCCCTCCCTCCTGCACAGCCTTTATAATCTTCCCAGAACACCAGGAAGGGACAAATATACATGGAACTCAATTTTTGTTACTTATTAATAAAGGTAAAAACAAAAAAGGCATTTATGGAAGTTAGCTTTTATAAGTTAGCTGTTTTCCATTTTCATAGACAGTATTAACAAATGTGGGAGGGATAAATACAAAGAAATTCTACCAATTAGCAAAAAACTCATCCAAACGTTTAAAAAATATATAAATTTGGTATTATTCTTTTTAAAAGTGCCCAGAGAAACAAATGTAACAAAGCAAAATCGAGTTCCATATTGAAGACTCCCTTATAATTAGTATAGAACAAGTAAATAGTATTCATCAAGTAGCTGGATTTTTTTTTTTTTAATCCTGAATCTTTGGCTACCAAGATAAATGGCATTAGAAACGAAGGGGAAAAAAAGAATGTATTTTTTTTAAATGGGACATTTATTCAATATATCTTCTAAAATACAGAATGGCCTTGTTACGGATTCTGTTAGTGGGTTACGAACTGAAAGTTGCCTTTTACCACACATACTGTGCTCATCCTATATTGAAATGACTAATGAACGGCAGGCTGCTGTTAGCTTCATATATAAAGCAAGTAACTGACTAAAAAGCTTTTTAAACAAGACTTAGTTTCTAAAAATTAAAATAGTTTATAAATAAAAACTTGAAAATAGAACTTAGTGATATTTTTTACTAGTCTAATATTTACAAAACTTCTAAATACAAATTCTTGTACATGTTTCTGTAACTGTAGATTTCTACAAGGCAAGAAGTGACTTCAGTCCTTTGCAATACATGTTGACTAGCAGACTAGATCAGGAATTTTTAGACATTTCCCCCAAAGTCTTATATGAAATCTTACAGGGATATTTTTGTTTAAACTTACTTACTTAGTAATTCGGTCAATGTTGGCAATTTGCTTCTGGTTCCTTATAATCTCAATAGCTGCCCAAAGATGCTGGATGGCTTTTGTATCCGCCTGTCGTCTTTTTGTTAAACGTGCCATGACCTGTTTACTTCTTTAGCTGTAGTAATATACAAAACATAAGGCAAAAAACATGGATTACAAATTGAATTACCACCAACACAATGAGCAACACTTCCAGCACCTCCTGACTATTGATGATAATAATGTAAGCTGTAGCATGACCGACTGTTTATTTTCTACCATCCACATCAGTGTGTATTACTTCACTACTTTGTGAAGAATGACATTCTAAAATCCAAAATGCTAAAAGATAATCTTTCCAAGGACAAGTGGCCACATTGTACCAGCTTACCAAAAATAAACTAAGGAACCTTAAGTTTTATTCTAAAACAGACATATTATTTGATAAAATTTCATTTTAGATACTACACTATGTGAAATTTGAATAATATAAAATGGAATTTAGATGTCCTAATTGGTACTTTAGTTTATTATAGTTGTGGCTTTTAAAATGCCAAATTTATGTATATGAAAACAACATTTAAAAAGTAAAACCACAACAGAAAATAAAAGATAAGTTACTTTGGGGTGAGATTTGACAGGCTGGGGGATAACATACTAGATAATTCTAAATTTTTAGAAATGAACAAATTCCTAGGATTAGATGTTAGTTGGGTGGTATTTGTTGCATTCATTAGGAAACAACATTGCTACTTTATTCAACTTTTAATATTCTGGGTAAACTGAAGAAAAGAGTGACCACACCTCCAGATAATTCTCCAGCTATCTCTGGGAAGGCTGGGGAAACACAAGGGATCACAGCCTGGGTACCGGACGGGCACCACTACAGAGGAGGCCTCAGCCCTGAGCCAGGGTCTGCCACAGTGCTACAGGCCGCTTCCTTCTGCACCAGGGTGAACCCTACACTGGGTACCCAACGAAACATAAGCCTCTGAATTACACAGGTGATGACGCTGTTTACAATCTACAGGCCCCAGGTGAACATCACAGCTGGGATTGGGGGCCACCGCCTTGACCTGACCTGGCCTATCCTCTAAAGGAAGAGGATGAGGGTGTGAACTTGTTCTTGGCACTCTCCTCTGCCCCACAACTGTAATGTAAATCACCTTTTTCTTCTCACAGCCACATGTCCCACTCTTTCTCTGACAAACCTGAATAAAACCTGCAGCTTCACAGAAGCTTATCTTGACAAGACTCACTTCTGGTGAGCGTGGGGTCGGGCAGCCTCCCTGAATGAGGCCTGCTCACACTTAACACACCCACAGGTGTCTCTGCATGCCCTGCTTCTTCCCACCTTGACTTCTGATAGTTCCTAATGCGCTCCACAGAGAGAGTAATTAAAAAATAACTGTGCAAGTTTTAAAGAAAACTAAGGACAACTCAGTTGGTTCTGTATGAACTCACACATATAACTAAATGATAAGAATTACAATTTACGAATGTCTCTGTTTTAGAGACTTAAAATATATAGGAACCTCTCAGATTAAGTGTGCTTATACAGGAAAGCCAACTTCCAGAGCTGGAGAAGCATAATGGCAAGGAATAATAAATAATTCTAATTTATTAGTATAAATTAGAAAGTGACATCTAATGGTAAACTGTAGTAATATAACAGCTCTGACAGACTGCACAAATAAAATTTCACATTGTTCAGATAAAAATAACAAAATTTAAATTACTCTTATAAACTTAATAAAATACATTGTGCCCACTTTGTGAAAGGCACTGAAGTTTTTAAAAATGCAAGGGCTGGGGTTGTGGCTCAGTGGTAGGGCACTTGCCTAGCACATGTGAGGCCCTGGGTTCAATCCCCAGCACCACATTAAAATAAATAGATAGATAGATAGATGAATGTACTGTGTCAATCTACAACTTTTAAAAAAATTTTTAATGTATAAATGGTGATCCTTGCCAGAAAATAACTTAAAACTGGCAGAAAAATTTTGACATGTACGTGAAATTTTTAATTATGATATATGACATATAAATGGTCAATCCAGCATGTGCTCAGACAAGGGACACACTACTTCCAACTTAAAAATAATCTTTTTTTTTTTAACTTCCAGGCAAAATTTGAGCAGAAATTTAAATAAAAACCTCTGCAAAATGGTAAATATGTGAGAAAATATGAAAGTGAATTTATTTTAACTTAATGTATTAGTTTATTTAATTTATTTTCTCAGTTTCTTTAAAAGATAATTGTTTAAAATAAAGAAAAGTAACTGATAGGTGTCTTTTAAGTTTATAACATATGTAGAAGTAAAACATATGACAACCATAGCACAAAGAGAGGAGAGGGGACTAAAGAAAATCATATTATAAATGTCTTATATTTGGTGTGAAATAGTATCATATTTATTCAAGTGTAATTATGGTAAATTAAGGAAGTATACTATAATCTGTAGGACAAACATTAAACAATATTATATACAGGTATAGGTAATTTAAAATTTAACTTACAAATTATTCTTTCAAGATATATGAATGAATTTTAAAATACCAAAATAAAGAATAATTCATTCAGAGCTATAGAAAACATATAACAGCAAAACAAACATTTTTAAATATAGTAAGTATTTATTTATAAATTTATATATAAAATAAGTGTATTTGTAAAACACACTGTAACAATCATAAGAACACAGTGGGATGTAGGACGTGGTGGTGCACACTTGTAATGACAGCAGCTCGGGAGGCTGTGCCAGTAGGATGGCAAGTTCAAAGCCAGCCTCAGCAACTTAGTGAGGCTCAAAAAATAAAAAGGGTTAGGGATGTGGCTCAGTGGTTAAGCAATCCTTGGATCAATCCCCAGAACCAAAAAAAGAACGTAGTAGGGACTAAGTAGCAGAAACGATAAAGGTGATGTCACATTTCTAGAAATCATTAAAGTCAAGATTAAAGGATGAAACAATGCTACACCTCAGGAAAACAGACATAAGGTTAAAGTAGAAGATTCCGGAGATGTGACTGAACCAAGTGGTAGACAGCAGACAGACCCTGGATTCAAGGTACACCCTAAGGGGACAATCACTAGTTACAAGGATTCAAGCAGAAAGCGGCAACTGGGCTCAGGAAACTCAAGAAAGCGAATGTAACCAGATGAGTGGCAGACCACAAGAGTGGTAGAGCCAAGTGGCCACTGAGACAGGCCTCTACAGGAGGACTAATCAGAGTCTCCTGGGAAATCCAAACGTGCTCATTCACTTAGCATACACCTCAAGCCTACCTGTTCCTACCAGGCCCTCTTATACTCCCTAGGGACACAACAAAGCAATCCGACAAAATTCCTTCAAGAGTAATGATATGGCTGGATAGCAATTTGGTGTTCATCAATAATGAGAAAAAAAATCTTAGGAAATGACTCTCTTAGATCCTAAGTACAGAGAAGCTAGTCATTTAAGGGCCTCGCTGATACAGCAAAGGGGACTTTTTTTTCTGTTTGTGCCTGAACAACTGTTACATTACTAAGAAGGTTCACAATTCCCAAAATGCCCCAAACTTCACCCCTGTAAGCCTTTGGTCAAGCAATTCTCTCTCTGCCTGAAATGTTCTCCCCTGCCTCTTGATTAATTATTTCTCTGCTGCTCTAGGGTTCAAATGCAGTCTTCCCTGACCAATCTTTCCTTCTGGAATCAAACTCAACTGTCTTTTGTATGCTAATAGTAATTTGTTTATACATCTCTTACATATTTATTGCTTGTACAAATTATTATAATTTCCTCAAAAGAATTCTTTAATTTAACTTAAAAAAAGACATGTCTCATTTATTTTTACACCTACTATCTTTCAAAGTGCCTAGTATAGTTTTGAACATGTAAACTTTCAATATGAAGTTATTAAATTCAAGTTTTCCATTTATAGTTATGTAAATAACAAGACCCCAGAGTGAGCCTTCATTTATGTTTTATCAAAGATTGAGACATCAAAAAGAAAGATCAGAAGACTCGTAGAAATCATTAATACAACTCCCGACCTTGGCTCTGCCCCACACATCTTTCAGGAGAAGTCGCTCCTGAGGAGGTGAGTCTCAAAAGAACTGTTGAGAAAAAACAAGAAACCAAACAAGACTTCAAGTGAATAACCTAAGAAGCCCCGGGGCCACTGGGGTCCACTGGCCCCACCAGCCCAGATGCATTGCAGTCCTCACTCACACCACCCCACTTCCTCAAGCAGGAGAGAAGAGAGCAAGCAGGGGAAACCTGAAAATAAGCAAAATCAATGCTCTGCTTGGCGGGTATGTGCACAACACTCTTGGAATGTGAGGGGACAATAAATGCTATATCTGGGAAGAGAGCGAGCTGACACAGCAGGGAAGAGGCCAGAATAGTCTTTCTACTGCACCAAAAGTATTCCGATGTCTTGTGGCGCTGGGTGCAAATGTTACATAAAATCTAAAATAAATCCTACTGTTTTAATATTTCACGATGGCTCAGCAATAAAACTTTCCTCAAAAGCTTGTGATTTTAATTTATCATTTGACTGTATACTCATCCCATTTTACCATTTATGTATTCTCAATATATTAAGGTTATTTTCTTAAAATATTTTGGGTTTTAATATATATTAAATGATGCTGAAATCCAAATAATCACAATTGCTTCTCTGATTACAAGTCCTTCACACTCGAATCAGAGAAATAATCAGTTGTATTTTCCTCTTATTTTTTTTATAATTTATTTTTAACCTACCTCGAATTACGTTTTAGAAATTATTATTATGAACACACCTTTTTAAGGGTAGTTTTAGGTTCACAGCAAGATCAAGCAGAATAGATGAAGTTTCCACATATTCCATCCCCACAGAGGCACAATCCTTGCCACGATCAACATTCCCCACATCATGGTTACCTAGTTACAATCCATGGACCCACTCTGGACTCGCCTTGCCCTGCGAATCCACAGTTTACTTTAAGATTCACTCTTGGTACATGCCTGTAACTCCAGCAACTTGGGAGGATTAGATAGGAGGATCCTGAGTTCAAAGCCAGCCTCAGCAACCTAGTAAGGCACTTGCAACTCAGTGAGATCTAAATAAAATACTAAAAAGGGCTGGAGATGTGTTTCAGTGGTTAAGGACCTGAGTTCAATTCTGAGTACAAAAAAAAAAAAAAAAGATTCACTCTTGGTGGTGAACATCCTGTGGGCTTTGACACTCCTGCGGTGACAGGGGGGGCACCTTTGTGGCACCACCTTACAAAGCCTAGGTGTTCGGCCCTCCAGCCACTGACCTTGCTGTCGGGTCCTGTGCAGCCATGTCTTGATTGCAACTCCTCCCAGGAGGTTGGTGTGGAATTGTCCACCTGTGGTGTCTCCCTGGTGCCCATGAGTTTCAGATTTTAGAGCACCCTGAACAACAGATTTTTGGATTACTGCCTGTTGTTTGAGGTAGTGCTCATTGATGAGAAAGAGCTAGCCACAGAATGGGGAAAGCATACGTAGGCCATGACCAGGAAAGAACTCAGGGTGCCTGAGGTGCAGAAAGAACAGTGGCTGGAATACAGTGAATGAGGAGAACTACAGTGAAAAGAGGGAGACAGTGCTGAGATCAGACCCTGCAGCTCACAGTGAGCACCTTGGATTTCAGCATAATTTCACAGACACCAATTGAGGGCCTGCAGACTGCAATGGGTTGAGAGAGGTAACCCGGACTTAGGTAAATAAAATAGGTGAACACCAGATGCCTGATCCCAGGCACACACAATCTAAATGAGGCCTAACAATCTAAACGACAGCTTTCTGGAAAATTTAGGGATTCCAGAGAAAGGACCTTCAGATGTTCAGATGCTGATGTCTGATGGAACATGGCAGAAAAGCCAACTGGCCACCTGACATCTTGGCAGTGTGGCCCAAGCAGAGGACTTCTAATTGACTTCCTAGTATCTCACCTTTAAATAGAACAGATAGCCAAGGACCACTAGACATTCAGAAAATGCTACTTAATAAGAGAGAAAGATGGGCTGGGGCTGAACAGTAGCACACATGCCTGGCATGTATGAGGCACTGGGTTTGATTCTGAGCACTATGTATAAATAAATAAAGGTCTATCAACAACTAAAAAAATAAAAATAAGTAAATAAATAAGAGAGAAAGAGGCCTTATCAAGCAAACAGAAAAAGGGGTAGGCAGGAATTCAAATCAGAAAATACAGGAACAGTAAAAATTTCCAGATGAATATCACGAGTTAAGACACAGAATTGTATCCATAAACCATAAAGTGCATAATATAAACATGAGTATTCAGGAAAAATATAAGTATGACAAATAAAGCATTCAACTAGAGGCTGGAATATAAAGTTGAGGCAATCTTAATACCCATGAAGTAGAACAAGACCAGAGACACAAGAGACAGGGGAAGGAGTGCAGTGCACTCTGTGAATAGAAGGGTTTCAAAAAGAAAATGGAAAGGAGACTGTCACTCAGAAATGACTCAAGAAAAGTAATGAGACTGAACAACAAGCATGTGTGAGTGGAAAGGGCCCATCGGAGGCCAGTACATGCAGAAAGAAAGCCAGAGCACAGAAGCCAGAAAGCCAAGACTGGGTTAATAAAAGAGCTTCCAAGTTTCCATGGTGGCACCCATGGGAACAAGGACATGGGTGAAATAGTAACCCGCGTCCTAGCAGCATCGTAGAAGCCACAGAATGATGGGCATCTCCTGAACTTGGAGGGAAAACTGTTTCACCTAAATTTCTAATCCATCCAAATGATCAATCAGTGCAGGCTCACTAAAGATATGCTCATGCAGATACTCCAAAAGAAGACCTGATATCCTGTCTTGTCCAGGACTCAGGACTCAACACAGGAAGGAAGCAAAGGGAGTTCCCAGACAAAAGCATTCTAGCAGACCTCAAGAAAAGCCCAGTCTATGTCTGAGCAGAGAATGATAAGCATCAGAAGGGGGTCTCCAGGAAGCAAATACTGCATGGCAGAGATATTAAATTCAACAAAAACATTGCTATGCCAGAAACGCACAAACTTACACATAACAAACTGCTAATGTCCATGTAAAAATCTTAAATAGATTTTGGCAAACATAAACAGCACATTAAAAATTTTAAAGATGCTTTATTCCAGGAATGCAATCACAGTTCAACGTTAGGAAGAATATTAGCATAATTAATGAAGAACTAATAAAAGCATGATCACCTCTGAAAATGCTGAAGAAGTACCTGAAAATTCAACATATACATGTAAAAACTAATAAGTAAGAACGGAGGGGTACAGATAACTTACTAAGGAAATGTAGAAAAATTTACCAACATAAGGAAAAGACTAAGAATCCTCACTATGTTCATTCTTAATACTGCCCTAGAGGTACTACAATAAGAGAAAGAAGATAATTAAGAATTGGGGTGGGGAGAGATAAAACTACCTGTCTTGCAAATGACATAGGCAATATGATTATGTATCCAGAAAACTTAAATTAATGAAAAATACAATCCAGAGTCAGAAAAGTTAAATTATGAAGAAGCAGGCATAGGGAAATGCCTTTAAAGTCAGGGAGCAGGAAAAATATTTTTCCTGACTCAATACCCAGAAGCAAAGTAAACGGGTAAAGACTAACAAAAACACAAAAATAAATAAGCATGCAAGATTAAAACCTTTGCATGTCTAAAATACATCTAAACAAGGTAAAAATGTAAGCGACAAATAGATAAACACATAAGAAATTTTGCAGTTTAAATAACAAGTTAAAGGCTAATATCCCTAATATATATAAAGAACCTCTAAGTTTTCAGAAAAAGCCCAAAACCCAGTAGAGAAAAAAATGAGCAAAACATCTGAAGAGGTAAAAAAAATTACAAAAGACCTATAAACTTGAACAAAGATGCTTAATTTCTCTGATAATTAGAGAAGGGCAATCTTTAAACTACAATTAATACAGCATTTTTTCCTTTTAATAAAATTCTTTTTTTAAAAACTTCACTTTTTTTTTCTGCAGTGCAGAGGATCAAACCCAGTGCCCCACATATGTGAGGCAAGCACTCTGCATAGTAGACACTGAGCCCCAGCCCCAACTCCAGCCCCTAATACACCATTTCTATGCTTCTATCTAGCAAAACTCCAGAAGCCTAGCAATGCTGTCACCAAGCTGCAGAGAAACAGGCATTCCTCACACATGGTACTGGTGGGAACAGAAAATGTCACCATTGTTGGAGTGGAATGGCAATGACCACCAAGATTACATATGCATTTACTCTGACCCAGCAATCTCATTGGTAAACATGTATACAAAGTCATTTTTTGTAGTACTATTTGTAATAGTAAATAAATGAAGAACTGCTTGAATACAGTACAGGGCCTCCACACAATGGAGTATGAACCAGCTATCAAAAGCAAATAAGGGGTCACATCAATATGCAACCAAAGAAAAATAAACTGGACTTCATTAAAATTAAAAGCTTTTTATTCTTCAAAGGACACCATCAAGAGAGTGAAAGGACAGAGAATAGTCAAAAATACTTGCAAATCACATATCTCAAAGAGGACTTCTATGTGAAATATATAAAATTCTTACAACTCAATAAAAAAAAGACAACCCAATTAAAACAAAGTATTTGAACAGACTTTTTTCCAAAAGTGATATACAAATGGCCAATAAGAGTTAAAAAGATTCTCAAAATCCTTAGTCAGTAGGGAAATACAAATAAAACCATGAGATACCACTTGACAACCACTAGGATGGCTACTTTAAAAAATAAAATAAAAAGATACTGACAAATATTGACAAAGACAGAAAGAAACTGGTATCATCATTCACTGCTGATGAGATTGAAAATGGTACAACTGCTTTCAAAAACAGCTTGTGAATTCCTTGAAAAGAAAACATGGACTCATGTGTCCAGAAATTCCACTCTTATGCATATGCCCAGAACTAAAAGATACATCCCACAAAAACATGCATAATACTTATTTGCAGCAGTGATATTCCTAATGGCCAAAAAGTAGAAATAACCCAAATATATTCATTAACCCATCAATGGATAAACAAAATGTGCATATCCACTGGAATAATATTCCTACAGTGGAATGCTAATTCAGTGACCAACAGAAGTGAGGATTCACACATGCTGCAATGTGGATGAGCCTTTCAACATTATGCTAAGTCAAAGCAGACAGACACCAAAGGCCACATACTATATGATTCCACCTAAGAGACAGGAAGCAGACTGTTAGCTGCCAAGGGCTAGGATAAGAGGGAACAAAGAGGGGATGCTACTGGATCTGGGGTTTTCTTTGGGAGGCAGAGGAATGTTCTTGAACTTAGATGACAGAAATGATTACAACAGGGCTGGGGTTGTAGCTCAGTGGTAGAGTGCTTGCCTTGAATGTGTGAGGCACTGAGCTGGATTCTAAGTACCGCATATAAATAAAATAAAGTTCCACTGACAACTAAAAAATATATATATTTAAAAAAAAAAAAGAAAGAAATGATTGTGACACCTTGTGAACATACTAGAAACCACTGAATGGCACACAGGGTAGTCACCAGAGCCAATTTACATGTCATCCTGCAAGTAAGGAGTCAGCAAAGGATTATTTTATAGCTTCTTTAAAATTATCGACTTATAAAGTAGTTTCAAGTGACTGCTGCTAATTTTTAAGCGTGTTTCCTATTCCCTTCTGTGACACTTTCTGCCACCCTCTAGGAAAGGAGCTGCT
Source organism: Marmota flaviventris (assembly GCF_047511675.1). NCBI lineage: Eukaryota > Metazoa > Chordata > Mammalia > Rodentia > Sciuridae > Marmota > Marmota flaviventris. Next base: position 16,544,980 of record NC_092509.1, on the reverse strand, counting down.
GTCTGTTTTCACTATTGATACCACTATTACTAACTTTTAAAAATAACTGCACAGAAAATTTTCAAACATACAAAAGTAGAATTACATGAATCTTCTGTGTTATAATCAGATTAACATTTTGCCATATATTGAAAATCTAAATTATATTCTGTAAATTCCCAAGATCTAGGTATCAAATGTTCATAGTGACTTATCTTTAAGAACAAAAAATAAAAATGAACAACTGTAAATTACAAAATTCAGTTTAAAAATAAACTTGACTCTTTCCAAAACTCATTCTGCTGCCATCAGAAATATCAGAGAAATCAGAGCAGACCTTGGCTGGCTTTCAAGGCTTGCGAGGAGGCCTGTGCCCAGCTAGATCAGCAGGAGGGAGTCTGTTTGTATTTTCACGTTGGCTCCTCAAACTTTTTTCTCTTTTGCTTTTATTAAATAAGTATTCTGACTCATGATCTGGATGTTTACAGAAACTCAGATCAAACAACTGGAAATTCTCTACTCCACATATATGTTACCTCTTAGAAGAATATAATTCATTAATCTACTTCCAAACTTTGGGTTTTCATATTATCTGAAGATTAGGAATATAGTTGTTTTGCCTTGTTTTTACTCAATTAGTAGCTTTTAAGCTAAAGTATATGATATATTATGATTAGATATTTAAGTTAAAGTATGTTTATGCTAAGAAAGTATATTTATACTAAGAAATTAATCACATGAACAGAGGAAAAAGATTTACCATCAATAACCTATACAGTTATGTAAATAAAGTACTAAAATACAATAATTCCTGACATCCTAATTTAAAAGTATGATGTCATAAAATAAACTTTCCAAATAAGTGCTTTCTTTAAGCATTAAATAAACATTTCTTAAAATCATGTGGCTGGGAATCTAACATACGTTGGAAATGCCCATATCTGCTTAATCGTAGGCAGTAGGCAGTGACCATAATTAACACTCCAGAGTCCCCACATGCAAGAGTTCAGCCTATTTGTCCCTACACAGGGTTGCCTCTCCACCCTGGAGTTTTCGAGGCTGATGGTTCTTGGCTTGGGAGCCCCCCTGTGAGAAACAGGATGATGAGCAGCATCCCTGACCTCTACACCCAGTAAGTGTTTATGGTAACTTTGTAGAACATAACTATGTGAATAATAAGAATCGTAATCATAATAAAATAACAATCTTACTTTTTAATGCATTAAATATTCATATTCATAGCATTATAAAATAAACATTCTGACAACCATTCTAAAGAGGTAGATGAAGAAAATGGAAAGTTTTTGTGATACTTCTGGTGAGACATAGACAACTCTAGATAACTACCCACGTAGCAGAAGGATCACGGTGATCCTGTAATCTGCTCATAACACTATTTCCTAGTGAGTTAGTTAAAATGACATGATCACTATCTTCTAGAAATTTAAAAATCTAAAAGATAGTACATAAGATAGTACATATAATTATTTTATTGAAATTTAATTGGCCATTCATCATATAGCTAAACTAGTCTATGCTAAATTAACTAGAGTGCTTTATTTCTGAAATATTTTTTTCAATAAGAGGCTGTCATGACTTATACATTACATAACAATAAATCTGAAGTCTAAAGAAAATGCCAAGTAACAATCCCATACTTCCAAAATGGTGGAACGTGCACTCCTTGGCAAATGTACTAGCACCATGCTATGTGAATTCAAAGGCAAAGAGACAACAGTTAGTCAATCTGTTCAGATGCAAAGAGCTTACACTAATACATATCTTATATCTTGCTTGATAAATGTTTAGATGAATTTGAAAGGCAGAAAGATAACTCAAGTAACAGTTTATACATTAATAATATATTATTACAAACCTCCGAGTGATCAACATGTACTCCTTTTTTTCCAATACATTTACTTTTAAATCTTTTTATTTAATTTATGAAGTCAGAGCAAAGAAAAAGTTTGCAAATGAACTTTATCATCATTTAGATTTGATACCGTGATTACCATACTCTTCAAAAACCAATTATTTACCATTCCACATAAAAGATAAGACTATAATGAAGGACAAAGTTTCATTTTGCTATATATAATAATAACAACAATAACAACAACATAGAACTAGGAAATTATACCATTTCTAAATCAAGCAGAGCAGAAACATGTAAGGGGTGAGAACCAGCAGCAAGAGCTCCAGGCTGCTTGCTGCACCCACTGCAAGCACGTCCAGACCATGGCCTATTTAGGCTGAAGTTCAACTTCTGGGCAAGTCTGGAGAATGCATAGTCTCATCCCAGTTTAGTTTTGGCATTTTAAAAAAACATATTTTTTAGTTGTTGCTGGACATTCATTCATTCACTCATTCATTTATTTATGTGGTGCTTGCCTAGCATGTCTGAGGCACTGTGAATCTAACCCAGTGCCTCGCACCTGTAATGCAAGCACTCTACCACTAAGCCACAACCCCAGTCGGAGTTTTGGCATTTTTTAATTAATGTAGATCTCAAAGCTTTTTGGAAATGATAAAATATTTTACTGAATATGAAATACAATTTGAAATCTTACAATTACCACACACATTCTGATGTGTCAACAAGAGTGGACATAGGGAACAACAGACATTGCCAAAAGGTACCAACAAATCTCACATTTTCTATAGCCAAACCACCAAATGCTACTGTTACTGCAATAAATGCTCCTGCAGTACTCTTGAGTTTTAATTTGGTTGAGATATGTCTCCTATAATCTTGAAAAGCAATGTCAAACAAGATTGGTCTCATGTCACATTTCTAGTTCATTTTGTAATGACTGCCCAAGGTGCTCTGTTGAGAGGGTTCTAAGGTCCAGGAGAGAACTTAAGGTGCTGGGGAGGAGGAGAGAGAATCAGTTTCCAGGAAACTAGAATATAAAATTATTAATCATGGTTTATGAAGGAAAATTATTTTCTAAAATAATCCCATCTCATCAGCATTAAAAATGGCCACTGCCCAAGACATGAATAATCTCTAAAATCTGCCAGGATGGTATTGGCTAGCTCATATCTGTCACACTTTTTGGCTAACTGGGGATAAATCCTGGCAACAAGTTTCTACAGTCTGGACTTCACTTCTCAAACTCACTATTTTTGAATAAGAATAGTGAGGTAATAATAAGAGCCCAGCTATCCGAGGAGAAGAAGAGAAAGCAAAGTAAAAATAACTCATTAGACTGCTGCAAATTTTCTCCTCTCACAATACAACAACTGCCCAAGTAGTCAAATGTTAAAGCATAAGGCTTGATTAAGTATAAAAATAATTTTCATATATACTAAGACCCACCCAGAATTTAATATACAAATATGAAAAAATAGTGAGCTAACTGAATACACATAGTTATATTTTACTATACTGTTCTTCCAAATGTAAACTCTATAAATACCAACATTTTATAAAACTACTAACCTTCTGAACTAATACATATGCCATTTGAGCATATACAATACTTGTTTTAAGCATAATTAACTCTTAAGGCCATTTTTGGAGCTCTGTACCATCAGTTCTCTTAGTTATTCTATAATAGAATACCCAGTCTACTTACTCCATTGGCCAATATTTATTTGTATTAAATATCAATTTTGGTGTTTTCAGGAGAGGCTACGGGAGCTGATGATGCTAGGGAGCAGCTTAGGCTCTGTTATCTTGCTTGGGGGATTAATACAGGCTTCCCTGAAGAACTGACAGTGAATCAGAGGCCTCCAGCACATAGGCCAGCAAAAAGACTGCAACCCCAAAGTTAACAAGCTGCATGGGGACCAGGTTACTGGAATTTCATAAGCCACTGTAAAGGATATGAGACTTTAAGGACAACACAAAAGTTACTGAAGAACTTTTTGGTAGTGGAAAGTGATAAGACTCCCAATAGTTACTGAGTTCACAAATTTAGTCTGTACCAATCCTGAGAATCCCATTGTCTCTTCTTCCTGATCCAGCAACTCCCAAGGAACTCAAGGAGGGAGTACAGGGATACTTTTTGGATAGGTTTCCTATCTTCTAAAAATGATCCTCTCCTCTGAATGTCACTGGCTCTAGATGTGATGCCCAAAACAGATGTGACCACATGCAACCATGAGGGAACCAGCCTTAGAATAAAGCTGATACTGAGAGTGGCAGAATGAATGTGTGGTCCTCTAAGCTGTGACAGTATTACTTGGATTCCATCCTATCTCTGGACTTCCAGTAACATGAGATATGAAGTGTGTGTCATGCTCATTGCCCATCTGAGTGAAGGTTTTCTGTATGTTGCAGCTGAAAACATCTTAGCTGCTATAATAATTATCATGTTGGTGGTAGCTGAAACTCATAACAGAACGAGATTCTGAAGACACATGGAATAAAGAACATGGTACCAGGGCAGACCACGGCGGCCCTTCACATTTAATTCCAGGTACAGAATAGGATTCTTCTATGCAAACACAGAAGCAGCCAAAAGGTTACAAAGCAAAGTAGAGCAGCACTACAGGAATGAACTCAAAAGCAGTGTTTCAGGGAGGGGTCAATGAGAAGGGAGAGGGGTGGAGCTCCCAGGTAACTACCCAGAGCAATTTCAACAACCTCATGGTGGCAGGCATTTAGAAATGAGTGAAGTACAGAAAATAGTCAAAGATCATTCTTTTGATGAGTGTTTAGAGAGGAAAGAGTCTGAGGGGAGAAAAGAAAACCCAAGAAATGGGAAGAGAAGAGGACAAGAGTCAAACAGCAGAGAGCCCAGGGGAATGCTCTGGAATACAGGTGACAAGAATAACAGGTGAAGAGGATGGGGTACAGGTGTGCATGCAGTCAGGATTAAGGTATGCTGCTGCCCTATGACAGCTTCTCTCCTCCTGAAAAGTGACTGGAGCTGGCCCAAAAATGAGAGATGGGGAGAAAGGTGTGAAGAACACAAAGGAAGTTGAAGGAAGCCATTGTAGAAGCAGAAGAGGGACCTAAGAGAGCATGCCTGGACCAGCTGACCACACATGCTGGTTTCTAGGACCTGCGGTGGTACTGACTGGCTCCACAGTTATTTTTCTACCAAGCTGTGAGCAAGGATACTGCTGAGGTTTAAATTCACCCAGACCCCACATTTTGCCCTCACTATACAAACACTGCAAAGACAAGGAGCTAATTCTTTTGGCTCACTCTGCATTTAATGTGACCCAACTACTTGACCTGTAGCACTTTCCTAGGTATTTTAAAGTCAGTGTTCTCAGATCAAGGAGATGGAAAGATAATTACAAAAGTAAAGCTTAAATTATAATAGAGGCAATAGCAGAGTAAGAACTAGTTGAGGCAAAATTTAAACGATATATAAGTTAAACTGAAAGATCAAATCTGTGGGATGATGGCAATAAAATGGAGAAGATGAACCTTGACAGGAACCTCAAGTGCCCACAAACTTTAAATTGAATACTAAGCAATTATTTAATATACCAGTGCTAATTGTGCATTCAAAAAAAAAAAATAGCTGAAAGAATAAACAAGATGATTGGATGAAGTAAGCTAAATTCAGGGACCAGTGGGAGATAACTAGAAATTGAGACCAGAATGGATTCTGAAAGAACCATAATCCCTGAGGGAAGGAAAACCAATGTGCAGAGCCTTTCATTCATCTCTGGCTACTGCCTGGCAGCACGTTCCAGGGCACAGGGCAGGACAGAGAGTCCAAAAGTAGCCTGTGATCTCACTGAACTGATGAGACAGAGATCAGAGATTGGAGTGGCCAGTTGTCAGTTTAGCTTTTTTTAAAATTAGAATTCCAATTTTTCCAAGTCAATTACATTCTGTGACTCAGACTTCAGATTGTCTTCCCTTCCCATTATTTATGACATGCAGGACCATTCTAAGAAATGCTGCTTCTGCTTAAGAACAAACACTGACTCCAACAGTATTACCCATCTAGAACTTTCCACCGTTCAAGTTCCAATTTTTAAAGAATAATCTCTTAAAATCCAAGTCTAACAGCAGCAATTAAGAAGATAATTGTTGAATGTATCTGACAATCTAAAACTAAAAATTATGGATATTCAAGAAAATATGACTACTCCCTTTAAAAGCACAGGGAACCTGCATGCTTTCCTGCAAGATGTAGCTGGGGCAGCAGGAACACTTATGCCAGCAGGAACCCAGCCACCAGGCTGCATACAGTCCCTGAAGAGTGAAGAGCAAACCAGCTGGCTCAGACCCCGCTGACCACAGGCATCAGCAGTGTGGGTCACTCCTGAAAACTCCACATCCCTCCTCCTTTAAAAGTCATTTGCCATGTACCTTGCCTTTTGTAGAACTGTCAGGAGATTATGAATCAGAAAAATCTGTGTAAATTACTAGGCATTGCCTGGGTCCTGGGAACCCCTGGGAAGCTCCCAAATGCCTGTGTGAGAAATGCAATCCCTGGGGAGGGAAAGCAGCCCCCTAGCCGTGGCTGGAGAAGCTGGCTCTGGGCTCAGGGATGAACTTTTCATCAAAAGTTCAGGGATGAACTTTTCCACTTTTCCTGTGGCATTGGGCTCAGAGCCTTAAAGTCCTCCTGAGGCCATTCAGACGCAGAAATGGCACTAAATCACCTGAAGCCCACACAAAGGCCTGGGATTCGGAGGGTGCCAGCCAGAGAGCCAGAGGGAGATGAGAAGCTTTCTCCTGCGGTCTATTAATGGCAAGAGGGTTTGCCCCACTGTCTAGGGACATCTTGTTTTTCTGCACCCTATCAAGATTATGAGGAACACCAATGCTAGTCAAATCACTGGAACACTCCAACTGGATGGCAGCTGACCTCCTGCCTGCCATCTACCTCACCACATGCAGGTACCTGTAGCTCCAGCTGTTTCCAAGGTCACCGGGAACATCAAACCTTTGACAACACTTTCCTAGATCCAGTACAGTGGCAATACAATAGCATGCAGCAGAAACCTGAAATGACTTTAGGCTTTTTAAAGGGATGTATTTCTTTTTTAGGTCATTCTGATTATTCTCTTCCTTTAGGAAACATCATGGATTTGACCACTACCACCACTGGGGACTGCACCCAGGGCCTCCTACATGCTAAACACTCTCCACCACTGAGCTACAGCCCTAGGAGGTCGGACTCTTCAGAGAAAATTTCTGATGTTTAAAACTAAAGGTCCTATGATATATGATTTTCTATAAGTTTTTCCAAAAGAAATGTTTTTAAAGTTACATATACCATTCTCTACTTAATAAAAATTTTTAACTTGAAATGTTTTTTAAAAATGTGGAACTTAGAGATTCTGATTTAATGTTTCTGTACATGTATAAATATACAGACAGGTTGACTTCAGATGTTCAGCCATGACACAGAATAAGTATGCTAAATCATTCTTGATTCCTAATGTGAGTTTTATAGCACTGTCATCTAAAATCTCAAAGAGCTCATTAAAAGAACAAATGCTAGTATAATACATAGTAGTATAGTTCTAATACTACCATAAACAAGACATACATTTTCATCAACAAGTGAGCCAAGGAAAAAATATACAAATGAGTCAAGATAAAGTCTATATTGGACAGCTGATTAACTTTCAATTTACCTGGAAGTAACTCAGTCTAAAACCAGTTGCATTGAGCAATACTAAGAAAATAAAATTTAACTTTCAAATGATTTACATGGCAGTTTCTCATCTGAATATTGATCAGAAGTGAGAGACTTTTTAAGATTATATTTGTATGTATATCTGTACATTTGTATTTGTATATATATGTGCAGACTGGTAAAATGTATAGGAATTTTAAAACAAATATCTCAGATATTTTTATAGTTTATGATATTAAATTTGATGGGTACTTTTCCTTTCCTTTCCTTTTTGTTTTTGAATATACCAAGGGTTGAACTCAGGGGCACTGAACCACTGAGCTAAAGCCCCAGCTCTTTATTTAATTAATTAATCTGAAGACAGGGTCTCTCTAAGTTGCTTAGGGCCTTGCTAAACTTCTGAGGCTGGCTTTGAACTTGCAATTCTCCTGACTCAGCCTCCTAAGTCATTGAGATTACAGGCATGCACCACCATACCCAGCTAAATTTGATGTTTCTAAACACATAAGAAAAGTGCTAAATATTTAAATTAATTTAGTATTAATTAAAGCAATTAAAAATTACTTTAATCTTTCTAGCCTCTATAAATTTTTTAAAAAAAGATATCTCTAATGATTAATACTGTCCTCCCCACAAAAAATATTCTCATTTTTTCTGCTGTAAAAAGTGGGCAGTTAAAATATATATATTTTATATTAATTGGGGAATCCTCCATGTCAAAATTCAATAGAAAATTAAGGACTTGCTCTCCCAAATAGCACTTCTCAGATGCTGCTTTGAGATTAAAAAAAAACAAAAAACTGAACTATTCATAATAGCTTTCAAGTTTAGAAAGCTTTCCCATGACTAGCCTTCACTCAGAGCTTCTTTGAAAAGTCCTTACCCTAGCTAATAAATGAGAAGACCATGTTTAATACACCACTGCAACATCACCACCCATGATTACTCAGATGACCTGCATCTGTGGAAGCTACACCTTAACTGAGCCCCTCCTCTCAGCACAGAGGCTTCACATGAAACTCTGCTATTCTATTTTGAATGACAGTACACACCCTGCAGAAATCTGAAGACTTAGCACTCAGTCCAGCTTTCCAGAAACTAGCTATTTCAATCCAAATTGAACTCACCCAGCAAAGGGACTGTTAATAGATTCCTCCAGACAATGACTCTGCCTTTCCAAGACAGCAAGAATTCTGCAGTGTTGGAATTTCTTTTAAACATTTTCTAACATTCTCCTATACATTCACATCGAAATGGAGATTATATGTAACCCAGAGCTGCTGCCCCTAAGCCTGAGCCAAGTTATCTTCATAATGTGAACTGCCATAGCAACAGAAAGAAAATGAGCCAATTAACTATGCTTGTCCTGAGATTACAAACTGTCTTTAACTGTGAAACTGGAATTAACCAGAAATTTATGAAATGTTCTGAGTATCAGTTTTCTAATATTTCTTTCCACCCCCTGCTTTTGCAAGTAAAGTGATCACAGCTTTATATTTTGTTAATCTTACATACTTTTGTAGATTTATAAAGTACATTGGGAAGATGCAGACATATCAGTTCAAAGATTCAAGAAGTTTATGGCTTTTAGGGAGACAGTGGAATAATTGACGATAGGTTTGGTACTTATACACTTGAATTTCAGCCAATTTGATTATGTCATGTGACTCTGGGCAGCAGCAACTTAACTCTTTGAAGTCTGTTTTCTTATTGTGAAATTATTATGATAATGCTTCCATAATGATGCTTTTGTGGGGACTATATGGAATATTTGAACTGCCTTAGCACAAAAAGTGCTAGACAAGTCGGGGCAGCCAAGGCAACTCAATTTCCTCAAGTTGCTTACAGAGTAGACCTGCAGAGCACCCTAGAACATACAGCACATTAAAATGCAAGTCCAATTCTCCTGCAGTAGATTACAGTATCTTCCTGGTTTTTAAGTAGGATTTTTAATCCCAGATATGAGAGTTAATACTATGTGACAAGCTCTCAATAGAAATCCATTTAAAAATATCTGCATAAGCGCCGCAGATGTAGCTCAGTGGTAAAGTGTTTGCTTACCATGTACAAGACCCTGATTCTACCCCCAGCACCCACTAATAACAATAATTATATATAACACACACATTTAATAAATACTTATAAAATATTTATTATATTTGTATAAATCTGGTCACATGGCTAATGCTTAAATTAGGAAAGATATTTCATTTTTTAAATTATACTTCAATTTTACTTAATATACAAGCAGACCAAAGTAAAAACAATATACACTAAAACTTTTAAATGGATCTACCTTTCACCTATCTGGAGAACATAACAGGCTTGACATTTACTACAGCTCTACTTTCAAAAGAGTAATGTAAAAAAGTACTCATCAGAACAAAGCTGCTTTTAAAAACTACAGATGGTTAATATAGTCAATTGCAAAGCTACAAATTAAAGCAAATTTTAAATCCTCAGCAGTAAGACTTCACAAGTAATCGTAAATACTATGTATATTAACTTGTACAGAGTTCTGCAGCACCAGGCTGACTTCACTGCTATACTTTCCTGCACTGGCTTCAGGAACTGTCACTCAAAACTAAACTCTACAAAGACAGGAACCCTCTTCTCTTTTTCTCCTCAGCACCTAGCAAGCATCTGGCAAAGTTTCAATAAATAGCAATGTAGTAATAAGTGAAGTAAAGATACTAAAATTGCACATATTCTACTTGCAACAAAATACAATATGTTAATATGATCCTATGAAACAGATTAACAATGGAGTAATTTGAACTGCAAAGTATTTATCTAAAACAAAACTAATTTACCTAATAAAATATTGACTTGTTAATAAAAAATAAATTTTAAAACACTTAATGTACAAGTCTCCAGCAACTCATACGCAAAATAAACTGATCTGTCTACTCGTCCCTCTCATTTCTGAAGAACAAACAGATAAAAGAGTCTATGTGTTCCCTTAGAAATTCTGATAAACAGTACTTCATTACCTTTGGTATTTCCAGTTTTTAATACCTTATATAAAGTCAGTCAAATTTTAGCCAGTTAGAAAGCAAACACTGTGACACTTATGAGCTCCACACACACAAAGCAACTACAACTTTACAATGACTTGATAGTGTTACTTTTAAATCACTCATTCACATAAGATATTTCTACTACTAACATACTGAACACATGCTAAAAGATCTTACCCTGCCTTTTATTATGAAAATATTTTCCTATATGCTAAGTTTCCTTTAAAGAAACCTAAGCCAGGCACAGTGGCACACACCTGTAATCCCAACTAGGGAGGATGAGGATCACAAGTTCAAGGCCAGTCTCAGTTAACTTCAGGAGACGCTCAACAACTTAGCTAAAGTGTTCCCAGTATCAAAATAATAAATAAATAAATAAATGAAACATTAAATGTCTAACTAAATTATATGTTGAATTAATTTAAGCATCTAATATTTATAAAATATCCCTACTCAAATATATAATGGACTAAACAAATTTTTTTTTTCAATTTTCCAAACAAATATTGTATTATATAGACTTTTTTTTTGCATTTTTATGTATTTTTGGTATTAAATCTTGTATTGCATTTTGTAAGAGAAACTTTTAAAGAATTTTCTAAGTGGAAAAACCAGTAACATATCTATCTATCTCTCCCTTCCCCGCTTCCCCCTTAAAGCAGTAACTCATTTCTCCATGTTTTGAAACTATGGCAAAGCTATGATTATCCAAAAACACTGTTCTATTGGACTATTTAGGTTTAGATTCTTATCTCTCTCCCATTATCTTCATTCCACTCATTTACCTCTTATCAAATCTTTCTTACATAGATCACATTCTCTCTCAAAACACCTATTCTGTCCACTTTTCTTTGATATGCACACGCAGGTGCAGGTGGATAGCTGCACAGAGGCTGAGACATGGCAGACACACTCTAGCATCATGGTTCTCATTACGCTACTAAATGGTGACACCAACACATCTGGAAAATCAAGACCAAGGAAGGCAGAAGACTGACAAGCTGAGGAACCCTCCAGGTCCCTCACACCCACACAGAGTCACTGCACCAAAGCAGAGCTACACCGGTTCTGAAATCTGATAGCTGGCACCACAAGAAGACAACTGAAAGTTACTATGTGAAAAATTATGGTAGAAATAAAGCTCCAAATACCTAGGAGAAAATATAGGTGAGGAATTAGTTCCCCAAATAAGCAAATGAAGAGGTGGCAAGTAGATTTTTCTATTCAGCTTATCTGCTTCAAGCAAATATAAAAGAAATAACTTGAAGCAGTTTGGGACAGATGAAAGATATGAAAAAAATAAAAATATTAATTTCAAAATCAACGGTTAAAATAAGAACTCTCACTCGGTGTATTTAGTTATTTGTATTATTTAAGAAAGAGTAAGAAGTAATGATACAAGAAAAAAATGGTTAAATTTGTTTCAGATAAACAAGTTCTGATGAGTATAACAAACATTTATTCTCCAACTTTCTACCTAAAGGGGGAAAAAAAGCAGGCCAGGCATGGTGGCGCATGCCTGTAATCCCAGCAGCTCAGGAGACTGAGGCAGGAGGATCACGAGTTCAAAGCCAGCCTCAGCAAAAGTGAGGTGCTAAGCAACTCAGTGAGACCTGTCTCTTAAAAAAAAAAAAAAAAAAAAACAAACAAAAACAAATTAGGGCTGGGGAATGTGGCTCAGAAACCCCTGAGTTCAATCCTCAGTACCCTCCCCACGGCCCCAAAAGAAGGAAAAAAAGCAGAGCTCCCAGGCTATACTAGTTGAACAAGAGGTGTAGGTGAGCACACCACACTGCCAGGCATTCCTTCCACACTAACTTAACTACTATTGCCTTGAATGGAAACTGACTTAAAAGCCACTGTGAGCACTTCTTCTGTATAGGGCAGACTATTTTATTCTTTTTCTGATCTTTTTATGACTTGAATGAAAGTCAGAGAAAGCCACACTAAGAGAAGAAAAGCAGCAACAAAACAAAATAAAAACTAAAACATAGAAAACTCTGCATATAACTTCTATTGTGGAAACAAAAATTCAAATCACTGACAAATGAGGTTTCAGAGTATCTGTGAATTTCATTGAAACCAGTACTGTGGGCACCTGAGTACTCATATGCGAAAGTACATGGTACTTGATCTGAATGCCAAAACTACCAGTCCAGGGGAAACTTACTTACTGAAAGCTTTTTAAAACTACAGATGGGGTATGCAATCTACATAGTCTTATTGTACCAGAATAAAGAAAACAGAGTAGGACTGGGGTTGTGGCTCAGTGGTAGAGCACTTGCCGAGCCGGGTGAGGCACTGGGTTCAATCCTCAGCACTGCAAAAAAAAGAAAAAAAAGTAAAATAAGGTATTCTGTCCATCTACAACTAAAAAATAAATAAAAGAAAGAAAGAAAACAGAATAAATACTTTTAAAAAGAGCTCAAGAAGACAGAAGATACCAAGTTTTATCCAACCTAGAATCACTCAAGCTTAGAATTTCACTGGGAACACAAGAAAATCTAGCTCAGGAACTGAGAACTATTGGTGAGGACCTATATTTCTTAAATCAACACAAAAATAATGCATAATAATAAGGGACTCAACTAGTGTTAACCTATCCTTGTCATTCTTATTAAGAGCCACTCATTGTTTCAAGTACTCATCGAAACCCCTCCACAACCCTGTGAGGTTAGTGCAATTTCTGTCATCCCTCCTTTCCATACACGTAAACCTAGCAAGTTGTAATTTGCCTAAGATCACTTTCCTAGAGAATGACAGAGGTGAGATTCAAACACAAGCCACTGGGCCTCATAGTCTGTGCTCTCATACATTTTGCTATATGCTACCTTTCTAACTACCAAGCCAAAGCAAAACAAAGCCCCCAAACTAATCACCCCAGGAAAAAATTCAATGTTTAATCCAAGTGAAGGTTTTTAAACAGTGAAAAGTATATAGCCTTTGTAAGATTAATTATCACTGTCCATTTTCTCCTTAAGTTTTTTTCAAGATACATCCTCTTTGCTTAAATGTAATCATGTTCTCCATGTAGAATTCAATTGAGGGCCAGCTAAAGTAATGAAAATCTGATGCCAGAGGGTTGGGGCTTTAAGTAAGCACTGTTAGAGAAGCATATTATACTTTTGTTAAAAATGTTAAATTCTTAGCTCCAATAATTTCTTCAATAAAGTAAGCCTAGAGAATATAAATGCCTCTATTATACACCATCTGAACCACCCTAAAGAAAAAAGGAGGAAGGGTTACAAAAGGGTAAGAGTTCAAATAAACATATGTCACTTGCTGAAACATGCAAAATGACATCCTCTCTCAGGTCCAACATAATGATACCCTAGGAAGATTCAGCATGAACTAAAGAGCTCCATTTTTACACCTTAATTAATTTTTTTTGTAAAGCTGGAAGCACATACATGTATGTTGGTTTAAACACCTTCTAAATGTTAAAAGCAAAAATAAATTGCTCAACTTAGAAAATGTAAAAAGGGGGTTCAGTTTTCACATGAACAATACAGAAAAAGGTACCATGTAAAATATAGAAATCCTTCTAATCAAAGTTAAGCAAGAAAAATACTGGCATTCTATGACAATTATACCCATGATCTTCCATTCTCTAGCCTGAAGATTAGAAGAGTTAAACAAAATACTGATACAATGTAACCAACCATCCGTTAGTCAAAGACAAGGAGAGTAATCGCCTGTGCAGAAATCCATGTTTTATCTCCTACTTGAAAAATTACAAGAAGTGATCTTGCCTACCAGAAAACAAACTTTTAAACTCAAATACAACCAAATACTATCTTTCTGATAACTTCCCACCATTAATTAGAATCAATGACCTCCAAATCTTAAAAGGGTATGCATCCCATAATTATTAAGCCATTTCTCAATTTTAAACGAAGTAAATATTTACTTTCTGACTTTCAACCAATTAAATTATTTTTACTACTACTGCCTCCGTGCAACACAGCTTACTGCAGGAAGCAGAACTTCCAGGTGAGCAGAGAGGACCTGAGACCTAAGCCCTTGGGAGTGAGGTGGTCCCTAAAAGCCCAAACCCTTGTCCTCCCTACTGCCTAGGGATGCCTTTCCCTGAATGGGCTATCTGGGTACTCCTGCAGTACACCATGTCCTATGTACAGAAGCATGACACCAGGTACTGCGTACACACAGACACGAGTTACTGTACTGCACACTGTAGTGACAAGGATACTGTGTAAGCTACACACGACACGGGATAGATATTGTGCACACTCTATAGGAAGCCGCGTAATGTGCATACCCTGTGGAACACACCGGATACTGTGCACACTGTCTATGACACTGGACACAGCGTGCAAACATACTGTGTCCACACAGTACATGATACCAGGCACTAGGGCACCTATGTCACACAACACCGGACAGCGTGTGCACACCGCACAGGGCACTGCTCAGGGCGATGAGTACTGTGAGCACACACTACAAGACACCCGGTACTGCGGACACCCCTGGAGCGACACCGGGTCCCGCAGGCACACAGCCAACGATGCTGGGTACCGCGGGCACACGGCAGGCGCCCCTCGGCTCGGCCCGGAAAGAGCGTGAGGGAGCCGTGCAAGTGAAAGTTCGGGTCCCGCGCCCCCGGGGGCCTCCCCATCCCAGCTGCGTCCACCGCAGATTCCCTCGGGGGCTCTGGGCGCGAGGAGGGCGGCGAAGCCTGAGCACAGTGCCCCAGGCCCGGGAGGACCTGTTGAGGCGCCTGCGGCCTCCCTCCCGGGTCGCCGCGGCCGCCGAGGGCCGGCGGAGCCTGCGCGGGCCTCGGCACGGCCCTGCCCCGCTGCCGTCCGGCTAGCACACGACGCTCGCGTCCCTCCGGCCCCGCTCGCGTTCCCCGCCGACGGCCACCGCGCAGGGCCCGGGAGGCCTGGCCGGGCGGGCGGCGCGGGGCCCGGGGGGCGGCGCTCACGCGACGCCGCGGCTTCCCGGCCCGCGCAGGCCCCGCGCACTCCTCCCGGGCCTCCGCCGCCGCCTCGGCCAGTGCGCCTCGGGCGGGGGAGACACGCCGGCCCCGCAGGCCCCGCAGGCCCCGCGCCGCAGAGCCCACGGGCGGCGGGCCCACCGCGGGGCGAGCATCCACTGGCGCTCAGAGGCCGCGGCCCCGCAGGCTCCCGCGCGGGCCGCCGCGCCACGGCCGCCTCCGCCCGCCCGCCGCCCCGCCGCCCCGCTGCCCCGCTGCCGCCGCACTTCCCCACCATTATGCTCCGGCTCCGCCGCCGCGCCCGGCCCTCCCCTCGGTGCCGCCTTCTTCCCGCCGCCCGGCGCCTCTCGGGCCTGAGCCGGCGACGGGCGCGGGGGGCGGGGGGGACGCGCAGGCCGCCGCCTCCTCCTCCCCGCCGGCCTCCGCCCTCCTCCCGGCTCCCCCCGCCCGGCCCCGCCGCCGGGTCGGCGCGGAGGGCTCGGGGCTCGAGGGGCGCCATATTGACGGCCCTGCCCAGCCGGCGCCGGGGCGCGCGGGGCCGGGAAGGCGCCGAGGCCGGCGGAGCGCGGGAGGGCCGAGGGCGAGGCCCGCGCGCGCACTTACTGCGTCTCCTCGCCGAGCCGCGGGCCTGCGGGACCCCGGGGGCCGCGGCGGGGCCCGGCCGGGCGGCGCGGAGCCTGCGGGCAGCGCGGGGCCGGGCGGGCGCCCGGGAAAGTTGGCGTCCCTGCGCGGTCGCCGCTCACATGGCGCAGCAGAGCGGGCAGCCGCTCGTCGCTGCCGGCCCCAGGCCCGCCCGCCCGCCCGCGGCCCCGCTCCCGCTCCTGCTCCCGCTCCGAGTTTATTGTGTCTGGCGGAGTCTCCGGCGGCCGGGCCGGGCGAGAGGGCCTGGGCTGGGCCGGCCGCGCGCGGGGGGCTCTAGTGGCGGGCGCTGGACTTGCGCGCGGCCGGCCCGGCTCGCGTCCGCCTCCCGCCCAAGGCCGGGGCCGGTGCACGCCCGCTCCTACCTTCCCTCGTCCTGTCTTCGGCGCCTCTATCCAAAATTAGTTTCAGCATATTCTCATGTATCCACACACGAACTCCATATCAATACACACGTGAAAGCTACGTACGTGCAGGCGCGCTCGAGCCCTGAGCGGTGCGCACCGAGCGCTCAGACACGAGGGCAGCATTGTTCGGCTGGGCCGCTCCCGGCCAGCGCCGCGTGTGAGTGGCACGGACCTGCTCCGCGGTCTGCGGGGGCGGATTGCAAAGGCTGGAGAAGCACCAACTCCCGTGTTGGCAGAACGGGTAAGGCAGCTCCAATGTCTATCGCGAGGATGTCCAAGTTCCTCTTTCCATACACAGAAATAAGACTTCCAAAAGAAACGGGGACCACCCGTTATCGATTTGGCAAGAGCACCACAAATTTGTGAGAAGGAGACTCTCTTACTGTAGTGAGTGATTCTGGACCTAACCAGGGAAGAGACCTTAAGTTGTGAGTGGCTTATTGCAAAACAGTCTCAGATAAGTGCACATATAGATTCCATCTATGTCCCTAATGACCTTTCTCCGCTAGGAGTTGAGAAGGGAAAATTTATTCTCATTCTCTCTGGACATATGTACCTGAAATCACTGGAGAGAGACTGTCCTAGAAATTTGGGGTTTCTTACCCAGTTTATCAATCTGCTTTCATAGCTGGTCTTTAAGAACTTAGAAATGGGTGGTGTTGAATAGATCTCTGATGTATACCTGTCAAATAGGCACTCTTTCAAACTCTTAGCCCTGGTTCTGATACATACATCTCAGATTGTTGTTTTGCTATTTCAAAGAACATCACAAAATAATTTTAATTCATTTAAAGAATAAATGTTTGCCATTAAAATTTCAATCGAGGGGTTGACAGAAAAAAATTCTAGTCATACCTGTTTGCTAAACAAGGAATTTTAACGATCACCTTTTATAGTGAATCACCTTTTAAAAATAAAGTCTGTTACTTTATCTAAAAGATGAAGTTCTTCGTAGTTCTCTGTTTCTCAGAGACCACACTGTAACCAAGAGCTCCGTCCCTGTCCCCAATGCCAATCAATGACTATTTAATAATGAGGACACAGTTTCGAGGAAAAGATAAAGGAAGGTTTATTGCTTTGCCAGCAAAGGAGAAACACTCCTATCCCAAAGGTTGTGACTCTCCTGATCAGGAGGGATAGGGGGTTTTAAAGGAACTCTTCAAGGGTTACATCCCAGGTGTGCTCTGATAGGGGGTCCCAGGGCACCTTGCTGGCATGTTAAGATTCACTTGTTAATTTGGGAGATATTCACTTCCCAGATCCTCAGCTAGCATCACCTTCCTGTGGTGGGTGTGTTCAAGGGCAATTAACAAGGGGAAGAAAAGAACACTGTCTCCCTAATCTTGTTAGGGAGGGGGAGAGGGAAAAAGAGAGAGAAAAAAAACTTTTTTTTTTTTTTTTAATAAACCTTAGAGCAATGAGGGCTATAGTCAGAAGGTGAAGGGACCACTGTTACAACACAAATACGGCATTTATGTATAAAAGGAAGCTTACCTTTTAGGAAAGAGATGACTGTGTAATTCCACATTTTCCTCTCCAGTTATATTTTGTAGGCATCAGATTTTATACGCATCTCATTTTACGTAATGTAAGTTAGGTAACTTGTCCCTGGATTTCCTATCAGTGTTGTGTACAATTTAACCCTGGGCTCTATTGCCCCTTTCCCAACAATTACTTTTTCCTCTGCTGTCCCTCAGTTGAGTGAATATATGTGTGTGGGTCTGGGGGCCAATGGCTGGAGGTTTAAGGACTCCTGGCCATTCAAGTGGTTATTTCCATACAACATAAGACAGACCATGAATTTATCTACCAGATTGTGAAGAGGGGTCAAAGGGCTCTAAGGTGTTGAGGAGAAAGGAAGAATGGTGCACAAGGGTCAGGGACAGCACCTGCTGAGGAAGGGCATCCCAGAGTCTTCTTGGCCTCTGCCACACTCTGTGCTTAGTCCCTGAAAAGATCACTCCCCTCCACCTTCTGCTTCAAAAATGTCATGTAACTAGAGAAGGCATGCACTACTGTTCAACAAATTGGAGTGGAGGATTTGTCTCTTTAAAAAACAAATATGACCTATCCACACTGCACTTCTGTTTTTTTTTTTTTTACAAAGTTCAAATGAACAAATAATACAAAAACTGAAAATCTTTTCAAAAACTAGAAGATAATATAGCTGAATTTTTGCAAGATTGCAAGCAGAGAAGAATATCCAAAACCTTAGAGTAACGGGGTTTGGGAGAAATCACACACACACAAACACACAGACACACACATGACTGATAAATTTGACTATAAAATATTATAAATCCTACATGTCAAAAACAAGTGTAGTCCTACTCTAAAATCTACCCGGAAGTTCTTTCTAACACCCTCCCTCCTACTCTCTTCACATAAGGCTCAGTTAATGCTTCTTGGGACTCCCTTGGAGTCTTGTTGACTCGTCAAAGTGTTCCTGGTCTGATAATCGCACATAAGTGGCAGTAATAAACTTATGCACTGCCGCCCTTGAAATGCATTGTTTTTATTTATTTTGCCTTTACTACTATGTGTGGCTTTATGCTTTAGTTTTGCATTAAAGGCTGAATTAACATAAACACTGAATATTCTATGTGTGTTTTGTTTGAGAATGTAAGAGTACCATGGAGCACAGCTATGAAAAGCTCCAGGGATTCAGAGGAAGAGCACATTGTAGAGAAAAGAGGAGCAGAACACGCGGCGGTGTGCCATGATCACGAAGGCAAATTAGGGAAGCAAACAGGTCAGTTTCAGGAGACTTGTTAAACATTTATGGGATCAGAAACAGCATTTTTCCTCATTTAAAGTAATAGTAACTCCATCTTCAACTAACAGGAATGTTTTGCTTAGCAACAAATTGTCCTTCAGAGCTGAGGAAGACTCTACAAGTAAAAGACAAAGCAGAAGACAATTTATGCAAGATTTAAAAAACTATGGTGCTGGTCTTCAAAAAGTCATGTCACATCAAGAAGATAAACACCAATAACTCCCCTTCCCCTGAAAGACAAACAC
This sequence comes from Marmota flaviventris, assembly GCF_047511675.1. Taxonomy (NCBI): domain Eukaryota; kingdom Metazoa; phylum Chordata; class Mammalia; order Rodentia; family Sciuridae; genus Marmota; species Marmota flaviventris. The sequence continues at coordinate 16,525,392 of NC_092509.1, read as the reverse complement.
CATGGATAATCTACCAAAGAGAACAAGATGATTAATCAACACTGACATTCACTTTTGTGGTGTGTGTGTGGTGCCAGGGATCAACCTTGTGCATGCTAGGCAAGCACTCTACCAACTGAGCCATATCCCCAGCCCTGACATTCACTTTCACTAATAATAAAATGACCAAATAACACAGACTGCTTCAAATGACAGGATTCTTTTTCAATGGGGGTGCCAGCGAGGGACAGAGAAACAGACACACTTATGCAGTATTGGAAGAAAACCGAATCCGTATGAACTCACATGAAATACCCAGAGACTTAAGAATATTTATATCTTTGATGCAAGAAGTCCAAGTTTAAAAATCTACCTTAACAATATCACCGGAAAGACCACCAAAAACTTATAGACAAGAGTGTTCAATTTGCCACTCGACTTAAAAGTCTTAACAATTTTCTGCTGCAGTAGAATAAAATCTAAACCCTATTCCCCGAGTCACAATGCCATCTGACTTTAACATCATCCTTCAGCCTCCTGACTTTAACATCATCCCTGCCCTACTGACCTTTGTTCTATCCCAGGACATCTCAAGGGTTGTTCCCTCCAGAAAAATCCTCCCCACCTTTTCCTACTTGACCTTTAGGCATCCAGATGTCTCTTTAACAAAGGGACTTCATGAGCCCTAATATAAATTAGATCCTCCCTGTATTTTTTCTAAAGCACAAGGTAATTTGTAATGTCATATTTATGTGTGCATTTATAGACTGGGGGAATTTGTACTCCATGATACACCCAGGTACCTGATACACATTGTTAGGCAAAAAAGTGCTGCAGATAAAATTGGCGGTTTCTTGTGAAATCAAAGCACTGTAAAGATTTTTAAGCATTTTGTTGTTAAATACTATAATACCAAAGATTTTGTCACTCAGGTATTGCAGTTTTTCTTAATGCATCTTAATTAAAGCTATATTTTAATTGGATCATGTTATACTTAGGTTAATAGCTTAGGGCTGTAGAGTAAAGGATCTTATAAAGCAGGTGTCCCCAGTCCTGAGAGGAGCTGTGGAATGTCCTCTCTGCCCAGAACCAGAAAAAAATATGTACAACTGGATAATGTTTTTATATCAATCATATGAAAGCACTTTTCTCCTTTGTGTTTTCCATATATGTGATGTGTCTAGGTAGCATAAAGCATCTGTGGCATGGAGGGCATGACAAAGTACCAAGGGAAAGTTAATGTTCATCTTTCAACACTCCAGAAAAGGCTGTACAAGACAGTGTGGTTGCAAGTGACGCTCAGTTACTTTCTCTCTGTTTTTAACTTTTTTTTCAGCACTGGGGATTGACCCCAGGGCCTCATTCGTGTTAGGCAAGTGTTTTACCACAGAACCATATCCTCAGCCCTTTTTGTGTTTTCTTTCGAGACAGGGTCTCACTAAGTTGTCCAGGCTTGCCTCAAGCTTGAAATCCCCCTGCCACCGGTGTTGCTGGGATTTCTGGTGTGCCCAGCCATTTTCAACATATTTAGAAGTAGGTCTGGCCTAGTAGAACACTGAACTTTACAATCCAGGATGGAAAATGGGAACTAAATGGGAGAGAGAAGTAATATGAGCCAGGCACGGTGCTGCACATCTATCATCCTAGTGGCTTGGGAAGCTGAGGCAGGAGGATCAGAAGTTCAAAGCCAGTCTCAGCAATTTAGCAAGGCCCTATGCAACCTAGTGAGACCCTGTCTCAAAACAAAATATAAATAAAGAGCCAGGGATGTGGCTCAGTGATTAAGTAAGTGCCCTGGTATTAAAAGAAGTAGAAGAAGAATAAGAATAGAAGAAGAATAAGAAGAAGAAGAATAAAAGAAGAAGAAGAAGAAGAGGAGGAGGAGGAGGAGGAGGAGGAGGAAGAAGAGGAGGAGGAGGAGGAAGAAGAAGAAAAAGAAGAGGAATAATAATAAGAAGAAGAAATACGAAGTGTGTTATCAGCAATGGTTAGGTACTTTCCCCAAATATTTTCCTCATCTGTAAAATGGAATATTACCATTATCCTATAGGATTGAAATGAGAAAAAAATGCAGGCATCATTCTTATAATAGAGCATGATCCTAATAACTGCTCCTCCGTATTGATAGCTATGTTGCTTTATCAGTAAAATGTTAGCCAGAGATATTAAATGAGCTAATGATTGTCAACTGCCTGATAGAAGGAGCTCCCTTTTTACCCCCTCCTGCATTTGAGAAGACAGGACAACAAATTGAGGACACCTGAGGACACAGGATGCTGGTGGCTAATCACAGGTAAGTTTCCAACTCCTCTCTGATCCCCTCCTGTCTAACAGGCCGGCCCAGAAGGGGACCCTGGGGATTACTGCCAGGTTCCTCGTCCCCTAGCTCCAGGCTAGTTGCCATGGTCTGGAAGAGAAAAACCTTGAACAATTTCAGCCTGGGTCGACTCCTTAGTCAAAGCTGCTGTTTCAGCAGCTGCTTCACAAGCATTGCTTCTGACCAGTTACATAACTTTTGGCAAGTAGCAACTTCTCTGGCATCAGTTCCCTCTTCTGGAAACTTAGAAGGGCTACTAATTGCCTTTACGTTTCCCATTAGCACAAAAATGTTACACAGTGCTACAGGAGCATCTGCTCCCCAACTCCTGTTATTTCCTTGCTCTGTTCCCACCCAGCCTCTTCTCAGGTCCTCTGTAGAAGCTCTTCTATTAAATATTCTTTCTGGTTCTATGCTCTCTACCTCTGGATGACTTTTCTTCTTTCTTTCTTGGCTTCTGGTTGGTTGAGTTTTAAGCTCTCATCGCAAGTGATGATTCATGGCCTCTGCATAAGCAATCAGACTGGTGATCCCCTGTGCCTAAGCCTGCCACCAGTGTGGAAGCCAGTGCCCTTTGAGAGTCTTGTTCTTGGATTTACAACATGCAGAGGCATGTAGACAATCTCAGCTGCATCCTGAAAAGTTCTTCTCTTCTTCATTTACACACTTAAGGCAGAGGAAAGCAGACTTAAGACTTCTCTAGAGATAAAGAAAGCAACAGATGCCTTCCATTTGGCTTCCCAGAGTGTCCTGGAAGACCCTTAGATTCTCCTGAAGTCAGGTCTGCAATGTGTCAACCAGTTCTTGCCCTTGGAGGTCTGCGCTCAGAAAGCAGCCCACCACCTGTGCTCTGGATCAGAGGTTCACGTTTGGATGATTCCTGGAGATGAATGTTGGGAGCAGTTAAGGGCCTCACAGCTCAGAGGGGTCTTTCCACAGGAAGAAAAGATCAGAGGCTGACACCTGGTCCAGGCAGAGATGACTTCTACATAGCAAGAGAACCCTGGTTGCTGTTCACACCTCCCCCCTGCCCTCAGGCTTCTACAGACCAGGCCACCTCCCTTAGCCCCAGAACCCCAAGCCCTGTACCCTGAAGCTCGCTTCTTGCCCCTCCCTGAGTCGAATACTCCCATGCTTTAGGCATGAAGTAAACTTTGTGACTTCTTTTCCTACACCTTAAACCTCATGTCATGGATGCCTTTATAACATTTTGTCACTTTTTTAGGAGGACAAAACTTAAGCAGACGTTGCATTATTACCACTGATGAATTCCACGTGGAGCCAGTGGAGCTGGAAGAGACCTTTTTAAAACCCAAGGGAATAGGAACATGTATGTTAATTCCAAATCCGTAGGTTTTTTTTCAAAATTTTCTTCAAGAAAGGATAACATGTAAAATATGCATTTGTGCTTCTACCTTCTATTATTTGAAGGATATTATCTCCCTAAATTGCCAGGTGACAAATTCCTTAAAGACCTGAAGGAAAATAAATAAAATCTTTAGGTCTCCCAGATGAGATGTGGGGATATAAAAATCTAGGGGTAATACTAGGTGTGGCAGTGCATGCCTGCAATCCCAGCGGCTCCAGAGGCTGAGGCAGGAGGCTCACAAAAGTTCAAAGCCAGCCTCAACAATTTAGCAAGGCCCTAAGCAACTTAGTGAGACCCTGTCTCAAAATAAAATATAAATAAAGCACCAGGGATGTGGCTCAGTGGTTAAGTGCCCATGGGTTCAATCTCTGGTACCAAATTAAAAACAAAAACAAACAAACAACAACAACAACAACAACAAAAACACAACAACTAGAGATAAAATGAAATGAAAAATAAATTTAGAAGTAAACTATGCTACTTACAAAACTATTACAGCCCAAAAACATTTCCTAAATCACTTGGTCATCCTCTCTTCATTTACACTTTGGTTCCTTTTGCTTGTGTACATTTCTGAGATGAAGTCAGAGAAAGCTTTGAGAGCTCTACTTCCTTTTTTCTTTCAATTTGACTGCTCGAAGAATTTAAAGTACAGGAAGTCCTGTGTCCTCAAGGTAAAACCTGATGCGTGTCTTTCTGCCTCTGCACGGTATCCTTCCATGGTCCACTTCCACCCTCCCTCCCTCTGGGACAGCCCTTGTTAAACGTTCACATAGTGCTAGTCAGGGTTGATTTGTGTTTCTTATTTGTATTCATTTCCCTTCTGATCTTTATTTTGAACAAGTATCTAGAATATGAACAAAGAAGGTGAAAGAAAAAGTGAAACTCAGCACATTTTTTTAAAATTAGTAATTGTATTTTTTAACAGGACAGCTGATGATAGAGGTAACTGAATATAGATTACAAGACAGAGATAATTATGTCATTTCTTACACATTTACCAATGTTCTGAATGCTGATTGTAAACCTGGTTTTGTGCTAAGTGCTGTTTTAAATGCAAATGTGTTTATTTCTGTTAAATACTTAACTGAGAGTTCCTTTTAGAGGTGTTTTGTTATTATGTGTTTATCACATCTTAAAATCCTCTATGTAAGCAGCATATTATGTGATCGGTGTTTTATGCCCTCATACACAATAGCAGCATGGCTAAATAAATTATGATTTATCCATAGGCTAGAATTTATGTAACCATTACAGAAGTTGCTTACAAAGGTTATTTTCCTGTGTTAAGTGAAAAACTATGATATACATTACAGAAAATGATCACACCATATAAAAATGAACATGCATGTTTACCAGAAAAAGATCAGAGAAAACATAAAATGCTGAATAGATTAATCTCTGGCAAATAAGACTATGTGTGATTTACTTTTTCTGTTTTATAATTTTATCTTCTTACAAGGTTATCTTCTTACAAGGCTGAATCATCGTACAATTCTATAAAATGGTTGTTATTAAAGTGAGATATTGATTTTTAGGAGATTGCTCTATAACTTTAAGTTGTATTCATTCAGTACAGTGTCCTCAAAAACACTGCATAATGCAGTTAACAGAAAACTTATTTCCAATTAAAATCTCTGTGAATACATTTAGTCTGTCAAGTGAGGAACAACTCTAACTGTTCAGAGTAATACCAGATTGGAGCCATTTCTATACATCAAAGAAATTAAATATTTGCATTTTTACATGGTTCTACTTAACAGCGTTGGTGTTGGGATTTCCTGAGTGGGAATTTTGAAAAATAAAAGTAAAGGCAAAGCCAGACACAAATTGTTTTTCAGGAAAATGGCGATCCAGTGGAATAAGTGGGAGTCCAGTGAAAGAAAATGTTTGCCATGAATTTCCTGAAAGTCCTGTGAAACTCTAGAGACCATCACTACACAGCAACATCAAAAGAACTTGCCAAAATGGAGTCAGGGCAGCACCAAGGGCACAGGAGTCATGCCAATGTGGAGATGCTGCCTGAGAAGGAGACCTCTCTCACTGTACCCCTGGGCTGCTGGCATCTGCAATGACCAGATCATGAGGCTGTGTCCAGAGACCCCTGGTGTGCGTCAGGAGGTCATCCACCCTTGTTTCCTGGACACACTCTACTACTTATGTGTGTTCTTCTCTCTATTTCCCATGGGTAGCACAGCCTCTGTCCTTGACGTCTTCCTACACAGGAATTCCTAGCACATCTACCCGGCAGGTGGATCCTGCTCCCGCTCTGGGCCTCCTTCCTTACACTCATTGAGAGCGATATATGCACATGCTATTCCAGAGATGCTAAATAAAGTGCTCTTACAGTTTCAGGGTTTGATTGACAATTTCCCCTCAAACTCAACTTTTAGAAGTCAGTTCAATATTCTATGTTGAAAATTGTAGTAATGCTGAACTCAGATGGCTCAGCAAGGCAAGAAACTCTTTTACGGTGGTGAGGATCTGTAGTTACAAAGTTCATTTCTTCTGTGTATTTACCCTTGACTGTTATACCCCACACATAGTAAGGACCGTATTCATAAAACTCAAGTCTTCGGAGCACGAGGACTAATGAGTGATTGCCCTACCCTGCACCAGTTCACCTAGCTTCGAAGAGTGCAAAACTCTATTGCTCACGTTACACTCAGGAGAAAATGGAGATGCAGAAAGATACAACGTCCTGTCTGGGCTCGAGCTAGCAAGTGGCCTCACTCAGACATGAGCCCAGGATTATCTACTGACAAGAACTGAAGACTCAGCTTTTTGTCACTACTTTCTAGTTAAGTCCAGCATCTTAGAATACATCTATTCCTCAGTTATTTTAAAGAATAAACTTTTTAATACCATACACACACACTCAAACCTCCTTGCCTCATATTAAAATGTCTATCCATGAAAATGAAAATTTAGAATTTTTCTAAAAAGATGCACATCAGTAAAAAGGTTTTTAGATACGCAAAAAACTCTAAACCACACAAGCAGGGCTGGGGTTGTGGCTCTGTTGGAGTGCTTGCCTAGCATGCTTGAGGCACTGAGTTTGATCCTCAGCACCACATAAATGTAAAATAAAGACATTGTGTCCACTTAAACTAAAAAAATAAATATTTAAGAAAAACCCAAGAAACAAAACAACATACACATACACACACACACACACACCCTAAAATAGTATTCAGAGTCACTCAGAGTGAAAAAAAATCCCCTCCCTTTTATCATCTTTTGATTAGGACCAGAGAGTTCAAAATTGTGTCCATTTTGGTTCTTTTCATTTATCTTTACTTGAAGAGATCTGATTGCTCAGTTTCTACTCCCATGAGATTCAATTGATGACAGAGAATTCCAAACTATGTTCAGCTGGGGGACTTACAACTATGGTATTCTTTTAATGATAGTTCTTTTATCAAAGTACTTGCATCAAGAATTTAGCCTGCATGACAAGTTTTTAAATTGCAATTTGAACTGACATGCTTTTGTTAGTGCTAGTTTCATAAAAGCGCTATCATCTTTGCGTGGGACTGTGTGACATACCCCATATTCACGCTGGAGAGTTTGGTTCAGATTTGGGTCTGTGGAATTGATTGCTTTCATGATGTCATACATATAGAGATTTGTCAAATTTGAGAGGAAAAGGCAGCAAAAAACTAACATGAAAGATAAAGTCAGAAACAATTCATAATCAAGCTGAGGAAATGCATTAAAGTCACTCCTTTACCTAATAAACTCAGTTTTCTAAATTCATTCTTAAAAGTTGATGGAAGTGTTCTGTTTCTAATCTCACAGATAATAGCGACGCGTGCCTTTGTTTGATACTTGGATTTTACAAAGTATTTTGGAACTGTAAGTTCATTGGTACCTCCTCCCTCCCTCTCTTTCCTTTAGCTCATAAGAATATTTTTCTTCTTCTCTCCATGTTCATACACACTTTAAACTTTGCTAGCTAGATCACTGCAGATGTCCAAGATGCTAAGAGCCAAAATGTCATGCTTAACAGAGGTGAAAAAGGTCTCCAAGCATTTGTTGGTCTAGAACTCTGCTTTCTGACTCATGGAAGGATGGAAGGAAAGTGGGCCTTTGATAACATCATCAAGTCTGAAATAGCCACCCATGCAGCAGGACCAAAGCCGGAGAGAAAGCAGTAGTTTCTACATACACATAGGAGGCCAACACGACAGTTGTCTGTTAGATCTAGAGACAGAAAAGAGTCATGCAAGGAGAACAAGAAGTTGGCTTGTGAAGGAGGAAAATGTTTTGGGTGCAGCAGGACCTCTTATGCTGCCAATTGCTGAGAGGTCAAATAGGTGAAGGCAGATGGGACCTATGGGCTTACTGGTGACCTTCCCTTGAATAGTCTCTCTACTGGACTGAGGTGAGGCCAGACTGGGGGTAGATTACTAACTTCTTTCCTTACTTCAGAAGAGAGATTTAGGATTAAAAACTTTCATTTATTTGAGAATGCTCTTTGTCAACAGGGAGATGAGGTCATAGGGAAATATTTCAGTAAAGGAGACTCAGAATGCTATTCCCAGTTCCTTTAAGTCACAATTTTTTTTATTGTGCAGATAAACCATAGTCTGATGAAAGTAACATTCCATTTATTTCACCGTTACTTCTAAAATCTAATTTTTTGGTATTCGTGTGTCTGTTCTCCTCCATTACTTTGAGTGATAGAAAATAGCATCTCTTTCTGTTCACAACAGTATAATTAAGGCAGCAATAACAACACATATTTGTTGAATAATAGGCAATGTGTATGTAATATAACATTTAAATATCAGCACTGATATAATGTGTATTTTTACGTTTGCAAATTTATAATAAATGTCTTTAGAGGCAAAAACTGGGCTTTATTCTTTAGTCTTGAATGTCATGAAGCACAGAGAGGACCTAGAGGTGCTGAGAACACCAGTGTGTGCAGACAGACCTCAAGCATGTAACACCTGCGCACACCTGTAATCCCAATGGCTTAGGAGGCTGAGACAGGAGGATCACGAGTTCAAGGCCAGCCTTAGCAACTTAGCGAGGCCCTAAGCAACTCAGTGAGACCCTATCTCTAAATAAAATACAAAATAGGGCTGGGTATGTGGCTCAGGGGTTAGTGCCCCTGGGCTCAATCCAAAAAACAAACAAAAAAGAATGTAACATCTGAGTTTGAATTTGCTCACCCACCTGGGTGACTATAATTCAAGTGTAGCTCAAGGCCTAGCCTGTCACTCTGTGGTGTGCACTGGGGTAAGAACATGCCTTTTCTGTGATATGTAGGTGTGTCACATACCTGGCGTACACGAGGTGCCAAAAGATCAGTAGATCTTAGAGTTCCTGGGTACCTAGTCAGTACTTAATAAAAACTTCCTTATTTGAAAAGATGATAGACAAAGTGACATTTTATTAATACCCATAAATTTTATTTCCCACTAAACTAGTTAGGGACTGCTTTGGTAGGACCCACCTTAATGGGACATAGGGAAAATGGGGAGAAAAGGGGACTCCTTTTGCATTAAGTTCCATGTCCCCATGTCATTAAAACAAAGGGAACACTCATAAAGCTAAGCCAAAGGTTAAACATCAGCATACTTGACATTTGATGTTTTAAAGGCCCAGACCCCAGACACAACCACATGAGCACCAAGTGCAATTTTTGAACTTTTAAATTAATTAAAAGCACATGATTCAGTTTTTAAAATGTAGGGGAAAAAAGCACGTGATAAGTGACTTTTTCCCCATATCCTGCTTTACTCCTGTACAAAATGACACCCAGCAGGGATGACTAGTTTTTTGAACTGTTGAGGGTGAGAGATTAGGGGGCAGGAGTATTCAGCATGTCTTAACTCTCCCCAGGGCTTTGGCCATCCTGTGTGAAAGCTACGCAAGGTCTTTGCAAGATACGGAGCTACATTTCTGCTTTGTTAAAGATGTGCCTGGCTTTGGTGGGAGATGGTTCTCCAGCTCTCTTAATCCTAGTACTCTCCCTTCTAGATTTCTTACTCAGATTCTTAATATATGTGGTAAATTCCTCTTATGTCTCAAAGAAAATTGAAATAGAAATTATACAAGCATAACAAGTAACATAAGTACACAGGAATATGTATTGACCACTTTAGCAACTCCAAACCCTGGTGATGCATTAATTCAGATCCTGTGGTGAAGCCCCAGCAATCACAGGTTCCTTTCAATGTGTTAATAGACCTCAAAAGGACAACGGTGGTCTTCAAGCGACATGTCGGTGGATAGGGAGGAATTCTGGTTATTTACATCATCTTCACCCGCACCCACATGGAAGCATGCTCATGTTTTATCCAATTGGTAGCAACAGGGCATGAAGGATTTTTCTAGCATACTGTTATTTCTGTGTGAGAGACTTTGGAACCTAATGTTGTATTTAAGCACAGTGAAATACAACAAAATCAATTTAGTAAGGTTGCATTTCATCATTAGAGTCAATTAAGTTAGAAATGAATTTTCTCTCAACTTGCAAGGTTTACTTTCTTACAAAATTATTCTTTCACTTCTTTGCAGTGACATTCTAAAGAAGTAACAGTTTCTTTGTCTCCACACATCACTGCAGATAAGGAAAAAAAAAACAACAACACAGTATGTATTCTTAGTTTATTCACTTTAATTTATTCTTTTTACCAGTGGTAAAGCAGATTCTGAAATCCTATTGGGTTTCTGTTTTTTTTCTATTTGTTGAAATTTTTACAGAACATTTTTCTACTCATAATGTTTAGGACACAAGTGGCAACATCTTGGGACAATTCAGTTATTGAACAGCTAGAGAGGCACTTGAGGTAATGGAGGGAGCTAGAAGAGTGATTTGGGGTGGACACTTGATAAGACTTTCAGTTGCTAAAATTTCGTAGTAAGCAGGTTTTCCACAAGTAAAAGTGCTTGGCGTAAAATGTGGGAAAGAGATTTTTGTACCCCACCCTGCCCTTTAAATACACACCTGCAATATTGTTTATGATGTTAGTTAACAACAATTTCTACCTTTTCATGTGTCAACCTACGAAGTAAGCTATGAGTTTGGAGAAAGACTAATAGGAAAGAAAAAAAAACTTTCTATAATTAGATTCTAGAAAATTCAAAGGTATTAAAATTATTAAAGATAAATTGTATAAATTATTTAGAATGTGTGTATTAGTTTGTAATTTTATAAAAACAAGACTGAAATTTAATAGGTGATTCTTCTTCTTCTTCTTCTTCTTCTTCTTCTTCTTCTTCTTCTTCTTCTTCTTCTTCTTTTTAGCTCTCTCATTCTCTACCTAGTGGTTTTCTTTTAGTATAACATGAGGGACACCAAGGAGGAGCAGTTTGTGAGGGGCTTGTTCAAGTGGGTGGGCAGGGAGTGTGGAGAAGGTATTAGTTCATTTTCTGTTGCTATAATGAATTACCTGGTGCTGGGTAATTTATATAAAGAAAATAGGTTTACCTAGCTCACAGTTTGAAGGCTTTAAGCACAAGATCAGATGGCCCCATGTGTTTGGTCTCTGGTAAGGATCACATGGTAAATGGCGTCACAGTGATAGAAGTGCTTACAGAAGAGAACATTCAGCAAGACAGCTAGAGAGTCAGGATTGCTCTCTTTATAATAGCCCATGGAGTTTTACACTAGTCTCTTCCAAGAGTGATGTCCCCAGTAACCTAATTACCTCCCTCCATACCCCACCCCTTAAAGATGCCACCGTCTCTCCACATTGCCACCCTAGGGACCAAACTTCTAGCACAAGAATCCTCGGGGAACACACTCAGGCCATATCCCAACCACAGTGGAGGTTGTGAGAGGGTCAAAGCTAGTATGGATATGAGCCTTGCTGTGCCCAGTGTGGCAGGGGACCAGAGCCCGTCTCTGGATACCTCCCCCAGGAGGCCTGCACAGATGCCCTGCTCATTTGCCAGGTTTCCTATTAACACTAAAGTAAGGAAATCATCACATTTACATAGGCGAGAATTCCATGGTGCACCTTCCTATAAACCAGAGAGAGGAGAAGAATACTTTCCTTCAGACTCTCTTTCTGCTTATCTTTTTCTGGTTATAAGATATTGCACTTTGTTAAAGGCCTCATAATGTCCAAACCTGAGGGAATCCAACCAAGAGCATGACAAGTATCCCATCCCTTAGCTTTGGTGTTTTCTGGCCTTCTGCCTGCAGCCTTCCCTCCACCCTCGATTCCCAGCATGAGTGAGAATGACCTCCAACACAGCAGCCTCTCTTGGCTCTTGGCAAGGAGGTCATTCTCAAGGGCATCAGCACCTTGTCCTCTTTGGAAGAGATCATCTCACAAAATAAAATCCACATCAGAAAAGAAATCTTCTCCTCCTCCTCCTCCTTTTCTCCTCCTCCTCCTCCTCTCCTCCTCTTCTCCTCCTTCCCCCCCTCCTTCTTCTGGTACCAGAGACTGAACTCAGGGGCACTTGACCACTGAGCCACATCCCTAGCCCTATTTTGTATTTTATTTAGAGACAGGGTCTCACTGAGTTGCTTAGTGCCTCACTTTTGCTGAGGCTGGCTTTGAACTCAAGATCCTCCAGTCTCAGGCTCCCCCCAGCTGCTGGGATTACAGTCATGTACCACTTCAACAGGCCAACTCTATTCATTTTTACCAAGGAAAGTTATTAGTCGTTTAAAAAAAAGTGCTAAAGTTTAAAGTCAATATAATTGTTTCACAGGAAGCATTTAAAGAGTACTTTAAAAAAATCTCTTTTTTAATGTAATCAGTAAAATCAGTGAAATATTTTATTACTTGCTTCTTTCCCCAGAGAATGTTTAATTTCAATGATTTTTATTGGAAAAAGAATAGTAATTGGTCTTAGCAGTCTTGTAAAAGTAGTATTAGCATAAAGGAATATAAAAATTTAAATCTCAATGTATGAAGATTCATAATCCTATATAGGGTATAAAATAAAAAATATTTTTTGGTGAAGTAAGAATTCTAATAACTTGGAATAGTTAGAGCCAGGTTGGAATAACATGCCTGAGGAGGTGTCCAAATATATGGTTTATGCAGTACATTTTACCACTGTAAATGCACACAAACCCCTGTTTCAGTTGAGAAGCACATTTCCCTTAAACCATTTTTATAGAGAAAGATACCGTTGCTAAGTGCCACTGGTTATGGAATATAGAACTATCTTTGTTTTTTTCCCAGAAATGTTTTCTACATGATCGACAACATAGTGATATGCAGAAGAAACAAATTTCCATATTTAAACTGACTATTGGGAGAAAGAAATTCTCTATGCCTTCGTGAGAAGAGATGAAAGAAGTTGCTGTCCTTTAAAAGATAGCTGTGATTGATTGTTAATTGCCTAATACTTCCTCGTCCTCATCAGAAGCTTCTCTTTTCTCTGTTGTGAGATTTTGATAGCTGGTAATCCTTTCGTGAGAGTGAACAGCTTAGATCCCATGTAGCTAGTGAGGGCTCTCTTTCCAACAGGGGTCCTGATTGCAGGTGCAGAAGTCACCTGTCACCTCACACCTGGCAGTCATTTCCTGCAAAGATACAATACCTCTGCAGAAGGAGAACTGGAAGGCTTTTCTCTGCTAAAACACATTCTCATCAAACCTTGTCTCTTAGAAGGAGACAATAAATGTGCCCGTCGTGTATATTAATATATTTGGGTAAAGTTTTAGTCTTTCATGGGAAAGAAATCACTAGTCAGGGCCAGGTTAGCGGATCTGCTTAACCCTGGGAATAGATTCAGTAACGGACTCACCAAAGGCAACGGAATACAGTCTGTATACATTGATAGCACATTAGGAGTCCTCTCTGCCAGAAGGCACTAGCTCTGCATACTGTAAAGAATTCTCTCTTTTGATTCCCTGTGGGTCTTGGTTACATGGGCTCCAATTGTAACCATTAAACAAACCTCCTTGTGTACTCGGCCTGTGTTTTTATGCCTGGCTGGAGGGGATAATAGCCACAGAGCCACTGGAGCCAGCAGTGCGGTTGCTGAAGAGTGGATTAGTTATGCCTGTTTTGATTTTGAATGAATATACCCACTGGCAAGCCATGTGGCCAAAGGAGTTTCATAGGTGGCAAGATCACCCCATTAAAGAACTGCCCTTCACATGCCCCATCCGTCTGTGGGGCTCCATGCTCCCTCTCCAGACACACTCCCACATGGGCACAGAACCCTGAACCTGTGTTTCTTGTTTTGCTTCTTATCCCCTCTCTACCAGTCCTTCCTTCTTCCTCTCTTTTGGAACAAGAAAATCACATAAGGATACGTCAGTGTTGCCCTATTCCTCTCACATCTCCAGAAATATCAGACCAACTGGTTTACACAAATTACCCATCACAGAAAGTTCAGGGAAATCAGCCATCCCTGAATTTTTCTCTCCATGTTTTATTCAAGAGCAAAATATTGGGCTGGGGAAGTGGCTCAAGCAGTAGCGAGCTCTCCTGGCATGCGTGCGGCCCGGGTTCGATCCTCAGCACCACATACAAACAAAGATGTTGTGTCCGCCGAAAACTAAATATATATATAGAAATTCTCTCTCTCTCCCTCTCTCTCTCTCTCTCTCTCTCTCTCTCCCTTAAAAAAAAAAAAAAAGAGCAGCCTTTGCCCAGCGGCTGCACTCTCTGATTCTCTCTATTGCCTGAACAAAGGTGCGGCCATTTCTTGTTTACATTCACAAGGCAGGGAAAGGTGGGTGTCCTCCAGCTTATGGAGAGAGGGCTGCCAGGGTCCTATGTCCTGAGACCATCAGGGAGGAGCTGGCTCCACCAGGTGCTGTGGCCAGTGAATCCCCAGCTCTGTGCACCGGGAGTTGCACTTCCTTGTCTAGAGACCTGTCGCCCTGTCCTGGGAGAAGAAAATAATGTTGAATCACATAGGAAAAGAGATTATTGAGGAAAATGAATAGCTGGAATAGTTAAAAAATTCAAAGTACTAATTCTAGTAAAGAATTACTCTAAAACGCTTCTCCTGTTGCCAGGTGCTGGTTGTCAGAGATGGGGGAGGGTTGTCGTTTTCTTAAAGAGCGATGTGTGTGTGTGTGTGTGTGTGTGTGTGTGTATGTGCATGCTTATTTAACATGTATTGTACTGATTATACCATTTAAACCAAGGAAATCAGCAATATATTTACATGTAAGAAACGGTTAATTCCCAGAGGGAATTAAATGTGTCAGATCTTTTCTATTTTTATTAAAGGAGAATTAGGCAGAAATCCAATTTCAACTTCATTTCTTTTTTTTTTCTTTTTCTCCAAGAAAATGTTCTTTATTTCTTTCATTTCTTTCTTGTAATACGCACCTTCTTCTTCTTCTTCATTTTTTAAAACTTTCCTCCAGGTCTCCATGGGTGCTCTCTACCTATTCATTTGGTTATTTTGTTCTCTGACTTCCTAAAGCCAGCCAGCAACTGTGGTTGATTCCTTTCTTTGCCCTTGACACTTTTCTAGGGATGAAGCTGCGCAGGTGACAAGGACCTGTATCAGTAAGTGCAGAACTCCATTCTAGCTGGACTTTAACCTCACTTTCATTCACATACGCTGATATACTTGAAGACGCTGCATCCACTCAGGAACTTATAGGGGTATTTTCTATTCCAAAAGATTTGAGTACTTTTCTAAAATCCAAGGACTACTTTTATAATGAAAATACATCCCCCTAGCTTATCTAGCAGTAGGAGAATAAAAGCACTCTATGACTCATATCTAAATCATTCTTCATAAAATCATTAAAGACTCTATATTAGGGTATAACAGTAACCCCTTCACCTCTGAATGTAGCCCTCATTGCTCTAAGGTTTATCTTTTTTTTCCCTCTCTTCTCCCCTCTCCTGCTCCCTAACAAGGTTAGGGAGACAGTGTTATCTTTTCTTCCGCCTAGTTAACTGCCTCTGAACACACCAACTAGAGGAATGAGATGCCTGATAAGGATCTGGGAAGTGAATGTCTCCCAAATTAACCAGTGAATCCTAACACGCTATCACGGTGCCCTGGGGAAAGCTACTTGAAAGCTAGGAGATGGACAAGTGTGCCTCAGGTAGAACCAAACCAGAGGGGCTACTCCTGTAAGTAAAGGGAGGGACTGAGTAGCTCTGAGCAGCTGCTGAAGCCCCTTTGCTTAAAGGAACTCCTGCCTTCTTTCCCTGCACTGTAAGGATTGCTCCATCTTGGTCTACTTTGAGAAAAAGGAAACTGAATGCAGTAAAGTCAGAACCCCTTGGCCATCTGGTAAGCTCCCCTGGCGTTCACACCGAGACCCTTGATTCTACACTTCTGGTTCCCCTTTGTGGGTGTAAGTTCCTTGCTTAGCATCTGGATGGCCATCTTAAGTGACAGCCTCCAACTTAAGAAAAAGTTTTGCTTTCCTACCTAACAGCCTTTCTGAGAAAGGCTCACCACTCTGTCATACCAACCCTACCCTTAACCTCCGCATTAGGATCGGCCCAGCTCTAATCCCTGAGCCTGCCCTGGAAAAGTCACAGAACCCAAGCCTGTATTGTCTCTCTCCATCTATGTCAGCTCTGACAAATAAACTGTCCTGTGTATCTCTGCCTGGTCTCCGTCTTTCATTTCTTAGTTTCCCACCTCTTGGTTCTTCGCTTTCCTTTCATTGGTGCCAAAACCCGGGATCGGGTTCCCTGGTGTGCCCACTACCCTCTTTGAGGGTCACTGAGCATCCTTAGACCTGGATCCAAATTCCATCGAGGGACCAGGCCCTCCATTCTGCCGAATGCCCTCTTTGCACTCACCACCAGACATTTCAGTTAAGACTCCTGTCTCCAGTAGAGCTAAATGACCTATGGGGTCCCAGGAAGTGACTGTCAATCGTCAGGCACTCCCAAGGTTACCGTTTGGTCAGGGATGCCCCCAGCCACATCTTTCACAGCTACAGTGATCCCTACTGTTGACTTGGTCTATAGGTGGTCTTTTATTTGGGTCCTGGGGATTAAGAAAAACCACTGAGGGTGATTGGGAGTTGTTCCTGGTGAGACCTCTTGTCCTTGGGTTAATCTCTATGGCTTCTGCCCCTATGTAGTCCCGGCTGGGGGCCAAAGTGCCTCTAAGGAGCCTGCCCCCAATGCTTATCCAGCAATGGTGACAACCCCCTCAGCGTAACCATCCTCTCTAATGGGTAATACTAGAGACTAGGGGATGCTCCACCTCTAAACTCACCTCTTATGTCTCACCATGGGCGGCTCCTCATCCATTCCCTCCCATAGTCTCCTAGGCTGCCTCCTGCTAACTTAGGGTCTCTCTCTCACCCTGAACCTATCCACCCCCAACCCCAACTTATCCATTTGTGCAATCAGATCTGGCCTCAATACCCTTTGGACTCTAAATGGCCGCTTAAGGGCACGACACTCTAGATCTCAAATTATCAGGAGTCTTTTCAACTATTGTGAGCGTTTGGGAAAATGGGAAGAGAACATATATTCAGAGATTCTCCTCTCTACATTCTAAGCCCTCTTTCTCTGCAACTCTTGGTCTCCTGCACAAGTCCTCTTAGCTCTCACCTCCCCTACGCCTGCTTCCAAAGGGACAGAAGATCCTACCCAGGATTCTTCCTCCTTCAGCCCAGCAGATGAGTCCTTGCCATACCACAATTCTCTTTCTGATGAAGCTGCTACAGCAACTGTCCCCTCATCCCCTCTGCCCTTATCTCCTCCCACCACAAGCTCACGGGCTGCCGCTGTCCAACCCGCATCTCTGCGTCCTCTACTCCAGGTGGCTGGGGTAGATGGTGTAATCCAAATTCATGTGCCTTTCTCTTTGTCAGATCTTTCACAGATAGAAAAGCCGCTTGGGTCCTATACTTCAAGTCCCACTACATATATCAAAGAGTTTCAATATCTGATCCAGTCATAAGATTTGACCTTCCATGATGTCCATATGATCTTGTCTAACACCTTCCTGCCAGAGAAGTGCAGGCGAGTTTGGGAGCAAGATAGAAATTATGCTGATGAGGTACATCAGACCTCCCCTGTCCATCCAATTGGCACTAAAACGGTCCCCGGTTGGGACCCCAACTGATATTATAATTCACCTGGAGGAGTAACTAGTAGAAACTAATTCATTACTTGCCTCATGGCAGGACTCAGAAAGGCAGCCCATAGGCTATCTATTTAAAAAGCTCCAGGAAGTCATCCAAGATAAAAATGAAAGCCCTTCAGCACTTTCAGATCACCTGACGAAAGCATTATTACAATATACTAATCTGGGCCCTGAGACTAGAGAGATGTGCCTTTATTTGTCAGCTCAGACAAATAATGGCACATCTCATGTGTACCTCTGCCTAGTCTCTGTCTTTCATTTCTCAGTCGCCCGTCTCCTGGTTCCTCGCTTTCCTTTCAGTGGGAGCATCTGGTCCCTCCACCCCACCCCGTGGGGACATCTGTGGCACCACTGCCGTAGGAGTCACGGTTAAGTGGGAGTTGGGAAATTAGGGAGATTTTCCCCCTGGTCTGCTTTGAATGTTCCCGTCTGTCGGCCATGGTTTGGGGATCCTCTGTTTGTCTGTCATTATGTTTTTTTTTTTTTTTTTTTGTATCTGTTTCTGGTCCTTTAAGACATGGGCAATAGTGTGTTGATCCTATAGGTTGTATCTTGGGAAAGAAATAATGGGCCACCTATAGATGTAAACGCGTCTAAGAAAAAGATGACTGTTTACTGTAATACTCTGGTCTTTGAATGGTTTTCTGAATTATTGTACAATCTTGCAGTTGGGATTTGGTCTGTCAGGGATAAAATAAGCTTTTTGTAGTACAGGCATGTAGGCCATTACATAATAAAGAGTCTTAACAGTCAAAAACTGAGTTGGGGGCTGGGGATGTGGCTCAAGCGGTAGCGCGCTCGCCTGGCATGCGTGCGGCCTGGGTTCGATCCTCAGCACCACATACAGACAAAGATGTTGTGTCCACCGAGAACTAAAAAATAAATATTAAAATTCTCTCTCTCTCTCTCTCTCTCTCTCTCTCTTTAAAAAAAAAAAACTGAGTTGGATGCAAAAAGTGCTGCCTCAAATGCGTGAGCATAGCAGGACACCAAAGGATGATTGAAAAAAAAAAAAATATATATATATATATATTTTTTTCCCCTTTCAACCCTGTGCTGACAGTCTGAGCACCACTTCTCAGTCTGGCCTCAGGCAACTGCAAATCATCCTGCTGTGGGTCAGGGACACCAGTTCTGGGATAAAGGGAAAAAAAAAAAAAAAAAAAAAAAAAAACTCAAGAAAGCTGCCTGGTCTATAGAGAAATTAGTCTGGTCTATAGAGAAAAGAACCTGGCCTCTACTCTGCTTGTTAGCCACTGTTTGCCCTTGGGAATAACATTGGAGTTTGAGAACAGGACTCTGTTTGCCACTTCTGCAGACAAATGAAATGCAAGCTGTAGATGTCACTGATTTTCTTTCTGTGTTCTTGTCTCATGGGTTCAAAGAAGGAAATCCATGGATGATGGCAGAGGATAAAAAATTTTTAAAACTTAAAATTAGTTTTGAGTGAGAAAAAGAAAAATAAAACTCCCCATCATATGAGGGGGAAACTGGTGGAAAGCTTTTCCACTTGCGTATAATATTCTGGGGACTTAAGTCTTTGGCATAAAGGTACTGATCAGAGTCCATGCTGGACAGACATTAAAAGCATTGGAACTAATTATTGGAATCTACCCTGTACCGATGTTGGGAAGGTGCGAAAGCTATTGGCCTGGCCCATGACTTTCTATTTGGCTGTATGCATTTAGTCCTTTACTCTGAATATTTTTCCACCTCCACTTCCATTTTCCTGGCCACTGTGGGGACAAAGGAATGGACTGGAATTCTTAACCTCACAGGGTTGTCTTTACATTTGGAAAAAAAAAAAATCTTATCTGGGGCCCATTACACTTATTGTCTGATGATTAACTAGCCTATCTTAATGGAGGGTAAAACAAAACAAACAAACAAAAAATCTGCTGATCACAAGGAATGGGGCAATGGGTTCCAGTATTATTAAATAAAATAATAACATGGGGAAAAATAATCTCCTCTTTTTATGATCTGACAGGGTGTCCTATCTGGCCAGAGGACACTTCTGGGTGCAGCCCTACCTGTTGCCCCAAAAGCTAAAATACAAGGGCCTCTTCGAGTCTCAATGAATTTAAGCACCCATGTCTTGGTCCTGCTGATTTCTGCAGAGAGAGGTCCCTAACAACATTGTGTGGTCCATGTGAGCTTCATTGGACAGAATGCCCTATATACACACATATATAAAGACAGAATCTCTGGGTACAATTGACAGTGGGAACTCATTTAACATTGATGGCATTATGATGATGATAAGAGAGACTGGTCAAACAACAGTAATCTGTGTTCCAACCTCTTGAGCACAAACTGGAAGGGAAAAAAGGTTTAAGGGACAGTTTTTTTTTTTTTTTTTTAAATATGCCAGAGTGTCTGTTCCCTCTCTTGGGATAAAATTTGTTATATGAATTAAGTGTACAGATAACAAGCTCATGCCAAAAGGAACAACTTCCTTTGCAAGTGCCTTCCAGGAAAAGAAAGCAGAAGCTGCTCTGCTGGAGGTCTCCTAGAAATGAATAAGGTCTTTCAAACCAGAGGGACCCTGAAAAAAGTGGTCAATGTTTTCTTTCGTTGTTTTTTCCTTCCTTTTTTTTTTTTTGTGGTGCTGGGGATTAAAACAAGGGCCTTGTGCATGTGAGACAAGCACTTTGCCAACTGAGCTATATCCCCAGCCTCATGATCAATGTTTTCTTAAATACTGATGAGTAACAATTGGTGCAAGGCTTTAGTGCTATAAAATATTAAAGTCCATTGCTTTTAGGATTTTTCTTTGTTAGAGAAACAGATAACTTACAATTTTGGCCAGGCTTGATTTTTTTCATGAATAACCTGAATATATGTGACTGGAGATACGTACACATTTGAAACTAAATACGTTTGTCTGAGCCTTATCTAAATGTTCTGTAAAACTTTATAAAATGAAAGTTCATATTGCATCTGGCATAAAAGGGCCACAGTGCCATTTGAGAAACTGATATAAATCTGTTGTTTCTTTAACTAAGTCTAGTTCTGATCATTAACACTGTTCCCTAAATGTATAAGAGATTTAAAGCTACCCTTTGATTTTTGCTAGTACGGCTAAACTCTGCAAACCTATAATGATCAATA
The DNA here is from genome assembly GCF_047511675.1 of Marmota flaviventris. Classification (NCBI taxonomy): domain Eukaryota; kingdom Metazoa; phylum Chordata; class Mammalia; order Rodentia; family Sciuridae; genus Marmota; species Marmota flaviventris. The sequence continues at coordinate 16,504,588 of NC_092509.1, read as the reverse complement.
AATTCTAAATTTTACCATGAAAAATTAAACCTAGTTAATATAAGGACATTTGTGTATGGTGATGGTGACTACTAGTTCTTTGCATATTAAGTATACTCATGTTCTTCTAATATACAAGTTTTAAAATATAAAGCTAGGAAAAGCACTTTACCAAGCTAATATTCTCCAAATTAAAGTTATCCTAAATGGTAATTTTAAATTTAAAGAAATAACAAATTTAATTGGAGATTTATTAATGTCATTTAATGTTCTGTAACAGGGCTTGTTATCAATAAGATGTATATAAAATTTTACATTACTTTTTACACTGGGGTAGAAATTTAAATGTATTTTTAGAAGATAATGAGTGCCTGATCAGTTTAAAAGTGGATATTGTAAAACATGAAAACATTTTACCACTGTCCCACAAAAAAAGGGTTAAAAGCTCTCTAAGCTTTTCTTTGATTCATATTTCAGGTATAAAAATGTATTATGTTATTTGTGAAGAACCCCACCTTATCTGAGATAAGGCTCGGTCTCCCACCTTTTCTCCATGTTAGAATGGCTCTAAAAGAGGGTAGACTTCAGATCATTTAAAGTTGTGTTCAAAAGATTGATTTTTTTTTTTTGGTAAAGATTAGTGTGATCTCAAACAGGGGATATAATGTGTAACTAAGTAAAGGTTCAAAATTTTCCTTGTAAACTTCCTAAGTGTTGCCTGTTTATGTTTTGCAGAGGTTCTGCTTCTAATAGAAAAAGAAAAAAAAATATCAACTCAGGTTAATTGGGGAGAATAAGCCATAACCTACAGGACAAATACTATATGATGCTGACTTGCAGTACTAATACTAACCCAATTAAATGAAAGGGGTAACTGTAATATTACAGATATTAAAGCTATAACCTGTTACTTCCTCTTTAAGACTGGTGAAACTGACTTGCTGGTGTTTAAAACCAAAATTTGGAGACCAAAATCAAGGAAGTAAAAGGGCAAAAGAAAAAGCAGCCAATATTTGGCTCTTGCCCTCTAAGATCAGCCAGCACCCAGAGAATGATGGGACCCCTCTAAGGGCTCTGAAACCCAGTGAATCACCTGATCTGCCAATAAGGGAGATCAGGAGGACCCTAAAGAACAGAAAGCCAACCAGTGGTGAATATTCTGTAAAAAGGAGGGTCACTGGAAAGTGAAATGCCTGAAGCTTCCAAGAGAAGCCACAGGTGTGGTCATTAAGACCCTGACCTGACCATCTGGCACATGGCACCACTGATAGAGGAAACCTAAAGGAGCCAGGAGGCTTCACACATGTCCCCAAGAGTGATCTCTGATTAATCTCAGCTGACTCTTAAGAATAGATAGGAACAAGGTCAGTTTTGACCAAGTTGGTCTTGAACAACTGGCAGGATAGTCTAGCCTGAGCACAGTCCTACAGGGACATTTAAAAGGAAAAATAATGTTTTTTGTTTGTTGTTTGTTTGTTTTTAATGTAGCTTAAAATGTACACTTGTGTCAGCCCTACCAAAAGTAAGTAAAGCTGAGGCTGTAAAGAAGGGTACTTAGGAAAGTGCCTAAGATTTAACCATCGCAGAGGACTCCAGATATACAAGGCTGTCCTGCATTCCAGGGACTGGCTGAAATACTGATTGTTTTCATATTATTTATTTACCAAAAAAAGTAATACTTTGCTGTCTTGTATATTGTTGTCCTCGCATAAACCTTGCATATGGGTACTTGTCCAGTCACCTGCCAGCTGCCACCAGGGAGCTCTGGACTGCTGTGATGCTGAATACCCTTAACTGTCCATTCCCCACCAGACAGAAAAAAAGGACTTTGGGTCACTTTCCCTGAACTTCGCCTTCTCTTAGCTCAAAGTAGCTTGGAGATGTTGTCGCCCACTTTTTCATAGAAATGGAAGGTAGAAGTTGACGGTGGGAAAATATAAGAGTGGTCCCTCCACTTTCTGAATGTAGCCCTCATTGCTCGAAGATTTTTTTTTAAATTTTTTTCTCTTTTCTCCCCTCCCCCTCCCTAACAAGGTTGGGGAGACAGCGTCATCTTTTCTTCCCCTAGTTGACTGCCCCTGAACACACCCATTATAGGAAGGAGATGCCTGCTGAGGATCTGGGAAGTGAATGTCTCCCAAATTAACCGGTGAATCCTAACACAAGGTCAAGGAATGTAACCCTTGAAGAGTTCCTTTAAAACCCCTGCTGTCCCTCCTGAGTCACAGCCTTTGAGACAGGAGTCCCCTGTGCTTCTCCTTTGCTAGCAAAGCAATAAAACTTCCTTTTCCTTTTTCTCAAAACTATGGCATCATTATTAAATTGGCATTGATTGGCATTGGGGACAGGGACATTGGCTGTCAGTTACAAGGGCAACCCACTCGGGACCCCACACTTGTGGGAGCTCTACTTCCTGTTTCAAAAGTAAATTCTGTTACTTTGCTCTAAAAAGAAATTTTCAAATCAATTCCTTTATAATGCCCCCTACCCCTTTCTCTGTTCTGGATGTTTTAGTGCAAACATGTTTGTTTGCCTTCTCTAAGTCCTAAAGGTTTCAATTAACACATCTTTTGTTTCCTCTTCCTTTTCAAAAATGTTTGCCTATTTGAACATGTATAGTAGCAGTTTAAAAAAAAAAACACCTTTATCTTTAATAAAGATATCTTTGAAAGTTATAAAGTTTATTGGTAACTTTGTGTGTGTGTGTGTGTGTGTGTGTGTGTGGTGCTGGGGATTAAACCTAGGGCCTTGTGCATGTGTCGCAAACACTCTACGAACTGAGCTATATACCCAACCCATGTTGATGCCTTTTGATAAGTGAGTCCACAGATATTTAAGAGCCTGCAAAATTGTAAAATTAAACTTCCCCCAATTTAGTGAAGCTAGGTTTGCTCTGGCTTCATCCTTTGAAATTAATTGCCACAACTGAATGCTGAGCCTGTTGGAGTCTTTGGAGTACATCTTGCAGTGAACGCTGGACAGCATGATTCGGTCCTTCAACTGAGTTTGAGCCGAGGACAGGCAGCACTGCTTTCAAATTCTGGAAAAAAGAAATTGATTCATCTCCCTCTTCCCAAATTATGAGATGGAATTGATAAAAATAAAGCTCAGCTGCACACTGTGGAAGAGAGTCACTGGGCTCCTCTCCGTGCCCCCACCTCCAGCCCCACGCCTCATCTACCTGTTTCCTCTGTTTCTGCTGGTGTCTCCTGGGAGAAGCAGTGCCAAAGAAAACCCTCTGAGATGATGGAAATGTTGTGTCTGCACTAGTCACATGTGGCTCTTGAGTACTTACATGTGGCCATTGCAATTGATGGAGTAATTTAATTTAAAATGTAAACTGGGCATGGTGGGCATGATGGGCATGCCTGTAACTCCAGAAACTCTGGAGGCTGAGGCAGGAGGATTGCAAGTTTGAGGCCAGCCTAAGCAATTTAGCCAGACCCTGTTTCAAAAAAAAAAAAAAAAAAAAAAAAGGGCTGGGGATGTGGCTCAATAGTAAATTGCCGCTGGGTTCAATCCCCAGTACTTAAAAAAAAAAAGTTTTATTCAAGGAGTAACAGTGGTCCCTTCACCTTCAGAATATAGCCCTCATTGCTCTGAGGTTTACTTTAAAAAAAAAATGTTTCTCTCCCTCTCTCTCTTTCTCTCTCTCTCTCTCTCTCTCTCTCTCTCTCTCTTTCTCTTCTCCCTTCTCCTTCTTCCTAACAAGATTAGGGAGACAGTGTTATCTTTTCTTCCCCTAGTTAATTGCCCCTGAACACAGGCACTACAGGAAGGAGGTGCCTGCTGAGGATCTGGGAAGTGAATATCTCCTAAATTAACAGGTGAACCCTAACATGCCAACAGGACTCCCTGGGACCCCTAACCTGAGCACACCTGGAATGTAAATCTCGAAGAATTCCTTTAAACCCCCCCTGTCCCTCCGGATCTGGAGAGTAACAGCCTTTGGGACAGGAGTCCCCTGTGTTTCTCCTTTGCTAGCAAAGCAATAAATCTTCCTTTTTCTTTTTCTGAAAACCACGTCCTCATTATAAAGTTGGCATTGATTGACATTGGACGGAGTTTTCTGTTACAAAGGGAATATATATTCTGTAAGACAAAAATATTATCTATTTTTGAGATAAAAGTGCTGTAATGATCATCATTGTACACCGCAATAAGATCGCTATATCATGACATTACTGATATTTATTATAAATAAAAATATTTTGTTTAGCAAATCTCCCTTTATGTATTCTAACATGACTCTTAGAATCAATTCTTCATGAGTTACAGGTTTCCCCTACTATTTCTCTTTGCTCTGGCATGGCCTTCTCTTTTTATCTTTTTTGAAGACCTAACATGTTGCTAGGCATTGTCAATGTCACCAATGAAATTCAGCCTTTGTCTTATTGAAGCCAGAATTATAAAACCGGTAGTCAGCAGAGATAGATTAATTGAGCCAAATTGAATAAAACAGAGCAAACTGGTTTAGGTCCAAAAGTTGGGAACTGTGCCCATGGGATATTCAAAAGTTAATGTCCCCAAAACCCAACCTATACTGACCATCCTAAAGAATCGTTAATGAAGCAACTCCCGAGCAGATGGGAACTGCTAATAAATTCACCCTAGCCCCTCCAGCCCACCTGTTCCCACCTGTTGGCCCTCCCACCCCCGGGGCCTAGACTCAGAAGGAGAAAGATTGGTGGAGATGGGGAGAGCAGGAGAACAAAGGAAGCCTAGGACATATAAAAAGCCAGAATGCCCTCACTTCTTGGGATACCAGTTGTGACCCCTTCTCCTTCCCAGGGAAGTCTATGTCACCACTTTTTAAATAAACCCACCTTTATATGTTTGTCTCGGCGTGCTTCTGTAATGTTCGAACTTCAACCTGTGAGGAAGCAGGTTACCAGTAATTGGTAGCATCATATTTTGAGTTTCTTCCCTAGTAAAAGATAGCTTATTATTACATTGCAAGAAGACAAAAGCCATGGAGTCCTGGCATTTTCTGTATTCTAAATACACTGATGAGGGAACAGTACTGGTGCAGGCTTGCTGCACTCCAAAGAAGAACTTGCCTTGTCAAGATTTAGACTTTGAGTAGGGCATGGTGGCGCACACCTGTAATCCCAGCAGCTCAGGAGGCTGAGGCAGGAGGATTTCGAGTTCAAAGCCAGCCTCAGCAAAAACGAGGTGCTAAGCAACTTAGTGAGACCCTGTCTCTGAATAAAATACAAAATAGGACTGGGGATGTGGCTCAGTGGTCAAGTGCTGCTGAGTTCAGTCCCCTGTACTAAATAATAATAATAATAATAATAATAATAATAATAATAATAATGATGATGATGTTTTGTTATCCCCAAGACTGATGTGTGCTCCGAACAATGTCAAGTAACCTTTTCTCCCACCAAAGCCATTCAGCTGCCAGCTCTAAATGCAGGCATTGTGGGGAGGGGCTTAAGATGGTCAGAGGAAACCCTCTGGGAGGGAAAGTGGCAAAGGCAAAATGGACTTCTTGTTGTGATTGCTCCTCCCAGAAGGAAACTCCTGCCCCCCACCCCCACCCCAGGACTTTCTCCAGGAACTCTGCAGTGAAACCTACAGTGCAGTCCCCTGGCAACGAATGGAGGGCTGGTATGCTGGAACAGCCCCACGTGGGGCCACCGGCTCACAAAGGACCTAGCCTGTCAATGCTCTGTCCACTGAAATAATAATCCCAGCTGTGCTTTGGAGGCTTTTCCCTGAGCAGGAAGAGATTGAGCAGAAGTGCCCCTCTGCCAGGTGCGTGCATCTCTGTGTATCCTGCCACTTCTGTGGGTTCTGTCTTGTCAAATCTCCTTTGTGGGTGGATGGGTTCTGTTGTCCATTACTGTTCTTTTTTTTTTTTTTTTTTTGTCTTTAATTGAAAAAAATGACAATTTTATCTTCAGGGCTTCTGTGTGCTTACTTGGCATTCTTTAATTTCCCCATTAAATACTTTAATTGGTTAAAGGAGACTTCTTAGTGTGCTTTGTTGACATAACAGCAGTGGATACAAGTTTTATGTACACAAACTAAAGTCAATTTAAGAAGCCACATGAAGGGCTACTTATGGGAGGTTAGCGTGAACTCATTTAATTAGCATTATGAATTTATTCACCTAGTACTGTATATTACTTGTCTTTGAAATTCAGATGATAGTGAAGGAGAAATATCTTCCTATATAAAGGTCCATTTCTTTTCTGTTCCTGTGTATTTAAGGTCATTAATTGTCCCTTTCATATTAGTAGTGTTTCATTCTAAAACTTTATAAGTGAATATCAGAAGTTTTCCGTTTATTCTATACAAGGTTTGTCAAAATCTGGAAAAGAGCGACATCTTCATTTTTTTTAAACAAAATATTTTATTTCAAGATTTAATTGTTTTGGTAGGTATTAAATTACTCCTCATTGGTGGGTTAATCTATGACCTCGACATTTTGGGTTGCATTGTGACAATAGCAGATGAGCCCTGCAGCAGTGTAGGAGAGATACAACGTACATTTGACCATGCTTAGGAACTCCTTTGCATAATATGGGTTTGTTAGGTCTCTTAACACATTTCAATCAATACAGGACAATATTTTTTTTTAAGTTGTAGTTGGTACAATATCTTTATTTATTTATTTTTAATATTTATTTTTTAGTTGTAGTTGGACACACTAGCTTTATTCTATTTATTTATGTGGTGATGAGGATCGAACCCAGGGCCTCGCACGTGCTAGGCGAACGCTCTACCGCTGAGCCACAACCCCAGCCCACTATTTATTCATTTTTATGTGGTGCTGAGAATCAAACCCAGTACCTCACATGTGCAAGGCAAGTGCTCTACCACTGAGCCACAACCCCGGCCCCTGATTTTTTTTTTCTTTACAATTTAGAAAGCAATAACTTCTTAGCACCTTCATATCCACAAACTTAGGTGTGAAGCTGGGATCAATTTTTCTTTCCTACCAATGCTGACTTATTTTTGGCCACAGAAATAAAACTTTACCATATTCATGAAAATGAGATTAATCGGGGGAAAGACTTTAAAAATGAAAAGACTCAAAATGTAATCTCTGTAAATAAAATTTGAAGAGCTAGATTCAGATGTCACACATCACATAGAAGTGTCTGGAAACCCTGCCTGTTTGAGAACAAGCTGGGCTGAGAGGTCAGTTCCAACGAGAGCCTCTTTTTGAATAAAACAGGCAGCAGATGCTGGATCTCTGTGTGGAGGGCAGGGTTTAGGCGTGTAGTACCCGAGGCAATAAGGTCTTGCTCTGCAGCCAACTTTTATTGCTAAATAGTTCTAACATCATAGTTCCTCTGAATTAAATCCTTTCTTTTTTTGTCTGTATTGTGCTACCTCAGGCCTCAGGATGCTGCCTGGGTTAGACATGGTTACCCTTGTTTTAACACAGAAGAAGTAAAGTTCAGAATGTGTAAGTGGGTTTTACAAGATCACACACCAAGTGTCTCTGACTCCAAGGCGTGTGTTCCCCAGGAAAATTTATCTCTGCAGTCCTATATCTTGGGAGAACAGTAGAGGGCTAAGTCAAAGACGCCTCTTTCATCCAGATTCACCTTAATCTTGGTAAAACATGAATTGTTTTCCTAATATACCTACGCTCTCTGGATAACACAAAGTTAGCATTTAGGGCTGGGATTGTGGCTCAGCAGTAGAGCACTCACCTGGCATACGTGGGGCACTGGGTTCCACCCTCAGCACCACATAAAAATGAACAAATAAAATAAAGGTATCGTGTCCATCTACAACTAAAAATTATTAAAAACAACAACAAAGTTAGCATTTAGGGAGGTAACTTTCTGACAGGCAGTTATTTCCCCTTCTTGCTGCTTCTTTTTCCTCTTCTGCTACGAATGTGGCTTTGTTCAACCAGAAGTGTGGAAAGTTCAATTGATTGATGCCAGTATTGATCAAAGACTAGCTTGAGGAAAAGCATAAAACATGAGTAAAATTTAGTTATTTTGTAGAACTTTTAACTTGCCTATTGTTATTAATCTACTCAGGCTGCCACAACAAAACTTCAGAGACCAAGTAGCTCAAACGACAGATATTTATTTTCTCACTTTGCCAGAGGCCAAGAGGCCCAAGGTCTCATGCTGGCCAGCTTGGTTCCTAGGGCCTCTTACTGGATTACAGACAGCTGTCTTCTTGCTGCGTCTTTAACTGATGGGTTTGGGGACAGGCCAGAAAACTCTGGGTGTCTCTGATCCTGTTGTATCAGAGCCTACCCTTACAAAGGTCATACCTCTAATGCAGTCACGTGGGGCTTCAACATATGGACTTTTTTTTGGGGGGGTTACAATCTATTAGTTATAAATTACCCAGTCTCAGGTTTTCTGTTACAGCATCATGAAATGGACTGAGACTCGTGTGTGTGTGTGTGTGTGTGTGTGTGTGTACATGTGCAAAAGAGAGAGTTTTCTGTGTTTTTTTTTTTTTTTTTGGTTAAAGATTCTGTTGTATCTGTCTATTTGGCATCTATTACTCACAAAGGCAAATGGTCAAAGTCATTTACATCTCCCTGTATAATCCAGCTTTTGCTAAGGTACAGAAATAATCATACCATAAACCCTCTGACCTATCCTGAGGGTGTTCTGTGGTTTTTTCTCTCCTCCTGTGTCTACCCTCTGACCCCTGGTATGTCCCATATGGCCCTGGTTGGCCTGGAAAGCCCCCCTCCTGGGGGTTGTAGGTAACAAATTCCTCTTCTTTCAAAGGTGTTTGTCCCTCCTGGTCTGGATGGCTTTAGCATGTCTCCCAAGGGCTCACATGCTGGAAGCGAGTGTGACGATGTTGAGCAGCAATGGAGCCTTTAAGGGGTGGGGCTGGGTGGGAGGAAGGGGGCACTGCCCTCAGAGGGGTCAGTGGGGCTCTCCTGGATGAATTCCCTCAAGAACTGTGTAAAAAAGAGCAAGCCTAGCCCTTGGATCTGCCTGGTCTCCTGTCTCGCCATGTGGCTTCATTTGTCCACATTCCCACTATCGTGATGCCATCTACCGTGATGTTGTCACCAGAGGCCAGTTCACCGGGCCACCTGATGTTGGACTTTCAGCTGAAAAACTGAAACCTCTTTTCTGCTTCTCTCTCTCTCTCTCTCTCTCTCTCTCTCTCTCTCTCTCTCTCATCCGGGGTGTTTTACCACTGAACCACACCTCCAGTCCTTTTTATTATTATTATTATTTTTTAATATTGAGACAGGGTCTTGCTAAGTTGCTGAATCTGGCCTTGAACTTGCGATCCTCCTGCCTCAGCTTCCTGAGTGGCTGGGATTATAGGTATGTACCACCACACTTGGTTAATCTCTTTTCTTTATGAAGTACCCAGCTAGGCAAGTGCTTGACTACTGAGCAACATCTTCAGCACCCATTTGGTATAGACTTAAGTAAAAGACCTGGATAAGATCTGTTAGGGAGAGTAAATAGAAAGAAGACAATGGGAACAGTAGCACTGAACACTCAAATAGCACCATGTACACACACATGCAAACACTTGGTGCATACTGTTAGTAGCATGCATAAGGCTTGGAAACACTTGTAAATTATGTTTTCCTTTAGATCTCTTTGTGAGAATCACTAAATTGCTTTTCTTCCATTTTTTAAAGTTTTTTCTTCTTCTGGTACTGGGGATTGAATCCAGGGACACTTTACCTCAAACTACATCCCCAGTTCTTTTTAAAATTTTGAGACAAGGTCTCACTAAGTTGCCCAGGCTGGCCTCAAACTTGTCGTACTCCTGCCTTCCTGGGATTACAGGTATGTGCCACCACACCCTGCTTTTTTCTTTCCTTTAAATGAAGGATGTTCAAAGAAGGTTGTCAGAGGATTTGAGTAAATCTTCTGTTCTATGCAAACATAGCTTTAGGGCGTTGAAAAGATTAGTTCTAGGCATAGAAAATTCTGGTTAGAGAACGGGATATCAGGTCAGAGGTAGAGTCAAGAGGGAGCGGTCAGGAACAGAGAGGCACAGTAGCCCCAACATTCCTAGTCCATGGAAAGTAGTATGGGTGGGCTATTGTGCTTTTACCTTCAGAGGGGAGCTTCTGAGAATAAAAGGGGTAGTTTTGGGATTTTTTTTTTTTTTCTTAATGGCACAAATCTTTCATTTTATTTTTCTTTAACAATTCACTCTCATTATTCAATTCAGGGTCTTTCACTGAGCAGCAGAGTTTATATCCCCATAGGTTCAACATTAGAACCAAATATCCTGACCTAGTGTCTATAGTACTTTATTTTAAACTAAATAGTGAAATAACATGTCCTAGGTTTTCCTCTACTCCACTGATATTGTGATTCTACCAAAGAAAACATAAGTATCAGGCCTGGTTTATTCTTTAAAAGGTCACCTTTGTTTTTAGTTTAATTCAGTTTCCTGAAGATTTCTACTATACATAATTTTACTAGGGTCTTTACATTGGACTCAAAATAGCATTGTTTTAATAAAACTGTCCCTTTTCTCACTGTACTGCTATCATACTTGCTTTTTCAAAGCCTTTATTTTTTCTTAGTACCCAGTAATTTAAAAGATAACTGGGGCTGGGCTATGGCTCAGTGGCTGTTCACATGAGGCCCCTGAGTTTCATCCCCAGCACCACCAAAAAAAGTGGCAAATCCAGATTGGTGTTGGTACATAAATAGACTTCCTCAAGTCTTTAATCTATTTTTGGTGGTAGGGGGGGGGGGGTGGTGGTACTGGGTATTGAACTCAGGGGCTCTCGACCACTGAGCCAGATCCCCAGCCTTATTTTGTATTTTACTCAGAGACAGGGTCTCTCTCTGAGTTGCATAGTGCCTCACTTTTGCTGAGGCTGGCTTTGAACTCAAGATCCTTCTGCCTCAGCCTCCCGAGCTGCTGGAATTCTAGGCGTGTACCACTGCACCCAGCAAATCTTTAACCTTCACAAAGATGCTTTCCTTGTCTGGAGTTTGGATTGGCTCCTGAATCTTCTAGAAGATCATCTGCACACTCCCTTGTAAGATCCAGGTTTGGCCAAGAGCCCTGCTAAGTCATATTGTCAAGAAGCACACGGCCCCCTCCTTACCTGCTCAGGCTCCTCATTCCCTACCACCCAGGTGATGTCCGATCACCCTGGACTGTCTTCAGTGAGAGAACTATTAGGGTGGTTTAGCCAGAATGCCCCTCACCCCTGCTGTTTCCTCTTAATTTTCCATCATTGATCTCTGTTCTACATTTCTACTAACAATTTCCCCTTTGCCTGATCTACATTTGGAGTTCAATCTCTCCTCCTCAGCAAGACCCCCTGGCACAGTGGTCCTGAGAAAGTTTTCCTTACTATACTTTACCAAGTATCACTGAATACTTTTCTCATTAACAATCTAAATGAAGCCCCTTTCTGCTTTTGGAGAATGGAGTATGTGTGTGTGTGTGTGTGTGTGTGTGTGTGTGTGTGTGTGTTTAAATCAATATACTACCTTTCCCAAATAAAGTTCTTTATTTATTTTGTTTACAACTTTTAAGAAAGAAAAATCACTGAACTTCTCCATTTCATTAAGTCACAACCTCTTTCATGGTTAATCGGTGGTCTTTCCCCCACTCCAACATTAGTTCAGTATTTTGTATTGTATTAATTTTTCTCAGGAACATTACACCATACTACATCTGTTTTAATGCATTCTAACCACTTTATTATATTTTTTTGTTTAGTTGTTTAAAGACAATCTTCAAGGAAAGTAGTTTGAATTTTTTCTGATTTATTTTTCTCTACTTTTTTCAATATGGAAAATTTCAAACATAAAATTCAAAGAAAGGGGCGGAGTGATCACTGCTCTGTTTTCATTATTGAGCCTGAACAATTACTAACACATGGTCAGTCTTGCTACATTTTTGTTTTTGCTTTAGTTGGCTTGTTTTTTTTTCTTGCATTTCCTAAAAATACTCTATTTCCTATTGTTTTAACATTTTACCCTATTTTTTTTAATGTATAACACTGGCCATATTTCTTGATTTTTTTTTTTTTTTTTTGTACTGGAGATTTTTCTTTTCTTCTGCCCCCCCCCTTTTTTTTACCTTATGCATGCTAGACAATTGCTAAACCAGGGCCATATCCCCACTGTTCTTCATTACTGCAAGATGACAGAGTCTCTTTTGCCTTCTTCTGCCTTCTCAGGCCTCATTTATGTACTTGGTGGTGGTGAACTTTTGGACAGCACTCAAGTACTCTTATTGGTGTCAGCAACAGAGCATTTCTGATTTGGGCCTATCTGAATAGGGGGAAAACTGGTTAAGCTAGTTTGGCCAACATAGGAAATGTGACTATAAATAGTACATTTTTCAAGTTCCTTGAAGCTTAAAACTAACGACTTTATATTTGCTAACAGTCAATTCTATTCCTCTGCCCTCTTTCTTTTGTTAACGTTGAAGTAACAATCTTTAGCTGGGAGAGAGTCAGATTCTATTTCTCCAGGTTCTCATTTTCTTATTCTTTCAAGTTTCAAAATAGTCTGAGGATATTTAAAATGTATTAAGGTGTCCATTGGCCATAGGTGACTGGCGAGTGTATCTAATATAATGAATTAGTTAATGGCTTGAATGGCGCAATGCAGATTACTTTAAACTTAGAGCAGATATAAAAGCATCACATCTGAATATATATTAAATACTCATGAACTTTAGCCATATTAAACTGTGCTATCTAAAACTTTCTTTCACATTTGCCACGTACCCAAGACTTCCTTTGAGCTTGTGGTTATTTCTCTGCAAGATCTCCATCTGTCCCCTACTCTCAGGACTTCTATGCAGAATGCTCTGGTGGGAGGCTGCCGTGCAGCCAGGGACCAAACTTCCTTCCTTCCTGGGCTGTATCTCTAGCACCTACCACAGTGCCAGGTACAGAGTTGGTAACCAATAAATACCTGTTAAATTGATGAATGGCTGCTACCTACATGCTTTCTGTCTTCTAAATTATCTCAGATTCCGACAATGCAGCAGGTCCTATTGATACTATGCCCATTTTATTAACCAGTGTTAATGATTCTTCAAAAAATCAAGGCATTTGAGGCTGAGGTTGTAGCTCAGTGGTAGAGCGCTTGTCTAGCATGTGTGAGGAACTGGGTTCAGTCCTCAGCACTACATAAAAATAAGTAAATAAAATAAAAGAATTGTGTCCAAATACAACTTAAAAAAATATGGCATTTTGAAGCTACATCCTCCTCCTGTTGCCAGTTTTCTTCCCTGAAAGGAGAGGGACACATTGTTGCCAGTGTAACAAGATGAATTGTTGTGTATTTACTGTGACAGAGTAACACTGAGAACTCAAATGCTGGCTCTTGTTTTCTTGGCTGTAGGACATCTGGAAGAGATAAAATGGTGCCAGTGGGTCCAGTTGGCTGGTCCTTGGAGAGTGTTGTACAACATTTGCTCTTAGAAGTTTCCAGTGACTAAAATCAATATATTACATGAAATACCCTAAACTAGGGGATTACTCATAAGATGGCTTCCAATGTTTCTGATAAATTAATTTGCAAATTAATTGATTCTTTTTGTAATACAATCCCATTGAGCTAGACTTCTGAGCAGTGAGGAAGACAACAGACACATAGAAGTTGTACAAAGTGAACTGATGCATCCTGGCAGGTACTTAGTGCTTGCAACACAACCTCAATTAAGAATTAAAACTAATTTGTTTATATATCTGTCTCTATGTTGAGTCCATAATACCCTCGAGAGCATAGCCTGTACCTTATTCATCTTTGGATATGCCTGGTGAATGGAAAATTCCTGTCTCAGTGAGTAAATTAATGAAGAGATGGGTGTTTTGTATATAATTTGTGCACACAAAGTCACTTATTTAGAGCACTTAGACACAGCAAACTTATTCTGAGAAAGACCACTAGGCCATAAAAGAGTGATGATCTTTGTAAATTTTTGAGACTAAAATTTGAGGGTAGTAGTTGCTAATGTATATTCCGTACCTATTACATGTCAGGTATTAATGCTCTAAGTATTAAATGCACACAATTGAAAGAGCAGTAGTATAAAAGGACCACTTTGTGTATTGCAGATAGAATAATAATTTTGAGGTATCTGTCACCTAAAGTGAAAGCATGGTAGCTATTTATATCTTCACATAGCTCTTAGTTTAAAAGAGCTTCCTTTTCCTAAAGATGTGGTACAGAGATTAATTGCTAAGATTTATTTCTTTTTCAAAGCACAGAAAGGAAAATATTTTTACTGATGCAATAATGAATTTGTTTCCCATTGGGTGAAGCTTTCTGGAGAGAATGATTGCAGTGGGCACATTAGTGTCAAGTTACAGGAAAAAGGCTGAGTGCCAGGGATGAGATTTCATGTGTGTCCCGTGTGTCTCTGGAAGACAGTTCTTGAGAACAGAAATAAGACAGCAGAGCGTTGCCAAGGTTGTCTAGAAACAGTGTGTGATCTAAAAACATGAGTGTTAACCTCAAAACAGCCTTTGAAAAAGTAGCATTGATATGGAAAGTTGGAGAACTAGATAGTTTGAATAACGTTATAAGTTGCTTTGAAAATGTTTTTCTAGAATATTAAAAAAAATGCAACAACTCTTTCTCATTTTACTTTTTTTTTTAATTCCCTGGACCTGCTTGCAAATAATTTATTTATGTTTACATTGGCATATTATTATTTTTTAAAACATACTTACCATGTAAAAATATGTTTCTACTTTGTATTTCAATATACAATGACACATCATAGGTATGTTTTAGTAATTCACCGGGGATGTCCTGCTGTCATTTTAAGATTAAGAAGCTGCGAATTATGAAAGCAGAAATTTAAAGGAGATTTTCAGTGAAACTGTTCAGAAAAAAAAATCATTTTGCATCATGTTGAAGGTGTGAATCTAGAAGAGCACTGTGAGGAGGTGGATTGAGACTGAATATTAAGACTCCTTTTTTCTGTGTAGATCAGACTATGCAGTCCCTGCTGAGCTGTCCCTTGCAGGGGTGGAGGTTCTCTTCAGTGCACGGATTGTTCATCATGGCCTTGTGAATCTGTGGCCAGCACTGCATAGAGCCTCCGTCACCTGCTGTGTCTCTTTCCTAAGAGGGTGTTTATTCCTGTGCATCCTGGATTCTCCTCTAAGTGTCTACCCTGTACATAGATGATGTGGCCTCAGCTGGTTAGGTCCTCTGGATGAAAAGGAGGGAGTTTCAGACCCTCTTCTGGTGGGAACAGCCTGGGCAATGTCTCTTGAGAAGTCCTCCCCCTCCAGGTAACTACAGGTACCCCTTGAAATCCACTTCATTGGAAGTTAGTCTATGCAGCTCGAGTCTGAGGACAGGCTGGTTACTTTACTATTCGTATGAAATGCCTGAGTGAGGGGCCACAATGGCTGCTAAAGTGCAGCGGTGTGAAACCTCTGTTTACAATGCACATGTGAAACCCTACAACCCAGCACACCCCAGCTATCATTTTAATTTTTATTTTTTTGGCTCTATTTCTTACGTGTGAACGGACTTCATGAATCAATGGTGTTAGATGCCATTTTAAAAGACACAGTATGTGATTTGTGTCTTGGGGGGGGGGGGCTACGATCTAGTTGAGGAATGAAATACTAAAAAAAAAAAAATGTGGTCCTGGCACAGGGAAGCATTTATTTAAACAACAGCAAAATGACTTGGAATTCCGGAGCAGGACACGTTCACCACGAGCTGGACTTATTAAATTGTGGGGAAAGAGCCTCAGAAGGACTTTGAAAAGTTCATATGATTTATTTCAACTCTTTGGAAGAAGCTACAGACTTTGAAATGTATGGAAGGAGGAGGAAACTAACTAACTGCACCTGAGGGCTTCCTGGAAAGTGGGGAGCTGAAAATTGGCTTGTTGGATCCTGCTTCTGTCTTGCATCATGAAAGCTGCTAAAATCTGTCCAATGAGCTATGGAAGATGCCAAGGGAAACCCTCTCTGGTGAGTCTGGGAAGAGCCAAAGCGGGTATGGGAAAAGTCAGTAGCTCACAACAGAGGCCAAAATCCTAAAGTGCTGTTAGATAGCCAGGCCTGCACCTGCTCCTCTTGTTACGTAGAACACTGTGGAAGCCTGGTGATCCTGATCTCAGGACATACTGGATGTGGCCGTTATCAGGGAGCTGCGGTCCTTGCCTCTGGCCAATTTTTTTTTGGGGGGTGAGGGGGTACCAGGGATTGAACTCAGAGGCACCCAAACACTGAGCCACATCCCCAGCCTGATTTTGTGTTTTATTTAGAGACAGAATCTCTCACTGAGCTGCTTAGTGCCTTGCTTATTGCTGAGGCTGGCTTTGAACTCATGATCCTCCTGTCTCAGCCTCCTGAGCTGCTGAAATTACAGGCGTGCGCCACCATGCTCAAACTGTGGCCAACTTTTAAATGTCCTTGACATTCAGAAGTGTGGGTTTTCCTGTTAAAATTTCATCATCTTTTAGGACTAGAGATGATCAGGATGTTTCAGAGAAAAGAGGCTAAGTTCACGATAGGTATAACGACCATCAGATTCCTTCTATTTTAACAAACATTGCTGCTTTATTACACACTTAATGAATGACATTTGCACATAGAAGCTTGCTTTCTCAAGTTCATCGGCAACAGACCATTAAGTATCTACAGACATGCCTTTGTGCTTTGATAAAGGGAACATTGTTGAATTTGGTTAATGAAACTCTGGCTCATGTTTTTGAAGAAGCTATTTGAAAATGGATGAAGAAATCTGTCCTCATTCTGGATGAGGTTTGTGTTAAAGCATGTCTACATAGGGTTGAGCAGGAACACCGCCTTGGTCCAAGCGGTCCATGTTTTCTCATCTTTCTTTTGCTTTAATTGCAAATAACAATGAACTTTCACATCCTACAAAAAAAAAAAACAAAACAAAACAACAACAACAACAACAACAACAACAAAAAAAAAAACCAAAAAGTACAGTCATCCTGATGCCATGGGCCTGGATTCTGCAGATGGATAGAAATAAATTTGGGACAACTTAGACATAATTCAGAGGCTTCAAATAAAATTTGGGGAATTTTGGTGTGTGATGAATTGTTTTTAAAAAGCAAGACTCTTTAGATAAATTGGCTAAGCTGTTTCTGTTGATATGCAGAAGCATGAACTTGAGGAAACATTTAGATCTTATAATATCTTACTTTGCCTTCCTGGTAGGGTCACATAACTTGGGAACCAAACAGATTCTGCAGCCATTTTTTTGCATAAAGAAGTTTTTTTCTTCCAGTGACACTATTTTTTTCTAGCCTAAAAACCAATTAATAATAATTGATCAAATTATTTGTTTCGAATCCAAAACTTTGCTCACATTTTTCACATTATAATAAAAAAATTTAGTGAAAATGCTAGAAAATATGGAAATTAAAGTCTCCATAGTCTCTCAGTGCATTGTAAGCCATAATTTAGTAGCATAACTAATAATTACAAAACATTTAGCATAGAACATTGCATTAGCAGTGCTAAGTTTATACATTGCTCAAAAGGTGTTTATACAAAAACTAAGGATTTCATATAACATTGTTCTTATCCACTTAGGAATAATATACATTAACCTGTCACAACTTACAAATGCACGGCAGATCATGAATATAAAAGAGTGAAAATACTATTTTAGGTACAGTTTATACACTGAAGTCATTTCTTTGATGCTGGGAAAATTAAGCAGGGCTCAATGGAGTGGCTAATGAGTGTGGCCGTGTGCAATGGGTGTTGAAAGTGTTGGCCTTGAGCTTCGAGTCTCCCTGCTCAAAAGAGTGTTTTATTTTCTTCAGACATATGAAATTATTTTGGATTAGATCCACATGAGAAAGTCTGAGGAATGTAGTTGGCAGAATTTCCCAGAGTCCAAGATCCAAAAATAACAGCAGCAGTTTGGGCGAGGGGATATTAATGATGGCACCGATACCCTGATGGTGAGTTTCAGGTCCTCTGAGATCACATACCTGGTGGGAAGGCAGGTCCTCACAGTCTGGGCCTCCCCCCCGTCCTAACTCTTCAGAGTTGCCCATAAAAGATGTCTTGTTCAATTCTCAGCTCACAGAAGAAATGAAAAGCTCACCCAGGCCTGCTGGCTCTTGGTCCAACATTTTTCCTGTGCTGTCTTTGAAAAATTACACTTGCATAAACCTATTTTGCTTAGAAATGATTTAATGATGACTAACAAGCATATTAAAGAGAGTTGGTAATATTAATTTTCCAGAAGATTCTCTCTTGTGGTTAGACTAGAAATAAATTCACTGGGCTATTGTCTTGGGTTTTCTATTTTGTAGGACAATATGATCATTTTTTTTGGAATCCTGCTTTGTGTGTGTGTGTGTGTGTGGGGTGGGGGTTAGGGATGGAACCCAGGACCTCACACGTGGTGGGTGAGCACTCTCACACTTAGCTACCCGCCCCCCCCAACCCCTGAATCATGCATTTCCCTGAAAACTACTTAAAAATTAATATCTCTGACTCAGGAAACCATCAACTAAGGGATAAGAGTCTAACCCTAAACCTTAATAGCTTTTGTCGTGATGCTTTAAGATTTACTTTCAGGAATTCACTGTCTAAGTCTGACTAATGTCAGAGAGGCTCTGTTGAGAAGGGCTTTTAGAAAATGCTGGGTGGAATGTGCAGAGCTGGGAAGAGTTGCTGGAGAAGAAGCTCTTATTACCACCCAGACCAACCGCCTTTATGCTGAGAAATTCACAGGATGGGTCAGGTGGCTACCTTCCACCTTTCTTAGGGAAAACTTGGAGGTCTCAAGGGTGGGATGCTCTGAAGACTGAGCTCATTAGTGCTTTGCTTCAGATGTTGCCTCTGTGGAATGGTCTTTCTGAGGCAGATGTCTGATGAACAGTTAGTGCCCCCCCCCTCCCCGGCCCCACACTCCACTCCTGGAGATGGCATTTAGTGATGCAATGCTGGTGTAACACTACAGAGACTGCTGGTTACTAGCAACACACCCTGCAATCCTTCTGTGACTCTTGGAGAGAACCAAAAAGCTACTCAGGGTGGGCTGAGACTGAAGGGGAACAGGACGTGATCCTGAGCTGCTCTCTGAGAGGCTGTCAGTGTGTTTCCTCTGGTAGCTGTGAGGGTGCAGACACCAAGGGCTGGAGGGGAACCGTCCGGGCACTAGAGTAACTTCAGAAGCAAGTTAGGAAAGGGGGAAGGAAGGAGGTGACCAAGCAGACTGAGTGGGGAATGTGTAGTGGGAATTAAAAATAATTAAAAAGTCAAAACTAAGTTTTTTTTTTCCCCTTTAGCATCTCTATAAACCATGGGCATTTTGTACTTTTATGCTAATTGAAATCTGTTTTGTCAACAGTCTTAGTAAACCTGCTGGCCAGGGATACAAAGCTCAAAGCATTTCAAAAGGTCAGTGCCTACTTGAGCAGTGTGTCAGCACTTTGACAGGAGTATTGGTGGCTCTTTTCACTGCCTAGAAGCCCCCAGGCTGCCCCATCTTGATGTAGCTCAAAAGGGCCAGAGACAACAGGTAAACCAGGTCTCTACTCCAATCCTGCACTGACTAGATGAAGTGCTTCTTCTTTAATTGCAGTGAATGGAAGTAGCTCAGGTGTCTATAAGTACCTATTTTTCTATCTTGAGCTCGCTTATGGAGCAGATTTCACAGAAAGATTGCAGAGAATGGATGTGCTAGGAGATTCTAGCTCATCTCTGCTCAGCGTTGCTATACTGTGTCCACAACAGGGAGCTAGCATTCCCTAAACTATTCTGTGGTTACAAATGCTGAGTCTTATTTTATTTTGAAAGCCTAAAAGAAGTTGTTTACTTTTTACATCTTAAAAAAATGTTCTTTTTAGATATACACGACACTAGAGTGTGTTTTGACATATTCTACATTCATGGAATATAACTTACTCCACTTAGGATCCCATTCTTGCCCTTGTACATGACGTGGAGCTTCACTGGTCATGTATTCTGATTCATTCTACTGTCTTTCCTATTCCCATCTCCCCTCTCTTCTCTTCATTCCCCTTTGTCTAATCTAATGGACTTCTGTTCTCCACCCCGCTTATTGTAGGTCAGCATTCATGTATCAGAGAGAACATTTGGCATTATATATTTTTTTTATTATTTGTTGTTCAAAACATTACAAAGCTCTTGACATATCATATTTCATACATTTGATTCAAGTGGATTATGAACTCCCATTTTTACCCCGTATACATATTGCAGAATCACATCGGTTACACATCCATTTTTTTACATACTGCCATACTAGTGTAGGTTGTACTCTGCTGCCTTTTGGCATTAGATTTTTGAGACTGGCTTATTTCACCTAGCTTGATAGTCGCCAGTTCTATCCATTTACAGGCAAAAGCCATAATTTCATCTTTTTTTATGGCTGAATATTATTCTATTATGTATATACACACATTTTCTTTATGCATTCATCTGTCGAAGGGTGCCTAGGTTGGTTCCATAGCTTAGCTAGTGTGAATTGAACTGCTATAAATATTCTGATGTTTATTTTAAAAGAGGCCATCTGTGTCCATTCAGTGTCCAAAGAGGATGACCCCGATTCAAAGAAAGGCCTAAAATCAAAATGTTTATTGAATGCGTACCATGTGTCCATCTCCCTCCTAGGTTCTGTGGGCAGCGCAATGAACAAAATCAACAAGTTCCACATATTCACTGAGCTTGCACTTGAGCAGAGGAAGATAGAAAAGAAACCTGAAAACAAATAGGTAAGATGATTGGAGACAATGGTGACTGATGGGAAGAAAATAAAGCAATACAATCAATAGGGACGTGTCAGGGGCTGGAGCGGGTGGGGTGCTCACCAGTCACGCTCCTGGCTCTGATCCACCATTAGTTTGCCCATCCCGCTCTCTGTGATGTAAGATATTTGCCTCGGTCAGTTAGCATATTCCTGGAGGATTCCTCCGGAAACGTCTAGTGCATAAATTAGTTGATATATGGGAAAATAATTTATAGACTGTAAATTCCTGGGCATGTGCTACCTAATAAAAATGCTGCCTTTCTTTTAAGACTTTCATTTTCACTTTTATGTCTAACTATAATGTACCAATTAAAAAATAAATGCATAGAGGGAAGGCCAACAGAGTAGAGGAAGGGGGTGGGGGAGGGGATAGTCCTGGGGATCAAAATGAAACAAATTGTGTTCTATGTAATGATGAATGTGCCAACAATGAACCCCACAATTATGTATAACTGTCATACACTTATAAGAAAGTCAAAAACTCCATCAAGTCAAGGCTATGGCTTCTCCTGGACAGACACCCAGCTGTAAAGGAGTGATGACGACGATTCTGGGCAGCAGCACTCTTTTCCTGAAGCAAAGCTATTCCATTAACTGCAGCTGGGTGGCAGTTTTCGAAGGGGATACTATTTAGTTATTTTGTCCCTCAGTGAGCACATTATGTATGGGTTAAATATTTATTCTCAGTGACCAGACACCAAGCAGACATTTTTCAAAATCCCATGAACTCCGTGCAGCCTCCGGCGTTGGAAAAGACTGCACTTCATCCACTGTCTGTGTTGCAGCCCTTCCTGGAATGAAACTGCTGGCTTCCTCGGATTACAGGGAGAATCAAACCAGTAAAGGCTGGGAATTCCTTGGGAGAGGAAATCCAAACCATGTATCGTTTTCAGAAAAGTAAGGATTTCACACTGACTACTCCTGAGGAAGCCTAGACATGGAACCTTTAGCTAAGAACATTAAATCAACCATCTTAATTATGTTCCAAGAGATAAAGGAAATCATGGATAAAGAAGAGCTAAATGAAATCAAGAGAACAATGCTGGACCCGAAGTGGATGTTTAAAAAAAAAAAGAAAGAAAGAAAGAAACAATAACATCAACAGAACAAGCAAACTCTGGTGTCAAAAAATATGTAGCTCGGGAGGCTGAGGCAGGAGGCTCATGGGTGCAAGGCCAGCCTCAGCAACTTAGCAAGGCACCAAACAACTCAGTGAGACCCTGTCTCTAAATTAAAAAAAAAGGGGGGGGGCTCAGGGGTTGAGTGCCTATGGGTTCAATCCCCAGTAACTCCCCGCCCCCAAATTATATAACAGAAAAATTCTTGGTAGAGGGGCTCAAGAGAAGATTTGAGCCAGCAGATGAAAGGAGCAGTGAACATGACCATTAGACATTGAACTGGTCTGAGGAGCAGGAAAATAAATAAATAAGAAAAATGAGCCTCGCTGGAGGCACTTCTGGGATACCATCGAATACCGGCACACACATTATGAAAGTTCTAGAGAAGGAACTCGTTCTCATGGGACCCAAGCTAGTTCCCATGAAAGCCATAGCATAAATGAACAGACTGGTTCGTTCCTGCTTTCTGGCTTCCTGACTCACCCTGTGATCCTACCAGCATACATGCCTGCCTTGAGACCATCAGTCACCAGGTCCACATCAGAGACCAACAAACAAATGGGACTGCCTAATCTTGGACTTTCAATACCCCCCAAGCTGTGAGTTAAATAAGCCTATTCTGTTATAGCAATGGAAAACTGATAAATAGATAAGTTAATTGCAATGCCTAAGGTGACCACTACAAACAACTTAAAAATAGACATGAATGGAGGGCTGGGGATACAGCTCAATGGGTAGAGTGCTTGCCTCACGTGTACAAGGCTGGGTTCAATGCCCAGCACCATACACACACACACACACCACACATACACGCATATATACATACACACATAAATGTAAGGAACAAGTGAATCAAAATATTATGCTACAAAAAACTAACTGAATGCCTAAATGACAGCAATGGAGGAAATTGAGGAACAAAACATGTAGGATATACAAGAAAAAATAGTTGAACAGTAGAAGCAAATGCTTCTTTGTCATTATTCATATTCATTATTCATTATTCATATTTACATTATTCAATGTAAATGGAGCCGGATGCAAAGGCGCACGCCTGTGATCCCAGCAGCTCAAGAGGCTGAGACTGGAGGATCTCATCCAGCCTCAGCAAAAGTGAGGCACTAAGCAACTCAGGGAGACCCTGTCTCTAAATAAAATACAAAATAGGGCTGGGGATGTGGCTCAGTGGCCGAATGCCCCTGAGTTCAATCCTCAGTATACTCCCCCCAAAATGTAAATGGACGACAACTGCATCACTCAAAGGTGGAGAGAGGAAACTGGGATCAAAAGACGAGATTGATTTAATCTTGGATTAAAGTAGATAAAATTCAAGATTTATACAAATGCTGCCTACAAGAGACTCACTTTAGATATAAAGACACAAAAGAAGTTGAAAATAAAAGTGTGGAAAAAGATATTCCATGTAAATTACAACCTGAAAAGAACTGGGGTGCCTATGTTAATAGCAGACGGAATGGACTTTACATTTTAACAGTGCATAAGTTCTTGCAGGTCCCATCCTGCAAGAACGTACAGGAATTATAAACACACATGCATCTGACATGACAGAGCCCCAACACATGTGAAGCAAGAGACAGAACTGAAGGGAGAAGTAGACAGCACTACAGTAATTGCTGGAGAGTCCATGCCTTGCTTTCAGTAATGCCTAGAATAGTTGGGTGCAGTGGTGCATGCTGCAATCCCAGAGGCTCGACAGGCTGAGGCCGGGGGATCTGAGTTCAAATCCAGCCTCAACAACTTAGTGAGGTCCTAAGAAACTTAGCAAGACCCTGTCTTAAAAAAAAAAGGGGTGGGGTGGGGTGGGGATGTGGCTCAGTGGTTGAGGGCTCCTGGGTTTAATCCCTAGTATCTAACAACAACAACAACAACAACAACAAAAACACATAGGACAGCAAAGCAGAGGATCAGTAAAGAAATAGAGAACTGGAACAGCATCACATACCATTTAGACTTAACTGATACCCAGAGTACTCCACACAATGGCAGCAGAATATGCACTCATCTCCGGGGCCCAGGGAAGATTCTTCTGGCTAGTCCACACATGAGGCACAATACAAGTTTTAACAACTTTTAAAAGATTTGACTCTTTCAAAATATCTCGTTTGACCATAATGGAATAACAGGAAAAATCAGTAACAGAAGGAAAGCTAAAAAAATTATAAACACGTGACCATTAGACACACATGCTTAAATAGCCAATGGATCAAAGAAAAACATTGTCAAAGAAGTTAGAAAATAGAGCAAGATGAATGGCAATGAAGACATAATGTGTCCAAACTCAGGAGATGTGCCAATGCTGTGCTGGGAGTGAGTTTCTTAGCTGCAATGTCCACCTCACGAAAAGAAGGAGATCTTAAATCAGTAAACTGACTATCCCAGAAAGCAGTAATATCAGAGCCCATTAGACCCAAATCTAGTGCTCCCCCCTGAGCTACACCCCCCAGCCCAGTAGTTCTTTTTACAGTTTACAGAAGGAGGGAAATACAGACTAGAGCCGGATAAAGGAAACAGAGACTAGAACAATAGAGAAAATGAGTTCTTTGAAAAGATCAACAGAAACCTTTAGCTGGATTGACTAAGACAAGCAGAGAGGACTCAAATTACTAAAATAATGCTCAATACCACTAACCATGAGGGAAATGCAAATCAAAACCACAGCACCTCACCCCTGTCAATTTTTAAAAAGAGGAAAAGTAACAAATGCTGGCCCGGAAGTGGAGAAAAGGGAACTCTTATATGATGTTGGTGGGAATGTAAATTAGCACAGCCATTCTAGAAAGTAGTGTGGAAACTTCTCAAAAAACTGTAAAGAGAACTACTGGCCTGGGGGTGTAGCTCAGCGGGGAGCACTTGCCTAACATGCACAGGTCCTGGGTTCAGTGGGGGGGATGGGGAGCCGGGCACTACCAAATGATGTAGCCATCATGTGACCAGGTATATATCCAAAGGAAATAAAATCTTTTTTTTTTAAAATCATAGGTAAATATATTTAAAACTTTGATTGGCTTGGAGAATACTTTTCATTACTTACATGGTTTCCATTAGTTAGTATTTTGCCCAAACTATACATAACTTATTTAAGAGCTGACCTTGGAAATATCCTCAGACTTTGTATTCTTGCTCTTACATCTTTTTTGATTTTGCTATTTTAGCAATCTTTTTTTTTTAATTTTTATTGTTGGTTGTTCAAAACATTACATAGTTCTTGATATATCATATTTCACACTTTGATTCAAGTGGGTTATGAACTCCCATTTTTACCCCGTATACAGATTGCAGAATCACATCAGTTACACATCCATTGATTTACATATTGCCATACTAGTGTCTGTTGTATTCTGCTGCCTTTCCTATCCTCTACTATCCCCCCTCCCCTCCCCTCCCCTCCCCTCTTCTCTTTCTACCCCCTCTACTGTCATTCATTTCTCCCCCTTGTATTATTTTTCCCTTTCCCCTCACTTCCTCTTGTATGTAATTTTGTATAACCCTGAGGGTCTCCTTCCATTTCCATGCAATTTCCCTTCTCTCTCCCTTTCCCTCCCACCTCTCATCCCTGTTTAATGTTAATCTTCTTCTCATGCTCTTCGTCCCTACTCTGTTCTTAGTTACTCTCCTTATATCAAAGAAGACATTTGGCATTTGTTTTTTAGGGATTGGCTAGCTTCACTTAGCATAATCTGCTCTAATGCCATCCATTTCCCTGCAAATTCTATGATTTTTGTCATTTTTTAATGCAGAGTAATACTCCATTGTGTATAAATGCCACATTTTTTTTATCCATTCGTCTATTGAAGGGCATCTAGGTTGGTTCCACAGTCTTGCTATTGTGAATTGTGCTGCTATGCACATCGATGTAGCAGTGTCCCTGTAGCATGCTCTTTTTAGGTCTTTAGGGAATAGACCAAGAAGGGGAATAGCTGGGTCAAATGGTGGTTCCATTCCCAGCTTTCCAAGAAATCTCCATACTGCTTTCCAAATTGGCTGCACCAATTTGCAGTCCCACCAGCAATGTACAAGTGTACCCTTTTCCCCACATCCTCGCCAGCACTTGTTGTTGTTTGACTTCATAATGGCTGCCAATCTTACTGGAGTGAGATGGTATCTTAGGGTGGTTTTGATTTGCATTTCTCTGACTGCTAGAGATGGTGAGCATTTTTTCATGTACTTGTTGATTGATTGTATGTCCTCCTCTGAGAAGTGTCTGTTCAGGTCCTTGGCCCATTTGTTGATTGGGTTATTTGTTATCTTATTGTCTAATTTTTTGAGTTCTTTGTATACTCTGGATATTAGGGCTCTATCTGAAGTGTGAGGACTAAAGATTTGTTCCCAGGGTGTAGGCTCCCTATTTACCTCTCTTATTGTTTCTTTTGCTGAGAAAAAACTTTTTAGTTTGAGTAAGTCCCATTTGTTGATTCTAGTTATTAACTTTTGTGCTATGGGTGTCCTATTGAGGAATTTGGAGCCCGACCCCACCGAATGTAGATCGTAGCCAACTTTTTCTTCTATCAGAGGGCGTGTCTCTGATTTGATATCAAGCTCCTTGATCCATTTTGAATTCACTTTTGTGCATGGCGAGAGAAAGGGATTCAGTTTCATTTTGTTGCATATGGATTTCCAGTTTTCCCAGCACCATTTGTTGAAGATGCTATCCTTCCTCCATTGCATGCTTTTAGCCCCTTTATCAAATATAAGATAGTAGTAGTTTTGTGGATTGGTTTCTGTGTCCTCTTTTCTGTACCATTGGTCCACCCGCCTGTTTTGGTACCAGTACCATGCTGTTTTTGTTACTATTGCTCTGTAGTATAGTTTGAAGTCTGGTATCGCTATACTGCCTGATTCACACTTCCTGCTTAGCATTGTTTTTGCTATTCTGGGTCTTTTATTTTTCCATATGAATTTCATGATTGCTTTCTCTATTTCTACAAGAAATGCCGTTGGGATTTTGATTGGCATTGCATTAAACCTATAGAGAACTTTTGGTAATATCGCCATTTTGATGATGTTAGTTCTGCCTATCCATGAACAGGGTATATTTTTCCATCTTCTAAGATCTTCTTCTATGTCTCTCTTTAGGGTTCTGTAGTTTTCATTATATAAGTCTTTCACCTCTTTTGTTAGGTTGATTCCCAAGTATTTTATTTTTTTTGAGGATATTGTGAATGGAGTGGTTGTCCTCATTTCCATTTCAGAGGATTTGTCGCTAATATACAGGAATGCCTTTGGTTTATGCGTGTTGATTTTATATCCTGCCACTTTGCTGAATTCATTTATTAGCTCTAATAGTTTCTTTGTAGATCCTTTTGGGTCTGCTAGGTATAGAATCATGTCACCTGCAAATAGTGATAATTTAAGTTCTTCTTTTCCTATTTTTATGCCTTTAATTTCTTTCGTCTGTCTGATTGCTCTGGCCAGTGTTTCGAGAACTATGTTGAACAGAAGTGGTGAGAGAGGGCATCCCTGTCTTGTTCCAGATTTTAGAGGGAATGCCTTCAATTTTTCTCCATTCAGAATGATGCTAGCCTGAGGCTTAGCATAGATTGTTTTTACAATATTGAGGTATGTTCCTGTTATCCCTAGTTTTCCTAGAGTTTTGAACATAAAAGGATGCTGTACTTTGTTGAATGCTTTTTCCGCATCTATTGAGATGATCATATGGTTCTTATTTTTAAGTCTATTGATGTGGTGAATAACATTTATTGATTTCCGTATATTGAACCAGCCTTGCATCCCAGGGATGAATCCTACTTGATCATGGTGCACAATTTTTTTGATATGTTTTTGTATCCGATTCGCCAGAATTTTATTGAGGATTTTTGCATCTAGGTTCATTAGAGATATTGGTCTGTAGTTTTCTTTCTTTGAAGTGTCTTTGTCTGGTTTAGGAATCAGGGTGATGTTGGCCTCATAGAATGAATTTGGAAGTTCTCCCTCTTTTTCTATTTCCTGAAATAGCTTGAAAAGTATTGGTATTAGTTCCTCTTTAAAGGTTTTGTAAAACTCTGCTGTATACCCATCCGGTCCTGGGCTTTTCTTAGCTGGTAGTCTTTTGATGGTTTCTTCTATTTCCTCAATTGATATTGGTCTGTTTAGGTTGTCTATATCCTCCTGATTCAATCTGGGCAGATCATATGACTTAAGATATTTATCGATGCCTTCACTATCTTCTATTTTATTGGAGTATAAGGATTCAAAATAATTTCTGATTATCTTCTGTATTTCTGAAGTGTCTGTTGTGATATTGCCTTTTTCATCCTCTATGCTAGTAATTTGAGTTCTCTCTCTTCTTCTCTTCATTAGCATGGCTAAGGGTCTGTCGATCTTATTTATTTTTTCAAAGAACCAACTTTTAGTTTTTTCAATTTTTTCAATTGTTTCTTTTGTTTCGATTTCATTAATTTCAGCTCTGATTTTAATTATTTCTTGCCTTCTACTTCTTTTGCTGTTGTTTTGCTCTTCTTTTTCTAGGATTTTGAGATGAAGTATGAGATCATTTATTTGTTGGTTTTTTCTTTTTTTAAGGAATGAACTCCAAGCAATGAATTTTCCTCTTAGAACTGCTTTCAATGTGTCCCATAGATTCCGATATGTTGTGTCTGTGTTTTCATTTATCTCTAAGAATTTTTTAATTTCCTCCTTGATGTCTTCTATAACCCATTGATCATTCAGTAACCTATTGTTCATTCTCCAAGTGATGCATGATTTTTCCTTCCTTCTTTTATTGTTGATTTTCAGTTTCATTCCATTATGATCAGATAAGATGCATGGTATTATCTCTACTCCTTTATATTGTCTAAGAGTTGCCCTGTGACATAATATATGATCTATTTTTGAGAAGGATCCATGTGCTGCTGAGAAAAAAGTGTAACTGCTTGATGTTGGGTAGTATATTCTATATATGTCAATTAAGTCTAGGTTATTAATTGTGTTATTGAGTTCTATAGTTTCCTTATTCAACTTTTGTTTGGAAGATCTGTCCAGTGGTGAGAGAGGTGTGTTGAAGTCTCCCATGATTATTGTATGGTGGTCTATTAGACTCTTGAACTTGAGAAGAGTTTGTTTGATGAACATAGCTGCACCATTGTTTGGGGCATATATATTTATGATTGTTATGTCTTGTTGGTGTATGGTTCCCTTGAGCAGTATGTAGTGTCCCTCTTTATCCCTTTTGATTAACTTTGGCTTGAAATCTGTTTTATTTGATACGAATATGGACACTCCTGCTTGTTTCCGAAGCCCATATGAGTGATATGATTTTTCCCAACCTTTCACCTTCAGTCTATGTATGTCTTTTTCTATCAAATGTGTCTCCTGTAGGCAGCATATTGTTGGGTCTTGTTTTGTGATCCATTCTACTAGCCTGTGTCTCTTAATTGGTGAGTTTAAGCCATTAACATTTAGGGTTATTATTGAGATATGGGTTGTTCTTCCAGCCATATTTGTTTATTTATGTTACTAAACATGGTTTGCTTTCCTCTTTGATTATTTTTCCCCCCTTTACTGTCCTACCTCCCACTGTTGGTTTTCATTGTTATTTTCCATTTCCTCTTCCTGTAATGTTTTGCCGAGGATGTTTTGAAGAGATGGTTTTCTAGCTGCAAATTCTTTTAACTTTTGTTTATCGTGGAAGGTTTTAATTTCATCTTCCATCCGAAGCTTAATTTCGCTGGATACACAATTCTTGGTTGGAACCCATTTTCTTTCAGTGTTTGAAATATGTTATTCCAGGATCTTCTAGCTTTCAGAGTCTGTGTTGAAAGATCAGCTGTTATCCTGATTGGTTTACCCCTAAATGTAATCTGCTTCCTTTCTCTTGTAGCTTTTAAAATTCTCTCCTTATTCTGTATGTTGGGCATCTTCATTATAATGTGTCTAGGTGTGGATCTCTTATGATTTTGCACATTCGGCGTCCTGTAGGCTTCTAGGATTTGGGATTCTGTCTCATTCTTCAAGTCTGGGAAGTTTTCTTGTATTATTTCATTGAATAGATTGCTCATTCCTTTGGTTTGGACCTCTATACCTTCCTGTATCCCAATGACTCTTAAGTTTGGTCTCTTAATGTTATCCCATATTTCTTGGATGTTCTGCTCATGGTTTCTTAACAGTCTTGCTTAGCTGTCTATGTTCTTTTCCAGTTGAAATACTTTGTCTTCATTGTCTGATGTTCTATCTTCTAAGTGTTCTACTCTGCTGGTAGTATTCTCCATTGAGTTTTTAAGTTGGTTTACTGCTTCCTGCATTTCTAGGATTTCTGTTTGTTTGTTTTTTATAACCTCTATATCCCTGTATAGTTGATCTTTTGCTTCCTGGATTTGTTTATGTAATTCATTGTCGATGTGATCTTTCATTGTCTGATTTTGCTGTCTAATGTCTTTCTTGAGACTCCAGATCATCTGAAGCATGTATATCCTGAATTCTTTATCTGACATTCCATCTGCTGCAGCTATTACCTCTTCTAAAGTTGAGTTGACCTGCATTGCTTGTGGTCCTTTCTTTCCTTGTCTTTTCATACTGCTCGCATTTCTTTCTGCTTGGTGAAACTGTTGTGTTTTTGAAATTTTCCCCCTATATATTTATATTGCTCTTGTATAGTTGAAAAGTCTCCCTTTCAGGGGCGGGCGGTGGCTGTGCTCCTTCTCCAATTGGGGTGATCTGTCTACCACGCTGACGGGCCGCTGGGCCTGTTCTGTTGGTCGGTCGCAGGTCTGCCTACTTTGCAGGTGCGGGTGGTGGCTCTGCTCTGCCCCTCCTCCAATTGGTGTGAAGTGTCTACCACGCCCGCGGACCCCTGGGCCTGTTCTGCCGGTCGGTCGCAGGTCTGCCTACCTTGCGGGCGTGGGTGGCGGCTCTGCTCTGCCCCTACTCCAATTGGGGTGTCGTGACTACCACGCCGTTAGGTCGCTGGGCCTGTTCCAGGCACGGGCAGTGGCTCTGCTCTGCCCCTACTCCAATTGGGGTGACGTGTGTACCACGCCGGCAGGCCGCTGGGCCTGATCCGCAGGTCGGTCGCAGGTCTGCCTACCTTGCAGGCGCGGGCAGCGGCTCTGCTCTGCCCCTTCTACCATGCCCGCGGACCGCTGGGCCTGTCCTGCCGGTCGGTCGCAGGTCTGCCTACCTTGCGGGCGCGGGTGGCAGCTCTGCTCTGCCCCTACTCCAATTGGGGTGACATGACTACCGCGCCGGTGGGCCGCTGGGTCTGTTCCGGGCGGCGGCTCTGCTCTGCCCCTCTGGCTTGATGACAAAGTGAGAGAGACTCGGGTTTTTGTGACTCACTTTCTTTACCAGGAGACCAACTGTTTCTGTCGCCGCTGGTATGGATTAAGTTCTCTCCTCCGCCGCTTTCTGATGACATCAGATCTCTGCCATGTTGGTATCCCATGCGAATGGCAGCATTTCGTTCCCTTTGCTGGGTGACCAAAGCAACGGGTGAGTCCTGACCGGCCCTCACAAGCCCAATCTCAATCCTGTTGCCACTGCCTATGAAGGCTCGGTTGGTATTTACCTCCAAAGTATTCAGCAGGACCTGGACCGAGAAGCAGTTTCCGTGGGTTCTTTAGCCCTGGGCCAGAGCAGTTCCGGGAGCCGGAATTCGGCCGCTCTGGGCTCAGTGTATGTTCTGATAGGAGCAGGCTCCAAGAAGCAGTTTCCGCAGGTTCTTTAGTACTGAGCCTGAGTAATTTGTCTGCGAGATGCAGGCGAATAGCAGCCTGAAATTACCTGTTCTATGGCTGAATGAGCTGCGATCAGTCGAAAACAGGGATGGTGACGTCAGCTCTCCAAGATGGTGGCCACTGGCTTCCTCTATGGTCTGACTGGTGTGGAGAACCGAATTGGACTGCTTCCTTCCCCCGTCTCAAACCCAGAATTCAGCCCTGAGCACGGTGATTGCACAGCTGGCAGAAGCCCGCAGAATCCGCAGCACTGTATCTTTGCGTTGCTATCTCGTCGTTTCTCAGCGCGCGCAGCAGACTCTAGCCGCGGGGCGATTTGCTGAATAAGCAGCGTGACCCTCCGTGTGGACAAATCTCTCGCATTTGAGCCCCCGTAGCTGATCCTCGTGCGATGGAAATCCTTCCTCTAGGTTTTGGAGCACCCCAATTTTGCTGGAAATTCCTAACAAGATAGCTTTTAGCCGTTCTAACTCGTCATTCTCCCATACAGTGATGCGGTACACGGGACTGATGCACTCCCTTCGCCGCCATCTTCCCACCCCGAAATAAAATCTTTATATCAAAGAGATCTGCACTTGGTGCACCTGGACAATGGAATATTATCCAGTCCTGAAACCCCATGTCTGTATCCTGCCACTTGACACAACGTGGATGATTAGAGGACATTGTGTTAACTGAAATAAGCCAGATAGAACAAGAGATCACAATGGCATTAAAAACAAAATAAAATATCTAGAGATAGAGAACCAAAGAGTGGTAACCTGGTGGCTGGTGGAGAGGAAGAGGAAATAACAGATGTAGGTCAGAGGACACCAGGCAGAGGACATAGGGCAAGTTGATTGGTCCAAGGCACTGCCCCGGGACTGTAGGTGGTGACACCCTATTGCTCTGGGGTTTCATACTAAGTGAGTAGATGTTATTCTCACCACCAACACCAACAACCATAAAAAGAGTAACTATGGGAGCTGGTGATGACCGTTTCACTGTCTATATATCCCATGTCCTCAGGTTGTATAACTTCAATACAGACAATAAGATTTATTGTTTAAAAGCAAATATCATGTTTAAGCACTCGTGCATATAGCTCTGTTCAATGCCAGATTTACACAGGGAGCAGAAAGCAGTGTGTTAAGCACACACCACGTGCTGCTAACCGGTACGTGTTGCAAAGGCAGCATCTCCCTGTCACCCACACACCTGCCTATGTTAAACTAAAATTTTGAAAATGTGCCATGGTAGGGTGTTGCGTATTTCACCTGCTGGGTTCCTATAAACATGCACACCCAGACTGTGAGAGGCAGAGATTAACTCTGTCCTCCAGATCAATGTGTTTGTGCCCCTACACAGCTCAGCACAGCGTTTCAGATAGGCAGCCTTAGATTCAACCCTGCCAGCCTTCACTCTGCCCAACAGTTTCAATGTGTGTCACAGAATAGCTTTCCAAAGCATCAGTCCCTTGCCCAACTCGTTCTGCTGATCAGTCTGACCATCAGAGGATGAGCTTAGGATGATGTGTTCAATGCAGCCCATGATGCTAAGTAGTGTTTCAGAGTCGATATCCTCAGTAGCTAACACATCTGGTTCAGGGAAACAGAGTCTGAGCATGCATTGCAAAGTGCTCCTTGCACTACGTGGTGCTAAACGCAGTGTTTCAGGGAGTCATTTGAATATGTCATTAAGCACACTGAAGCACCTAACATGTAAACCAGAGTTAAAAGGTACACTAAAGCACGTGGTGTATCCACACCACACACGCTAAACATGCTAAACACTTCAGGCTCAGACAGACACACATCTGTTTTTTTTAAATACAGAGTTTAAACATGTTCAACAGAAGAATGCGTACAACACTGTATTTTGGTGGGAAAACACAAGGCAGAGATGTGGGATAAAGAGATGTGAGGGAGAATCTTCTGTGCTTGGCTCATGTCCAGGCCTCACACTGCCTAGATGTGTGACCACAGGCAAGGTCTCATGAGTCCTGACTCATGGGGACGATGATAAGCCCTGCCATGGGGGAGGTTGTGAAGGGTAGAGGGGGTTGATCAAGTTCTAGGAGCCCCAGCTCAGACACCGTACACATTCTTGGACTGTTAATTCTTTAAGTCATTATCAACTTCTGCCTAATATGAACCATCCTTTATACATTGAGCCATTAGACTCCTGCTCGTCATTTTCTGTTTTCAGGATGATACTTCATGGAAGGACATTGCAAACAAGCTGCTAATGTGTTTTAAGATTTTCAGTAATAGTCCTGCAGGCCTGGGCCCTTCCGATTCTGGCTCTAGGGGTCAGGACCAGAGGCCAAGAGAGTACAGGACAGAAGCGAGGCCTGGAGGAGTTTGGAAGTGTGTTTGGGGTTCTCTTGTGGAGAAAGGATCATATCACATCTGGTTCCAGTGAATACCGTGTCTTCTCTGCATTAGGGGCCACCAGAACCAGGTCCCCAAAGCCTGGGAGTCTCCCTCATCAGGGAGCTGAGACCAGGTTGACTCAAAGAAAGTACCCAGTGAGGGCAGAATTACAGGGGAACATGCAAGAAACGGGGAGCAGCCTCCAAACCACATGCTATGCTTGCTAAAATAGCCAGATTTTGAGGAAATCCAAACCACAAAGAAGGGCTCATTTTTCCATTCATACCTAGTTGCTGAGATGGGGCAGATGTGTGGCCACTGCCACCAGTGTTCCCTCGGGACTCACTTGGCCTTTTCATGTGGCTCTCTGGCCGTTCCTCTTGCACCTCCAATGCCCATCTCTGCTCTGATCTGAGCACCTCAAGTCCTTAGAGCCAGGCTCATGGTGGTGTCTGGCCTGTGGGGGAACTGCGCGTTTAGACAGAGCATCTGACCGTTTTCTCAGTGAGACTTTCACATCCACCCACGAGCAGGCCACAGCCGCACAGGAGGAAATGAGCATGCCCTCCTCCTGCCCTTGCCTGCCTCCACCCTGCCACTCCCAGCACCACAGGTCTGCTCCTGTCACTAAAGATTATCTGCGGTTTCTAGACCTTCATGTCAAGGCAATCTCGGTGTGCTCCTGGGTTTGTGCTGTCGGTTAGGTTTAGACCGGGATCCTCCGCTCAGCATAGCTGCTTTGAGACTCACCCCTCTTGTTGCCTGTCTCAGTATCTTGTTCCTTTTACTTCAGGGTGTGGACATCTCTTAGTTTGTCAACACGTCCTCCCATGGCTGGCCATCTGGGTGTGCCTGGCTTGGGGTGATCACAGATGGGTCTGTCCTGAACATTCCTGTGCATGCATAATCTGCTACTTGCTCCCTTTCTGAGCTGCAGTGTCTGGTCACACACCGGGCACATGTAGGGCACTGTCCTGAGTGACCAGGCCTGTCCACTGCCCGCTCTCCCTCCTTCTCCCCCTTACCTTGTCCTAATGGCCTCTTGTCTCCTTCGCACGTCAGGCCCATTCTTCCACTGAGGTCTCCTCTCCCCACGTTTCTGTCCCCAGCTTCTCCTCTCTGAGTTGCTCTGATGTCCCCTCCACCTGTGGCCCATGGAGTGACCCTGCTGGCTAAGTAACCATAGTCTGCTAACGCCCAGCACCCAGGAGTGCCCTTCAGGTAGAATCTGTTTGTGACAGATTGTTAAGCGCCTCAGATGACTCTGGAGGGGCAGAAAGCATGACTGGGAGGAACTTGTCACCCAGAGTCCAGTTGAGACACAGCCTTCCTGCCACTCTTCTTTTCCCAGCTCCCTGGACTGGCACCTTCCCTGGCCACCTTCCCCAGCCCTGTGTCCACCATGGAGCTGAGCCATTTCCACTGGTCAGCTTTCTGCCACTGTAATGAATACTGGAGACAATCAACTTAAAAGGAGGGAAGGTTTATTTTGGCATGGAATCTCAGAGGTTTCAGCCCATGCTCACCTGGCCCTGTGGCTTTGGGCCTGTGATGACAAAGGACATAGTGGCAGTGAGCAAGTGGTGGAGGAGCTACTCACCTAAGGGTGGCCATGAAGGGAAAGAGAGGAAGGATGGTAGCAGGGTTCCCAGGTCCCCTTCAAGGGCACAACTCCAATGACATGACTTCCTTCTACGAGGTCCCATGCTGGGAGCCATTAGCCAAGTAGGTATGACAATTTCCTTGCCAGCGTACCCCATGTTGCTTAGTGGAAGGACTCGTGGAAATAGGACATTTTGCAGTGACATTGAATGTAGATGACCTTGCTCAAGGACCAGGGCGGATTAGGGTGTTCCCGGTTTAGGATAATTGGGTTTAGGGCGTTCCAGTTTAGGGCGTTCCAGGTTTAAGATTATTCCTGCTGGGAATAGGGCGTATCCTGCTGCCTGAGTTCCCCTTGAGTTCTCACGGGATTCAGACAGTATTTTTTGGGAGACAGAAGCCCAGTGGACGTGGATTTGGGCAGAGAACGTGGATTTCCCCAGAACGTGATTGTAGACGGCTGGTGTGAGTTCGGGAATAAAGAGTTGCTGTTTGAATCTACAAGCTGTGTGGTGGCTCGTGATTGTGTGCCCAGCCAGACTGCGGCATTTGTGCCCAGCCAGACTGCGGCAGTCCCACCTCCTGAAGGTTCTGCCACCTCCCTGCAGCTCCATGGGGGACGCTTCCTAACCATAGCACTAGCACCTGCCCTCAGCCAGCGGAGGCCTAGCTCTTCTTGGGGGGTTCCAGGGATTGAACTCAGGAGCATCCAACCACTGAGCTACATCCCCTGCCGCAGTCTGGCTGGGCACAAATCAAGAGCTACTGAAGCAGGAACAAACTTTATTTCTGAACTCCACCAGCACACTCCACACACGCTCCTGGGAACTCTCCCGAACGCCACGCAGCTCCTCCAGGTGTGGGAGAACCACTGTTGCAGATGTAAGAATAGCCAAGCTGGAGCTCTGGATATCAGCTGTTATGGATTTGAGTCAAATCATCTTCTTTTTGGTCTGTAGAAATCGCTTTGGTTAGTCTCGCTAGAATCCAAATCAGCTGCTGTTCTCCCTGTGGAAACACACAAACAGACCTCCGACTCCAGATAATCACTGGGTCAGGACCTTTCTATTGTCCTGTTAGAATATCCTTCCAAAGTACCTTAGGCTTATGTACATTTTTTGGACACATATGCCTTTCCGCAGCACTAAGCCCTGATGAATCCAAATTTTAAAAGTTTAGAGTAAAAAGGGTTATTTTAAGTTTATCTTTGGGGGATATATATCCCTTTCCAATCCCTAGCTCTATTTTGTATTTTATTAGAGTCAGGGTCTCACTGAGCTGCTTAGGGCCTCACTAAATTGCTGAGGCTGGCTTTGAACTTGCAATTCTCCTGCCTCAGCCTCCCAAGCCACTGGGATTATAGACATGTGCCACTGTGCCTGGCTGAGGCCTAGCTCTTGGTCCCTTGCTCAGGGTACTGGGGGCGGGGGTGCAGCTAGTGCCCTAGAATGAATAAACTAGGTGAAGTCTAAGGGACAGGATGACATCAGTGAAACAGGATGTGGGTTGGGCAGTGTTAGCGATGCTCCTTTCTGAGTCCAAAGCGGGTGGATCTACGCCTGGGCAGGAGGTCCCGGGTGGGAAGGCAGGCCTGGGAGCCTGGGAGGGGGTGTCAGCCTGTAACACTATGGACTTTTCAGAGGTGGGGCTGAGCTGTCCCTCAGGAGCCAGGCCAGCATCCCAGGGAGAGCTGGGGTGGGTGGCCAGACCTTTCAACACTGTGAGTCACAGAACTGTGACCCGAGTGAAAACCAGGATTCCCAGGAGATCCTGGAAGGGTCCTGCTGAGAAACATCGAGGGCTTCGTAGCCCACTGCCATGTTTGAGTAGTTCGATCAACAACTCCCTGTATTAGAGGAAGCCTTAAGGAATGTCCATGGAGATGGAATAGATAGAAGTCAGGGAGGGGGTCTCTTCTGCTCAGGTGTATAGATCAGAGTCCAGCAAGTTAGGTACAGTGAAGGCCTTTCTGGCGATAGGAAAATGTTCCACTGCTGGCTAGGTTTGGGGGCTCCTCCTTGAAGAACCGGGAGGCAAACCTTGTTAGGGCTGGACCTGGACAGGCAAAAGATGGTGCGTTTCCTTCCAGGTTGTGGTTCATTGTGTTTTGGGAACAAATATTACACAGTCACAAGTTCATGACCAAGTTTTGGTCAAGAGTGGATCCATGTCATGGTAGTTTGCTAAGCTCATATTGCCCAGTAACCTTGTTGCTGTTTTTTAGTTCATGTAAGTACACACCATGAAGTTGGTCCAACAGAACTGCCTAATGACACATTTCTCTAAATTTATCCCCATTGTTAAGTGACACATGGTTGTGTTCAGTTAAAGCTTCAGTGTTTTGAATACTCACCTCTTCTCACTGGTCTATGTACCCAGGATATCTGTCCATGTCAGTGGAAAGAGCGCTCTGAGCCTTTCATGGTGGGCTGTGCCTTAGTTGATGTGCCAGCGCTATTGATGAGCAGTTGGTTGTCTCTGTGCCCATCTTATAAGCAGCATTCGGGTGAGTGTCCTTGTTCTCTGTCTTTTGCCCTTTACCTTTACGGGTAAATTCCTGGGAGCTGAATTTCTGGGTGAGCCTAAGGGATGAGCTTCCAGAATGAGGAGGCACAGCTGGGAGACGAGAGGTGGGGTCAGGAGAGCAGAGCTGTGACTGAGATTGGAGAAGGGCACTTTAGGTAGCTGACCTGGTGCATCCCTGGCAGTCCTGGTCTAGAGGAGGAGGAGGAGGGCACAGACACCAGACTCCCAGGGGCCCCAAGCTCAGAGAATGTGCTGCCAGTGGGTGTGTGGGGAAGGGAGAGTCAGTCACCTGACCATCTGTCATAGGATAGGAATCCAGACCTGCGTCAGCCTGGCTCCTTGTCTCAGAGGGCAGCAACAGTGGCCACCATGCCTTGGGCTGCCAGGGGGAAGCCACCCCTCAGCTTCTCCAAGAAACATACAGAGTTCTAAGCCCCTCCCCAGACTTGGCCTGTGGCCTTCCCACAATCAGCGAGATCCAGACACCCAGGAAAGTGGTCCTGCGTGTAACTGGTTAGTCACAGCCACAGCTCAGGCAAACCTCCAGGACCTGTTTGTCCCTTCTCTCCTTGGTAGGCAGTAAGCTCAGTCCTGAATGTTCTAGAACCCTGACTTGGCCAGCTGCATCTTCTCCATTTTGGAGAAAATGGACCAGAGTCTCTGCAGAGGACTGTGGGCTGAGGCTGGGCTTTCTGACAGTGGTCAGAGGTCTTGTCTGGAGGCAGGGGGTTTCTCCTTACTCACTCCACTTAGCTCCTGTAGTGAGGGGCCTCTGCCCTCCACACCTTGCCCACCAAGCTCCCTGGCTTCCCCTCACTTGAGGGGGCGGGGGTTGTGACCCTACAACTTATTCTGCCTCCTGCCCTTTAAAAGGCCATCGTGAGTCCAGGGGACACAGGTGAGGCTCCATGAACAGGTGGTGCCTCCTGCTTCTTTACCTTCCTGAGGTCTCTTGCCTACCGCTATTAAAGGGACATAGTGGGCGGGGCACAGTTGTGCACTCCGGAACCCTGGCAGCTCAGGAGGCGGAAGCAAGAGGATTGCAAATCAGAGGCCAGCCTGGGCAACATAGCAAATTAAACAAAAAGGGCTGGGAATGTAGCTCAGTGGTAGCTCAGTCCTGGGTTCCATCCCTACCACCACAAATACACACACTAAAAGGGACACCGCGGGTGTTTCAAATCATGGATGGCTGAGAGGGGGCTGGAGGAGGCTGGAGGGGTGGGGCTCCACCAGCTTTGAGCTTTCAGGACTCCAGGGGGTAGGTTCAGTGACCAGCTTCAGGGAGGTGACTCCTGTCCTTATCCTGCTAATGGCCCCAGCAGGCCAAGAGCTTGAGCACCCAGATAACCAGGGCACCGAGTGACCACCAGGCAGCTGTTGAGGCCCGTGAAGGACCTGCTTCAGTCCCTCACCCTCTTGCAGAGGGCTCTGGGAGGCAGCTGGGATCTGGAGAGAGTGGCAGATAGGACAGAACCTGTCTATATCAGTTTCCCAGGGTTTCTGTAACAAAATACCACAAAATGGGTGGTTTAGAACAACAGCTGTGCCTGTGTCCAGAACTCTGAAGTAAAGGCATAGGGGGCGGGGACTATGCTCCTGGAGGAGCTGGGGGAGAGTCTGCCCCAGGCCTCCCCAGCTCTCCGCCATCCCTTGGCTTGTGACAGAACATCTCCAGTCTCACCGGGTGCCTTCTGCAGGTGCCTTTCTGTTCCAAATTCCCTCCTTTTGAAGGGTTCAATGGCAGTGGATCAGGGCAGATCCTAAAGACTTCTTCTTTTTTTTTTTTTTTTAATTGGTTGCTCAAGACAATACAATGATCTTGACATATTATACATTTCATTCAAATGGGGTATGAAGTCTTATTTTTCCACGTGTACAGATTGCAGGATCACATTGGTTATACAGCCACATTTATACATACAGCAATACTAGTGTCTGTTGTATTCTGCTGCCCTTCGTATCCCCACCTCCCCTCCCCTCCCCTCCCCTCCCCTCCCATCACCTCTTAAAGACTTCTTAACTTAGTTACCTGCAGTGGCCCTATTTCCACATAGGGGCCTTCACAGATACTGGGGGTGAGGATTTCAGTGTATGAATGAATTTTAGGGACATGGCTCCCTCCCAGCAGTGTCTCCGCCTTTGCCAGATATCTTTCCATGCCTGCTGGCCCCAGGCACTGCAGCCCTCGCAGGACAGGGTACCCAGGAAGAGTGCGGCAGGGCCTGACTGCTGGACATAGTTCTAGTGCTGTCATCATTGGTCATTTGCCCTGTGAGGACTGGGGCCAAACCCTTTTGGGGTTTGTGGTGGGTGCTGAAGCTTTGCAGACAAGAGAAAACTGAGGCTTGTTTCTTGGTGGTCAGCCCTGGGAGAAGCCTTCCTGGGGATTCTTATTCTCCTGGAGGTCTGGGTAGAAAGAAGGACTGGCAACCCCAAATCTGCAAAGGGAAAAGCCTCTGCTGGCTCAGGTCGGCATCCCTCCTGCCCTGCATGCCTGCCCTCAGGTCTCAGGGGGACTCTAGAGGAGCAGGGCCTACTCAGCAGGCCCCAGAGTGGACCTTTAGCATCCAGAGAGTGGAAGGGGTTTGGGCGGAAGTGAGGTGTAGGCATCCTCAGCTCTAACCAAGTGTGAAAATACCTGTGCGAACCCACTTCCTGGCCAACCTCTGGGGATCCCCAGGCTGGTGTATCTGTAAGAGTCTGCAAGGCCTCTCGTGGGACCTGGGCCACCTCATAGTCCGACTGCTGTCTCCCAAAGCTGGGTCCCCTCTCTCCCGTGTGGCCTGGACACAGGCTCATTTGACTAACAAACTTTCCCTGAGCAGTGTCCCTCGTCACTTGCTTCTGTGAAGAAACGGACAGTGGCTTTAGGTGCTGAGTGGACAGCGTGGTAGGAGCATAAGTGTCCAGAGTGAGCTTGGCCAGGCCCCAGGCAGCACTAGACTGTGGAGGGACTTGAACTCCAGGCTCAGGCAGAGCTGTGGGAAGAGGGCTCAGTGGTCAGAGATGGCTGGGGACTGGATTTTCCCTTCTGTTGATGTGACATTTCATATAAAATTAACTGTTTTAACAGGTATGCTTCAGTGACATCTAGTACCTGCACAATATTTCCCAATAATGCTCACCACCCCCAAAGGAAACCTCCTGCTCTGTGAGCAGTTTCTCCCCATTCTCTCCCAAGGACCCCTGCCAACCGTGGATCTGCGTCTCCATGAACTTCCCTTCTTTGGATATTTCATATGGATGGGATCCACAGTGCCGGGCCTTTTGTGTCTGGCCTCTCTCTTTTAGTACAATATTTCTGAGGTTCTTCCACATTGTAGCAAGGATCAGTGCCTCAGTCTGTTTCACCTATGGATACACCATGTTTCATTTGTGTATTCCTCTGTTGAACATCTGGGTTGCTTCCACCTTTTGGCACTATGAATAGCACTGCAATGAACATTTTGGTCAAGTTTTTGTTCGAATACCTGTGTGCTAAGAGCCAAGTATATGATGCATGGCATTTTTGGTTGAAAGGTGACACCAGCTAGCCATTGAGATGATATGATTATGTTAAGATTTGCATTCATATGGATATTGGACTCCTGCTGTTCACCTAGGCCAGCTACGGG
Source organism: Marmota flaviventris (assembly GCF_047511675.1). Lineage (NCBI taxonomy): Eukaryota > Metazoa > Chordata > Mammalia > Rodentia > Sciuridae > Marmota > Marmota flaviventris. Next base: position 16,462,992 of record NC_092509.1, on the reverse strand, counting down.
ACTCCTGGAGAGTTCCCATTGGTTGGGGAAGTACAGTAGGAGGGAGTTCCGGGGGAGGAGCTCTGTCTGCGGTCCGAGAGGAGGCCGCGTGGGTGGAAAAAAATCTTCCCGGGTGCGTACCGGACATTGGCGGCAGTTTCAAAAAATAATAAAGTTTGTTCCTGCTTGAGTGGCTCGTGATTTTGTGCCCAGCCAGACTGCGGCACCTGTGCTTAATTCTTCTGTGTATATATCTAGGAGTAGAATTGCTGAATCCTATGGGTAATTCTATGTTTAGCTTTTTGTAGAACCACCACACTTTTCCACAGCAGCTATATCATTTTATACTCTCACCTGTGATATTTATTTATTTATTTATGACAGCAGAATGCATCACAATTCTTACTACACATATAGAGCACAATTTTTCATATCTCTGGTTGAATACAAAGTATATTCACACCAATCTGTGTCTTCATACATGTACTTTGAATAATAATGACCATCCTATTCCACCATCATTTCTAACCCCATGCACCCTCCCTTTCCCTCCAACCTCTCTGCTCTATCTAGAGTTCGTCTATTCCTCCCACACTCCCCCTCCCTATCCCACTATATCAGCCTCCTTATATCAGAGAAAACATTCGGCATTTGGTTTTTTGGGATTGGCTAACTTCACTTAGCATTATCATCTCTAACTCCATCCAATTACCTGCAAATGCCATGATTTTATTCTCTTTTATTGCTGAGTAATATTCCATTGTGTATATATGCCACTTTTTTAAAATTCATTCATCTATTGAAGGGCATCTAGGTTGGCTCCATAGTTTAGCTATTATGAATTGTGCTGCTATAAACATTGATGTGGCTGTGTCCCTGTAGTATGCTGTTTTTAAGTCCTTTGGGTATAGACCGAGGAGAGAGATAGCTGGGTCAAATGGTGGTTCCATTCCCAATTTTCCAAGAAATCTCCATACTGCTTTCCATATGGGCTGCACCAATTTGCAGTCCCACCAGCAGTGTATGAGTGTACCTTTTCCCCACATCCTTACCAACACTTATTGTTGTTTGTATTCATAATAGTTGCCATTCTGACTGGAGTGAGATGAAATCCTAGAGTGGTTTTGATTTGCATTTCTTCTAATTGCTAGCAATAATGAACATTTTTTCATATACTTGTTGATTGATTGTATATCATCTTCTGAGAAGTGTCTGTTCAAGTCCTTGGCTCATTTATTGATTGGGTTATTATTTTTTTGGAGTTTTTTGATTTCATTATCAAAAAACTCATAGATTAGTGCTCTATGTGATGTATGAGGGGTAAAGATTTGCTCCCATGATTTAGGCTCTCTATTTACCTCACAGATAGTTTCTTTTTTCTTTCTTTTTAAAGTTATGCATTTTTTTAGGTGTCAATGGACCTTTATTTTTATCTATTTATATGTGGTGCTGAGAATTGAATCCAGTGCCTCACACTTGCTAGGCAAGCACTCTGCCACTGAGCCACAACCCCAGCCCACAGATTATTTATTTTGCTGAGAAGAAACTTTTTAGTTTGAGTCCATCCCATTTATTGATTCTTGATTTTAATTCTTATGCCAAAGGAGTCTTATTAAGGCAATTGAGGCCTAATCCCACATGATGGAGATTAGGGCCTACTTTTTCTTCTATTAGACGCACGGTCTCTGGTTTTATTCCTAAGTCCTTGATCTGTTTTGAGTTGTTTTGTGCATGGTGAGAGAGAATAGGGGTTTAATTTCATTTTGTTGCATGTGGATTTCCAGTTTCCCCAGCACCATTTGTTGAAGAGGCTATCTTTTCTCCAATGCATGTTTTTGGCATCTTTATCTAATATAAGATAATTATAATTTTGTGGGTTAGTCTCTGTGTCCTCTATTCTATACCATTGATCTACCAGTCTGTTTTGGTGCCAATACTATGCTGTTTTTGTTACTATTGTTTTTTAGTATAGTTACTATTGCTCTGTAGTATAGTTTGATGAAGTCCAATTTATCTATTTCTTTGTTTCTTTCACATGCTTTTAATGCCATACCCAAGAAATCGTTGTCAAATTTAAGATCAACGAGCATGTGAAAATATGATTAATATTATTAGCAATTAAGTAAATAAAAATAAAACCACAGCAATATACCGCTTTATACCATTAGAATGGCTATGTTTTTTTAAAAAAATATTTTTTTAGTTTTACATAGTTGGACAAAATACTTTTATTTATTTATTTAATGTGATGCTGAGGATTGAACCCAGCACCTTTCACGTGCTAGCTGAGTGCTCTACCTTTGAGCCACAACCCCAGCCCCTAGAATGGCTATTTTTTTTAAAAAAAGAAAATTAACTTATGAGTATATTAGTACATAAATAGTAACTAACTTGATGATTATTTGGAGAAATTGTGTACTGCTATTGAGAATGTAAAATGATAACAGTGTAAATATTTCAACTGTTATAAATGTTGTGTAAAATTGTAGCAGTGTAAATATACATAATGCTCCTGAACTGCACACTTAGAAGAGTTTGGAGGGTAAATTTCATGTTATTTACCTTTTACCATAATTTAAAAACGTAAACTTAAAAGGAAAACTTTATGCTATGTATCTTTTACCACAATAGATAAAAAGTTAAATGGTAAGATTTTATGTACATTTTACCCCTTATCCACCCACCCCCTTTCATAAATGGTCTCTATGTAGCTCCATGTCTGATGGAAGACTTTCTCTCCTTAAGTGAGAGGTGCCACGTACCCCAGCTTCTCCACACACACCTGGCATGTTCTTGCAGCCAGAGGAATGTGCTTCCATATGGTCTGTTTCTCTCATCCTGTTCCCCTGCTCAGCACTGTGCACACACATCTGGTGACCACCTCCATGGGTGCCCTTTCCAACATGTCATATAACTGTGATCAAACAGCGCAGCCTCTCCAGACTGCATTCTTTCACTCAGCAACACGCACCCAAGATTCATCCCTGTCTTTGTGTGGCTTCGTGGCTCATCCTTTTCCCTTACAAAGTAGTATTTCACAGGATAGTGTACCCCAGCTTGATTACTCACTCACTTACTGAGGGTCATGCGACTTGTTAAAGTATTTGACCATTATGAAGGTCAGATTTTGAACTGTGTCTGTAGCTTGCAGTTTTTTTTTTTGTTGTTGTTGTTTATATTGCCTTCCTAGGACTTCAAAGCAGTTATCTAAATACCTAAGACTACAATTGTTGGGTCATACAGTGAACTAGGTTAAGCTTTGGGGAAAAAAAACTGCCAAACCATCTTCCAGGGTACCTGTACCATTATGCACTCTCCAGGAGGAAGAAGAATTCCTGTGCAATTGTATTAAATTTTAAAAGTTTTAGCTGTTCTGATAGATGTGCTGTGCTCTCTTATTGTTTTAGTTTGCAAGCCCCTCACAACATGTCAATGCTGTTTAGCATTATTTTGTGTGCTTATTTATCTTTATAAATCTTCATTATTTCATATACTTATTTACTGTTTGAATATCTTCAATGTTGAGGTGTCCATTCATATCTTTACTAATTCTATGTGTGAGTGTGTATGTATGTGTGTGTGTATGTGTGTGTGTATGTGTGTGTGTGTGTATGCACGTATGCGTGCCCGCAATATTGGGGCTTGCACCCAGGTCCTTGCTAAGCACATGCCATTATCACTGAGCTACCTTCCAGCCTCTGACCATTTTTAATTGCATTGCTTGTCTTCTTGTTGAGTTTTGGAGTTTATTTGTACATTTAGCATATAAGTCCTTTTTCAAATGTGGTTCCAAATATTTTCCTTCCAGTCTGTGGCTTTTAAAATATTCTTAACAGGATTTTTCACAGAATAGACATTTTGCATTTTAATGAAGTCCACATTTTCCCCCAATGGACTGTTTTTTTGTTATTATGTCTAAAAGCTCATCACCAGACCCAAGGCCGTGTAGATTTTCTTCTGTTTGCTTTTTTGTGATGTTTATAATTTTGCATTTGAAATTTGTCTGCAGAATATTTTGAGTAATTTTGGAGTAACTTGTGCCTATGTTCGTTTTTCCCCATATGGTTTCCAATTGTTCTGTTTCCATTTGTGGAATGTGTATTTCTTTCTTCACTGAGTTCTCTTTAGTCCTTTGACTCATACAGTGGACTACATTTATATGGCTCCAGTTTGGCTCTCTGTTTGATTGATCTATCCACCCATTCCCTGGCCAATGCCACACTTTTGTGTAGTTTTATGGGAAGTGTGCACACTCTTGGACACTGTTCTTCTTCGGTCTCATGTGGTCTGTCTACTGTACGTTAGGACCCATCTCTTAGTATCCTTGCTGGGAATTCAGGTGGGATTTTGCTGAATCTCTAGAGGAGATTGGAAAGAATTTTCATCTTAATGATTATACTGCTTCTGAACAAGAAATAACTCTATACTTATTAACATTTCTTTTGACTTCTCACAGCCCCATTGAAGGTTATTTGAATTTGTATACATTTTGTTAGACTGACACTTAACGGACTTCATCTTTTAGAGTATTCCAGCAAATTTTTTTTCATTTCAAATTCCAATTATTCCCCTATTGCTAATTTATAAGAAATAATTGTATTCTTATCTATTGGCCATCTACTTGACTTCTTGTTGTCTCCATCCATTCGGGTCCAGGCATGAGGTGAGGGTTCTATTTAACCCTGAGTTGACAATGTATACATGGAATGATCAGTACGCTCAATTTCAGAAATTCACCGGGTCTGCCAGCAGGGGGCGCACGATCACCATGGAACAGCGAGCCTGGAGCCCCCGGGCGGTGCCTGCCTGCCGGGCGGCAGGACTCGGTGTGACCCTGCGGACCCTCCCGCAGGGCCCTGCATCCTGCCCACAGGCATCAGCGCTCCTGCGTGCTGAGAATCAGAGCTGTGTGGTGATCCCCAGGACCGACTTGGGGAGATGCCACCCGTCTTCGGGACACCTGGGCCATGTGAGGAAAGGTGAGGTGCGGGCAACACTTCGCTTCCTGTTGGCCCCCAGGGCTGGGAAGGGAACTCTGCATAACTTTGCTGCCTCCTGCAATATTTTAGCAAGAAGTATTTTGCCAAAGAAAGGAGAAATGCTACCATGCAACATTGGGAAGTCCCGGGGAAAGTTGGGTGGGTGCTGAGTTCCACCAGCACCCAGCGAAAAGCTCAGTGTGCACCTGTCTCCTGGTTCTGTTAATGTTTTAGTGGTTCATTTTTCTTAGCGTGTAAAAGTAGTTGAAACAATATTGAAAAATTGAAAAGTACACATGTTAAAATTTGTCACAATAGCTAAGTTTGAATATATTATTTGCACCCAAAGTAGAATTTATTAAGAATTTATATTATTTCTTTCATGGAAGTAAACTTGTCAACATTTTTTTTTCTTTCATTGAGAAAGTCACAGTTTAATTGGTGGTGGCAGTATATTTGTAATGGAACATAAAACAATGTCTGTTTTACAAATATTAAAATTAAACATTGGATGAAATATATTAACTGTAAGAAGCTTTGATTTAAATAACAAGGTGAAGAAAGTCACCTTTTTCATTTTTGTTAAGACTTGACCATTTTAAATAAAATCAGAATTTGCTAAAGGTCCGTTTATACTCAGCTATGAGCCCACATGGCCCTGGGCCTTTTCCAGTAGAAGATCTCTTGGCAGCATTGCAAGCCTTTCTATCCTGATTGGTCTATTTATGTTTTCCTCATCTTAGAGTTCATTTTAATATTGTGTATTTTTACTAGGAAATAACCTGCTACCTCTAGGTTTGGATGCAACTAGTTTCTTATTTGACTTTTAATTTCCTCTTTCTAGTTTTCTACATACTCTTCATTCTATATATTTCTTCTTCTTTCTTTTAAATTGACCTTTAAAATATACCCATTAGCTTCTTTTTGTTTTGTTTTTTTGTGGTGCTGGGGATTGGACCCAGGGCTTTGTGCATGGGAGGCAAGCACTCTACCAAGAGCTATATCCCCAGCCTCCTTAGCTTCTTTTTGATGGAAAGAATTCTGATAATGTCCACTTTATCCGTTTTTTTTCTTCCTTCTTTTGCCACCGGAGATTCTGGTGACAAATCCAAAGTCTTTAAGATTTGCTCCTATATTGTTTTCTGAGTTTAGTTCTAGCTCTTAAATTTAGTTTTTATCTTTGTTAGGTTTGTATTTTATATCATGTTTGGGTCCAGATTCATTAATTCTTCCCTCCCTCCTTCTCTCCCTTTCTTCCTTCCTCTATAATTTTTCATCTCTGTGTGTTGCAGTGGGTAGATAATCTTATATTGTTTCTTGTAGGGGATTTTTTATTCTTTTCCAAATAAAATTGAGGAATAACAGCAAGGACATATTTTCTTTATGAAATCTTGTAAAATTCTACCTAAGGTGGAGTCACTTCGGTTAGGGAGCGAACATTCCAGAACTGAGCCATCTGTCTGCACCCAGGCTGCAGCGCGGAACCCAGACTGACCAGTCAGCTGCACTGGGGACTTCGCGGCTTCCCTGCCCCTGCCCTGGTGGCTCTAGGCATGTGTTATCCCCCGCCCTTTGTTCCCAGTCAGGAACACACTTTCTCGGCTTTACTTGAATTGTGTCTTCGAACCTCAGTTCTTAAGAACCCAGATAAAAGCTTTTTTTTTTTTTTTCCTTTTTACAGACTTGATGTCGATTATTGACCATGCTTTGAGAATTCTTCAAGGTTATAAAACACATTCTGGCCTGTGAAACTCTCCAAATGGGACAATGTCGTTGTCATCAGCAGTCATACAGGGCCCTCTGGTGGCATAACGAGAAAACGGCTCGCGTGCTAAGATTCCCTGTTTTGTGGGCGCCTTCTAGGGGAAGTCCTCGCTCGGGGACTGGAGCTGGGCTCCTGTGTGTGTAGGTTATGTTCCTGAGCGAGCCAGAGGATCAGGCAGGGCGCCAGCGTGATGTGCCGCCTACCTCCTAGCGGGCGATGATGGCTGCTGCGAATGGAATCCTGCCTTAAAGACAAATGCTTTGCCCAGTGGGTCCTTTTCTCTGTTCTTACCACCGTGCAGAGATGAGTGAAATCAGCCCTTGTCCTCAGGCTAGCCTCAGAGCCAGAGGGTCACACCTGATGTTGAGACAAAGACCAGGGATTACTGCCGCCAGAGAGACAGAATGAGTGCACTGAAGGGGCCTGGAGGGGACACCGAGAACCAGAAAGAAACTGGAGTGGAGCCAGCTGTCTCACAAGAGGGAGATCCCCGCAGGAGGCTTCCCTGAAGCACAGGAAATTCAGGAAATCCGAACCCCCTTGGAAATCCCAGACCTGCAAGGTAACAACTGGTTAGAGAGGAAGGTATTAAAGGAAAGAATTCCTCCATGAGGCGAGGAGGAGGAGGGAATTTCGGGGAGAAGGAACGGCAGGAGCAGATATCAAGAGAGCAGAGGACAGAGGTTTGTGGATCTCCTCTGTGGCCTCAGCAGATGGAATAGTGACAGAAGGGCTCTCATAGGGACCCAGGGGACAGCAAAGGGCATGAAAGGAGCCTTGTGTCTGTCCCATAGGCTGCCAGCTTTAAACAGCTATCCTTGGATGTGGTGGATTTAGTGTATTCATGGCTGTTTTCAAAGTGACAAAGGCTGGGTTGCACCATTTGGGGACCAAGTGGGTTCACAGTCCATCTTGTCTTTAGGGACTTGTTGCCTACTCGCTGGGTGCCAGCAGATTCTCCCTGACCTGACTCATTCAGCCGGGGCAGTTCCAGGCTCAGGTTGCTCCCTCTGGGTGGCACCTGGATTTCTCAGGGTCTGGAGTGAAGCCCCACAAGTCTATGAACAGGCTCTCCTGGGGTGATGCTCAGGGGCTTTGGCTCCTCCATCCTCTTGGGCCATACAGAAGTAGCTCATGTTATTTTTCAAATGCAAAAACCTGTGAGCACCCTTTGAATCCCATTCAAAGGCTAGTGAATTATGTTTCAATGTATCTCCTTTCAGTGATCTAGGTACGTTCTCAAAATTCAGCCCACAGTTCCCTCATATCTGCCCTTTAAATATGAAACAAATATGTGATGTGGTTTCTTAGTATGGAAGGACATCACTCACAAGAGTGTCCTCATTGGTTATTCTGTCTCAGAATAGATTATTAACTTTGAATAGTGTTCCCTTGATTTAGGTGGTTTGGTTTCCTTTTAGTGTAGAAGTAGTAAAGGAATGGAATTCCCCCCCCCTTAAATCTTTAACCTAAAATAAAACTTTAAAACTTATTATTTCTTGTTTGAAGAATTCACTATCTCTCAATTGTAGCAAAATGACTCAAAAGCAAGCATGAATACCATATTTCATCAAATCTATCTCTTCAGCAATCGTAAGAACATTATTTTATCTAAGAACATTATTTTAAGTTTATTTAAGACCATTATTTTCTTTGAAAAACAAACTTTATTTTAGAAGAGTTTAGGAGAGTTTCGGGTTTACAGAAGCCAGTATATTTTAGTCATTGAAGTTGTTATTGTACGTTTATTGACCAAACTCTTGTAGACTTTGGATGTGGACTTGGAAATCTATTTCCCTCTTCTGTATATATGAAAGATAAAATATAAGCAAACTAAATGGAGGCATTTCTAAACCTTCTCAGTGCTCAGTGCCCAGCTTCTGTGAATCACAGTCACTGATGTCCCTTTTCTTTTTTTCTGTACTGCATGCCCTGGAGAAAGCTGGGGATGTCTCAGCTCTCAAAACCCCACCCCCTTCATTCTACCTGTGGGATTGGGATTCTTGGTTTCTGCTACTTCTGAAAGTTTTTATAAATCAGTTTTATAGGCTTGTCCTTTGGAGGTCTAATCCCTGTCCCTTCTTGGTGGGGAGGGAGAGTGAAGGACACAATACTACTTTTGGTAGACCAGTGTCTTCCTGGAGCCTGCAAACAGATGTGGCCTTGACAACACCTTGATTTTAGACCAATGAGAGCTATGCTTCAAAAGTATTAAATGGAAAATTCCAGAAATAAATAATTAATAAGCTTTAAACCGTGCGCTCTTTTGAATGGCAAGATAAAATTTTAGACTGTCCCACTCTGTCCTGCCCAGGACAGGGATCATCCCTTTGTCCAACCTATCCATACTGTATATGCTACTCTCCTGTTAGCCATCTCATAAGCATCTTGGTTGTCAGATCGACTGTCACAGCAGTGCAGTGCTTGTGATCAAGTGACCCTTACATAGTAGCCTAATGGAATGTCATGATGCCTGCCTCATTCAGGTCACTTCATCTCAGCACACAGGAGGCACATCAGCTCATCACCACAGGAAGGATGAGCACCACACAATCAGGCATTCTAAGAGAGAGACCACATTACCCAACTTTTATTGCAATATATTATTATAATTGCTGTATTTCATAATTATTGCTATTATGTAATTATCATTGGTGTTAATAGTTATTGTCTCTTCCCATGTGTAATTTGTCAATTAACCTTATCATAAGTGTGTAGACAAAAGCACCACGTCTACGGGTTCATTGTGCTCTGGGGCCTCCCCTGGGGTCTTGGAACATGTCCTCCATTAATAAGTGGGGGCTGCTATCTGCATCCAGTGTGGCGTGGAGGGGCAGGAAGAAGAAACAAAACCCAGTTCCCATGGCGTTTCATTCTGGGTCAGGGAGAATCCATGCTTAAAACATGTCTATGTGCTATGAATACAAGTAAGGTAGGGTGCTCAGCGGTGAGAGGGACAGGAGTGCCCCACCGAAGATGGGACCAGGGGCTGGTTTACACCTGTGCAGAGTGTAAATGACAGAACCCAGAACAGCCTGCGGGCAGCTGGCTGAGGGCGGATAGTGATCTCAGTGGCCTAGGGCTCGTGGTCAAGGGAGCTTCCTTGTGAGGAACTTCTCCAGGCTTCTCTTCTGCGGGTGGGTGGTGACCAGAGAACTGGGTGGCTGCGTCCTCGTTGCCCAGCGCTGCCTAGAGTACTGTCAGTGGCCCGTTTTCCCTTGCTCCTGTTGCTTGGCATGAAACTTTGAATTCCAGAACATTCTATTTGTGCCTTCTATCTTTTAAATCCCTCTTGAAAAATAAGAAGACAGGTTTCGTACAGCCAAGCCCCGAGTATTGTTCCCACTGTGAGCAGGCGTGCTGGGGACAGTGAGACTCTGGACACCGTCCCTTCATCCTCAGCGGACTTCAGTTTACGTTTTGTTTCACTGTTTAAAATATGACACAGCAGAAGACTACGATTGAAGACTCTCCCTGACATGCAAATTGGTGAAGCATTCCATATTTTTGAAATGACATTCTAGTAACGTGGACAAAACTTGACATTCTGCTTAGTGAAAGAAGCCAGTCACAAAATGACGAGTGCTCTATGACTCCACGTATATGAGGTACCTGGACAGGTGATGCATAAATACGGAAAGTTGAGCGTGAACTGGGAGGGATCGGAGGTCAGTGTTTTGCAAGAAGAGATGTTCTGGAGATGTGTTGTGCAACAGCATCAGTATAGTTGGCCATATTGAACTGTGCACTCAGAAATGGTTGAGAGCTAATTTTACATTATACGTATTTCTCCACAATTAAAAGTTAATTAAAAATGAAAAATGAAATAAAATATTTTGTAAAAGTAAAGCAAATGTATGGTGTCAAAAGAACGCATACATGAGAGTACAGCTATTTTTTTTTAAAGCAAGAAATTGTCACAAAAGTGATAAGTATGATTACATCTGGGGAGTAAAGTAGGAGATCTGATCAGCAAGGCAAAACAGTGAATTTATAAGGTACTGTTTCTTAACCTGGTTTGAGGTGCTTCCTTTGTAATTATTTCTCAAATGGAATATACATATTTTATGTGTATACAAATTAAGTGAAATAAAATTGGTATAAAAGAGGAAAAAAATCAGTTAATATAATTCATGACATAAATCAACCAAATGCAAAAATCCCATGATTATCTAAATAAATGCAAAAATGCCTTTGAAAAATTTCAAGTCCATTTCTCATTAAAAGAAGAAATTCTTAGCAAACTAGGAATGGAAAGGACACTTTCTTACGTTGATAGAGTTCCTGCCTGACAACCTACAGTAACATGCTACTGAACACTGGAACAAGTGAGAGTTTCCCTTTTGAGGGGAACAATGGCGTAAAGATTCTCATTATTACATTGCATTCAAGCTTCTGGCCTGTGAAATAAGGTGAAAAAAGTAAATATAAGGATTGAAGGGGGGAGGATATGATTAAAGAGCTTCCAGACAGCAGCCCTTCCCAGGGGGTCCTGGGACCCTGTCCTCAGTGTGAGCCTGGAACGTACCTGGAGCCAGGGCACCTGGCCTGGGAGGGAGAGCTGTCAGGGGGAGGAGGATGTTTCCTCTGCTGTCACCTCTGCTCTGTAGCTAGAAGTTTTTATCAGATAGAAAACAGAAACTTTCACTTTTGAACAGAATGAAAGAAGGAGCAGGCAATTCCCCCCCCCCCTTCTTTCAGTGCTGGGATGGAACCCTGGGTTAGGCAGGTGTGCTATACCATCCAGTGCAGCCCAGTCCAAGAAGCAGGAGTTGTGAATCAGGAAAAAATCAACAACACAACATCATCATCAACAAAACCAGCTGGCTACATATTGGAGAAGATGGAGATTTTAGAAGTGGGGTTGCTGCGATGACAGCTGTGATCCTGGCCAGGGACACCCAGGCTCAGCTGATGCTCCGGCCGTCAACGGTGGCCTGCAGAGTGTGAGTCAACATGCAGGGTGTCTCGGGAGGGCTCTTTCAGGAGCCTGGCTATTGCTTTGGGAAGTTATGACTTCTTTCTTCAATTTATTAAAAAATTCTAGTTAGATGATGTGAAGCTAAGACTTTCAACTCTGCTCTCGTTGGATCAGCCCTTTCCTGGAAGACTATACTCTAGAAACTTCTAGATTTATGTGCAGGGTTTGGCCAGGACTGTGCATGCTGCTGGTGATAACAGCAAGGGGCAGAGAACATGGTGGAGAACAGGGTCCTTCTTTCTCTCCGAATGGCATCCCACTGCAGGTGTGAAGCCCCAGGCGTGTGAAACCCCACTGACCACCCTGCTGTGAGGCCTCGTTTGTGGGTGCACGCTCACCTTCAACAGAGTCGAATACACACCTATTTTCCCTCAGCCTCTCTTTTTCCCCCTGGGCTCCTTCTTTTGATCGTCCATTTAGGTTGTGACTTGAGGCAGCCACAGCAACTCCTGACAGCTGAAGATTAGCCCGAGTTAGGGTAACAAGCTCCATTCAAGCCACTTGCTGGCTTCCTGGAAGATGGGGGGCCTGTGGCTGTAGTCCTTGTGTCCAGCCAGCTGCCCAGCCTGAGTGTTTCAGTGGGGTCAGGCTGGGGTGTGAGCCGCAACTCAGGGAAGGCAGAGCTGAGCCTTTCTGGGGTTACTGATTCCTTCCCATCTTGGAGATGCCCAGGAACATGCACTTCCAAGAATGGCTGGGGTCATCAGGGAGGGTCAAAGTGGAGGACCACTGGGCAAGGGAGAAATGAGTGGTCTTCATGTACTCAGAGGTCTATGGTATGGATGAAGGAACTTAGTATTCCATTCACTACAGAAGTTCTCTCTTTGCTCATGTTCACATGAAAGAATTTTAAAAAGCGATATCCCTCTTGCATCGTTTTAATGTGGTCTCTAAGCAATTTTATCATACACTTAAGAGGTTAAAGGGCTCAACTTCCTGTGCATACCATGCTATCTCTGTTCAGTAAATATATTTTTGTCAAAACCTGGTAGAACAGATTTTATCATTCACTTTATGGAAAATGTACACCTTATAATCCAATTGGCGAGAACAGTCCTCATTGCCAGACTAATCAGCCAAATTACATTTACTTTATGTTGGAAAAAGCCTGACCTAATTTTCCAACTTGAAGAATGTGTTTTTACAAGAGCCATTTCACCTCTTAATTCTAATTCATAAATAGATTAATGGATGATGGATCATAGAGCTGTAGAGGGGCTTGTTCTCTGGATGGAGTTACACACTGCTATCTTTGGTATTTCTCACCCCACTAGCTTTTTAGCCGCAGAATACCCTCTCAGGAACCAAGTACTTCAAAACCATCCCTTTGTGTCTTGTCCACATGTGCTGACACAGGAGGGAGATTCGGGCTGGGGAAAAGGTATGTCACGCAGAGTGAAATGCAGGTGTGGAGGGGACCATCTTTTCCAGCTGCCCAACTTGGGACACAGTTATGTGTGGCAGTGGAGGGTCTGGAAGTGAATTCCTTGAGCTGCTGATGCTCTTGTGCTCCCTAGAAAGTCCTTACACAGCTCCAGGGGTATTTATACCCCAGTTTGAAAACCGATGCCCTTGACAAGTCTAGAACTGGTGGATAAAGTACAATGGAATAATTAAAACTGTCTAAACACATGTGGTCTGCTTTGTTGAACGAGTTTCACGTCTATCAGAATTGTTTATACAGAATCTGGGTGGCCAGGTGTCAGGAATGCTAGAAGGAACCCCATAAACTGAATGTAAATTTGACTGGAGCATACTTAAGAGTCCCTTCCACTCAAGGGTCTGCTGTGTTCTAGCTATGTTGCTTGAACTTGGGAGCATGTTAAGATCATAACCTTATTTAAAAATCCTCAAAGAAATAAAAAGAATCCATTTTCTCTTAATAAACAGGTCTTAAATCAGGTTAGAAAACACATACACTTTATATAATTAATCTCAACTCGGTGACACTGATTGCTGGGTTATGGGACACGTGGGTCTAGAGGGAGCTGGAGCATGGTGCGGGGTCAGTGGGGCAGAGGGGAAGGTGCATTAGCTGGGTGTTCCCACCCCGAGAGGGGAAGCTTGTGTTAGATGCATATTGTTTGTTTCAAATTTTGGCCTGTTTTCCATCTGGGTTTCTGTGGGAGAGACAAGTCAGGGTAGATTTGAGGCCCTTGGTGCTGGAGGGGTGTGGGGTAGTGAGCTAGAGGTCAGGAACCCCTTATATCTTATCGTGGCCGGGCCCCACCGTGACTCCCACTTCTGCTTCCCCAACTGACGATAATGATGCTGATTCCACCGTAAGTTAGGGTGGCAACGATTTTACACAATGGTATCTAGGAAAATATTGACTTGTGGCCTGGCCATTTCACGCTGTTCTGAAGCTGACTGCGGAGGGGCACCCTTAGAGGAGAGCTGTAGCCCAAGCTTTTTCTAGTTTTCCTGTTCAATTCCTTCCTCACTAGAATCCCTCTCCAGTTCACCTGGGTGCCTAATGCAGCCAGTGGCTTCTGAGATTCTCTGTGCTGCAGGGGATCAGTTCCCTACAGCCAGAGTCCACAGGCACCGCAGTCCTAAGTCCCAGGAGGGGGTTGGGCATCTAGACATCTGTACGGATCCAAGCATCAAAGATTTAATGAACTAGAGCAGTCTCAAGATTACGTTGGCTTTATCCGACTAACTCTCAAAGAATTGTCCCTCTGGTGAGTTTATGAATATATCACACTGCTACTCTCCACCTGTTTTCCAAGTGACTTTCTGTATCAGAAAGACAAATCACCCATTTGTCATCTCTGAGAATTAATTGCTTGAAGGAGAGTGTTTTGCTTCAGGATAAGTTAGTTAAGAGAAGGGAAATTTAGTAATAGTTATGACAAAATCACCACCCTGGGATCAAACTAAATACACAGACAGCCTACATCAATAATAAAAATAGTTTTTCCTAAATCCAACAAGGAAAAGACCTTTAAAAATCAAAACCTCACATGGTTATGGAAAAGATTATTGGTGACGTGAATTAGGAAGATTGACAGATACACGCGTCAGAGACAAGGTGATATCACAAGAGAGATGTCATTTTATGAATCTGGAGCATTTATAATAAATTTTTATTTAAATATTCCAGTCTATTGAGCTGTCTAGAATGAAGAGAAACTCAATGAAGCCAAGCAAATTGACATCATTTTTAAGAATTATAGAGAAAGACTAAGATACCCATAAAAAGATGAAAGAAACAAATGGAAGCATCCTTTTGCTAGCCTTAGCTTACCTGTGAACCACCCTGTCCTGTTTTGGGTGTTCCTAGGGCTTGGAGCTCAGGTGAGATGCTTAGGTGCACGCACTCATCTTTAGTCTTCTCAGGTTCACACATTCAGCAAAGGAGAACCTCAAGGTTCTCTAGATCCTAATGACAATATCTTGCCTATGGAGGCATCTGGTATTTTAAGATTTTTTTTGACCTATAGAGATTTTTGATTTCTCAAATGTTTGCCAATAGCTAATTGGCAAATGATTGGCAGTCAAAATAGAGTAAGGGCTGGAGTGGTGGAGTGAGGAGTTGAAATCTCAACAACG
The DNA here is from genome assembly GCF_047511675.1 of Marmota flaviventris. NCBI lineage: Eukaryota > Metazoa > Chordata > Mammalia > Rodentia > Sciuridae > Marmota > Marmota flaviventris. The sequence goes on along the minus strand of NC_092509.1, from coordinate 16,447,733 downwards.
GTGCTGCCTAGCTACACGCTGTAGACAATTTTCTTCCCACTTTGTTTCAACATTTAGCAATTCTATTCTTATGAAGTAGGGATAAAATATTCTCCTTAGAAAAACAATGCTGGAGAGAGTGAGAGTTTCCACCATCTGAAGTCTTTGTTCCAATGATCCTTATCCACTAATGAAAGAAAAAGCAACCTTTAGGGGCTGGGGCTGGGGGTCAGCAGTGGAGGGCTCACCTAGCAAGTGAGAGGTGCTGGATTAGATCCTCAGCACCATATTAAATAAATAAATAAACAGAATAAAGGTATTGTGTCCAACTACAACTAAAAAAAAAGATTTAAAAACAACCTTTGACAGACTGTTATCGTGGAAGATCCCTCTGGTTTTTCATATCTCAGATACTGTGGTTAATTCTCAAGGAGAATGACAGATTCCATTGAACTAGTCACACGGCATCTCCTAGAAACTGAAACCGGAGTTAGGATGAAGGGGCAGTAGGCAGAGATGCCCAGAAATGACTGTGACCAGACCAGAAACTTCTCCTCCAACTGTGGCTGGCTCATTGCCTGCAGAACTTTGTGCATATTCTGGACAAAACGACGTCTTTTCAAAAAAGCAGTATATATATATACTCCCCCAAATCCTATTTTTGTGATATGTAATTTTAATAAAAATCACAGATGCTCATTGCTTAAAAGTAATGTTAATTCTTAATTGGTCTATATGTTGGATAGATTTTAAAACACTATTATCATTAGGAATGTATACAATACATATTATGTATAGTCATTAGAAATATATATATATATATTTCTGTTTCAAGGGTGGAATGTTCCAGTTCAGTCAGACAAAAAGGTAAATAATTGTGGGAAATATTTAAATTGATGGGTCATATTTTACAAAATTCCTCCCCCATGTAACCATTTGGATAAAGGAAGTAGTAACCTCCCCCGAAACTACCTATATCACCTCTCACAAATGCACCTTTCAGTTAAAAAAATCAACTCATTCTTAACTGATTTTTGAACATTGACATACTCTCAGGCTTTGTCTTCCATGTTGCCAGCTACTGTCATGGCTACATTTTATATTCAATGTAGCCACGTAAGGAAGAGTAAAGACAGCACAAGACTTTTTTCTTGAATCTCAGTATCAGCTTCATGTAAAAACCCCCTGCCATCCCAGGGTGGGGAGAAGTGCACTTCCTTTTCTAGCACCTGCATTGATCTAGACGGTGATTATATTCAGATAAGAAGGCAAAGCTGGGGGTGTTCCCTCACATTCTAGTGAGTACAGGTCCAAACTGTCAACTGAGCTTGGGGCTTTAAGGACAGGCAAAGAAAGTTGTGCTACAGAGAGAGAAAGGGATGTGTGTGTGTTGGCGGGGGGGGGGGGGCACTTATTCTTGCTCTTTCCTTGCAAGACGAAGTCAGGAGGTTTTCACTCCATGGAGGCTTGTGGGGCAGGCTGTGACATAGCCAGACTCCTAAAGTAGCCAAGTGCGCCATCTTAAAAAAATCGAATGTGTCCAAAAAAAAGGACTGTGTCAAGATGCAGTTTGCACAAGCTGTGGCACCACCTGAGTATAGGATCAGGCAGTGATCCGGGCCAGAATGCGCAACAACAGTGCTGAAGAAAGTTCCATGATCTGTAGAAAAGAAAGGGAAATCAAGGGTGGTCGCAACCTGTCTAGAATGGCCCCTTCAGCATGCTCTCCCCTTTTGTGCAATAAAATGTTAATAGGTCTTGGCTTAAAATGACAGTAGACCATATACTTACATAATAATTTCTTTTTACTTATTTTACTGTGAAGCTTGGGGATGATATTCACCATAAAGCTAAAGGGGTAACGTTTATAGTGCCTTGTCTGCAGAAGAAAGACTCATCCCAAGACTTGTGACCCCGGCCTGCTGAGGAAGTGCTGGCCCCAGGGAGTAGAGGTAAAAGTTAGTGTCTATGGCAAAGATGTGGGCACTGCTTTAGATGTGAAAGGGACACACACCCTTTGCCGACAGAGCAAGTGTATACCCATCTCTTTTGTATGGTGGCTTCTCTCCACCCTCCTAAACTAGACATGTGACAACATCTCTGAATGGTTCATAGAATATTCCTGAAAGCCTCCTGGCACATATCGATGTGCTGATTCACCAACTTGAAAATATCCCTTCTTCTGCGCCATACCTGGTGACAGTTGGTGCTTGTGAAAGAAACAAGGACCTTGCTCACATGGGTCCTCCACCTAGTCCTGAGCAGAAGCCCCATGGATGTCTCAGCTGCTGCCTGCAGAAGGCTGAACTGCCAGGTCCCGGTGAGGAGGTGTTTCATCGCTTGCAGAGCAGGACAAAAGGTCTTCTCCTAATAACTTTCCAAGCCAAAAAGATGACCCACAAGGATGTTTAGGCTAAACTATGAATCTTCACTTGTACCAACAGAAAACATCTTTATAGACTCTCAGCCCTGTTGCACACCAACTTGTGCCAGGAGGCTTTCAGGAACATTCTATGCACTTACTAGGACATGCAGCAAGGGGAGCTTCTCGTTTGACCAATCTGCTAAAAAGTTTTGGAGTTCTAGGGATAAAAGAGAGCTCACTCTTCTTCTTTTGGACTCTAAATGATTTATTCACTACTTAAATGTGTTTAGAATATTTCTTCTTAGTGCTCAGTGATATTTCATTAACTATGATATTTATGAGCCACTTTTCCTTCCCAGCTAGATGAATCCTGACTATACCAGCAGCATGGGGCAATGACGTGCATATATATTTGTTTAACAAATATTTGGTATATCAATTAATAAGGAGGTTATTAAACATTCAACAACACCTGCTGAATGTCTGCTGTTTACCAGATAACGGTGCTGGTCATAGGGCTCAGAGATGGATAAGATCCGTTTTCCATTTTTGAGGAATTCATAGAATTCAGGAGAAAAAAGAGTTTGGGGTTTGGTATGTGAATTGAAAAACTGCCAAGTATGTTGGGCTTCAAGAAAGAACACCACCACAGTTTTATACTCTGGAGATAATCTCTTTAGTTTAAGATGGGGTTACTGTATTCTAATTTGGGTGAGGAAAGTTTTACTAATACTTCTTTGTAATTGAGAGTATGGCCACCTTTTGCATTAACCTACTGAGAAAGTTTTGTGCAACTGAGATGTGAGCCTCTTTGGATCTCTGGGTGATTCTGGGTGGTCCCAGCCCAGGCCAGAGTGGTAGCGTGAGAACTCTGGGCTGAGTCTTTGAGGTTCTATTAGAACAGCAGGACTGAGGCCATAATAAAGTTCTTAGAAGTCTACTTCCACTTACTCAAGTGTTGGAGCTGTGAACTCTGATGCATATCCAACTAGCAGTGCTAACATTTGCTCATTGGGAAACTTGTCAACAAAAAATTGTGCTGCTGCAAACCTTGGCTGAGCCTAGTCGTTTTATGAACTTGGTCTTTCCATCTTTTTATCCCAACATGAGCCTCCCTTCTCAAAGCTAGAAAAAGCAAATGGAATTCTCTATGTGTGACCATCCTGGGAAGCTGGCTCCAAGGTGTGGGCTATTTCCTCATTCAGCATTAGTTTTCCTAGAGCTGAATATTCAGAATCACAGACAGAAGAAGACAGTGTGTGACCTGACTCACTATAAAGCTGTCCCTGAACCTAGTATGGGCTGAGATTAACCCTGTTTAGAAAAGTTTATTGCAAACTACATTGGAGAAGACACTTCTTTGGGGCAGAAGTACAGGATAAAGAAAAGGTAACTTTAAAGATTTTTTTTTTCTTTTTCAGGATACCTGTTTTGAAGCTTCAGTACTTTTATGAAATGCTGTCACAAAACCACAATGAGCTTCTGCTACCCAGCAACTCTTTGTGAGGGTCTCAGGACTCAAGTGATGGTACCTATTTAGAGTAGTATTTGAAATGATGGAATTCCAGGTTTACCAATAAATTTCAAGAGTCCTTTATATTTTTTTGTGTGTCAAAATAACTAAGTTAATAATTTTGTGGATGTACAAAATCTGAAAATTTCAAGTGTTCACCATTTATTCCATTTTACATTCATCCTAGCAGTTCTTGACCTCACATTCTTCCTAGTTTTGACCTATTTGCTGTCCATGTGGCTTCAGTGAGCATGGGCAGAGAACCTAGAGACCCTGGGTGAAATGAAAGGCATGCCTGAGGATAAGTAACTGCATGGTGACAGGACCAGAACAAGAACTTGACCATCTTCAATTCAGTGCTTCTGTGACTATTCTGCCTCACCCTCACTCCTCCTTGGAAGTTGACAGTCCTGGACTGTTCAACTCCTCAGAACTATGTTTGCATCTTTGAATCAACTCTATTCAGATTAAGTCCAAGATAACCTGTATGACCCTGGGCTCCTCCTCTGCATCAGGCTTCACTGTGGGCCAGAGCCTTGGCATCCTCTTCTCTCCCAGAGGCCTGTGGAGGTGACCAACTCTGCTGCAGAGCTTGCTCCGCTCTGTAGGGAAACCACCGGCTGCCTCTAGCACAGGAAGTTTGACAGAGGTCACTGAGGTCCTTCTGGGCCTTCAGCACTGCGATGCCCACACTCCTGCTTTCTTGTTTTTTTTTTTTTTTTCTCTGTTTGAGTCTGGAACTATTATACATTAAGGAGGGACTAGAAATGCAACCTATGTAGAGAGTCGAGGCTGGGCTCGAGAGGTGAGGGGTGATCAGAATAGTAGGGAAAAGGAGCACAAAGACCACAGAGCCAAAGATAGGCAAGAGGGCAGGAGGCAGGGAGCAGAGAGCTCACTGCTCCTGTCCATAAGGCAAGGCCTGGAGGAGAGAGAGACAGAGAGAGAACAAGAATAGGGGTGTGGGGTGGGGGTGGGGGGCTGCTTGTGCCTCCATGTGTTTATTTTAGGTTTGAGCATTTTCCTGTCTCAGTTAAAGTGGTAATCCTAAAATCCCTGCAAACCTCATTCACAGGGGGTGAAACGATTCAATTCCAAGTCTGGGGATAAAGACATTTGATCATCTATAAATGCAGAATGCCTCTTCTAATGACGAGCCCTTTGAGAAAGGACTGTGTGACAAATGACCAGTTAAAATACTTACAACATCTTCAGTTAAGCTTCTCAACTCTTCATATCCAAAAGAGTCTCTTTTGCTTGTTTTCCTACTCTGAAAATGACCCCAAAGTTGGACCTCTCTCTAAACAGTAAGTGTGCGGTGGTCAGGAGAAGCTCTCATGCATAAGAGGCTTAAAAACACTTCTATAATAAAATCAGCACTAAAAAGGGGGATCTGGAGTCTTGTGTTTGCTTCTTTTCTGTCATTGTCAGCATCATAAAAGGACAAGAATCAGGAGATGATCATATCTGAAGAAAATCCTAATTAACTTTTGATGTTCTGCCCAGCTCAGAGTTCCTTTGCCTCTGAAACTTAATTTTGATTGGTATTTTCTTTTTAAACACCAGGAGCAGCCCTTTGGGGAGGGAGTCGGGATGGAAGTTTTCACAAGGACCGGGATTACTGACGTACTTGGAGACATGAATAAGCATTCACATGTTTATTAGTGCCAGGCCAACTTGAGTAATAAAATATAGACACAATTGCTTACTAGACGTTTCACAGGTGGATAACATAACATTCTGTTATTTGCTATACACGTTAGAAAATAGTCTCTAGTTTCTCTTGTTCTTTGGTTGAATGTGGGCCAAAAAGAAAAAAAAAAGAAAGAAAAAAAAAGAAAAAGAAAAAAAAGAAAAAGAAAAAAGAATCAATTCTTACAATTATGCTGATTTGCTTTTTTCCCTTGTAATATAATTTCAAACACCATGATGGGGGGTTGCTTTGTTTTGTTCCCATCAGGTGTAACTAACAAGTGGTTTTCAACATTTTTGTTCAAGTGACAGTTGACGTCTTATTACCTAGAAAGATTTAGGAACTTGTGGATGCCAACAGGATGACATTTTTTTTTCTTCATAGCCACATAAAAGCTCAATAGACTTTATTCATTGCTCAAGTGGACCTTAAAAAAATCACTTTCAAAGGACACCATGGCTGCAGAAGTCATATTTATCGACATTAAATAAACACTTGGTGAAATATGCATAAATAGTTCTTCATATAAACAGAACACGACATTAAATAGTTGAGATACACACACGCCACTGAGGACACTTTTCACTGTTGTCAAAGTCGTCTGTAAACACCACCTCACACTGAATACGAAAGCAGCTTCTGCCCAGCTTTGGGTCCGTGACATGGATGCCCCCCTACAAAGGAAAGGGTTCTTGGCAGCCCTCCCGCCCCCCACAGCCCCAGCAAAAAGAAAAGAAGGAACCCCAATGATACAGCAGTGACAGGACAGCCAGAGCATCGGCACCCACCCCTCCCCCGGGGACGCTGAGCATTCGGGGGGATCCAAGGATAATGCACAATTAGATTTTCAAAATGAAAGGAAATCAATTTGAAGCAACTTTTTCAAATGTCATTCTTTCTTCGGAGGACATGTAACTTCCTAGACCCCACCTTTTCCTGGGCAATGGTTACAGACTGCAAACCCAAAGTCCCTAGCATAGCTAAGTGACAGCGGGGAGCCCTGCTTTCTCTTAGAAGGTGCCAGGTAGCAAGAAATGGAGTACAGTGTTCTCCTTCATCTCCCCTCACAATGCATCTATTGCCGATAATATTGCTGTGTATGACATTCAAATGTGACACTACTGTTGCATTTCAGGCAGCTTAGAGAGCAGAGACTTTGTTTGGAAATATTCAGATTTCAATGACTAAATTCGAGCCTGTGGATGTGGTTCTTTCTCTGAGCTCAGAGGGGCCCCCACTTAGCTTTCTTGATGGAGATATCAGCACAGGAGGCTGTGTGCAGCCCAAGAATCTGGCCCAGCCCTGGTGCCAACTGACTCTCGAGGTCCTCTGGTGTGCACAGGCCTGCCAGGAGGCCTGGGGTCTCTGCAGAATATTCTTCAGGGTGGTTTGTGGAAAACAGCCCCAGGGTCAAAGACAATTAAGCTGGGTTGTTTCACTTTTATAGTGTATAAGGATCCTAGAGAACTTCAGTTACCAAAGTACTGAAAGCATATATTGCAGAACAAATTTGCCAGTTCAGTCTTTCCATTATGTTCTATACACTATGTGTGTGCATGCAGAACTCACACACACAATATATATATATATATATACATATATTTATATACTTATGCATTTTTATTTGTACTAAACTTGAACTGCACAGAACAGTACTTTGCAAGAATCAAGAATCAAGTCCACAACTAGAGTTTAACAACACACCAAAGAGAGGACGGAAGCTCTACCGGGACAAGAAGGTTCAGCTTTGCAATGTCTGAAACAATTTCACAACCACAGATTCACTAGCCTGCTGCATTCCACGAGGGAGCTGGATCAACTTGGGATCCTTGGGGATAATGTGGCAACTGGGCCAGCTAGGCTCCTCTGTGATTCCAGAGCTAATGGGAATTAAAAGACCCAGGTGAAACAATTTGAGGGTATAACTGCTCTGAAGCAATATTTGTTTCCTCTTTAAGAAAAATACATGTAAAGTCTATTTCAGAATAAATTTCTTTATATTCAGTAGTATGCCTTTTTTTTTTTTGCTGAATTGGTATTTGATGCTTTATATTAAAATTGGTTGACTCAGTGGGTGAGTAAACACGCAGCTTCTTTCACATCTGGCTGATAAAAACTCTTTTTATCATCACCAGGAGTCGCCCCCACCCTCGCCTGACTCTGCCTAAGGTCGTGGGTGGACGTGTGCGTTTTTTGTCTCTGCTATGGATAAAACCTCATCTACGGAGCCTGCTCGGGCACGCGCTTGTGGAAGATGACCGACTGTCTTTGCTGGTACTGTTGCTTGCGCCGCTTCCTTTTGTCACATTGGCACAGCAGCAGCATCTTGAAGGTGGTTCTGAATGTCTTGTTGCACAGGGCATAGCACACGGGGTTCACGGTGCTGTTGATGTAGCACAGCCAGTAGCCCAGATTCCAATAGGTTTTGGGTATGCAGCTGTCACAAAAGGTGTTCACCAGGACCATGATGTTGTAGGGGGTCCAGGTGATGATGAAGGCCAGCAGGATGGCGCTGAGGGTCTGGGCTGCCTTCTTCTCCTTGATGAGGGACATCCTCTTCCGCTTCGTGATCTGACTTCTGGTCTTCAGAGCAAACCTCTTGGCCAGAGTGGCTTCCTTGAAGGACAGAGGTAGAGTGGCCGTGTTCTTACCCACCGAGGAGTTGGCGTCAGAGGACTTGGCTGTGTCCACAGCAGACTCTAACTGGATGGGAAGCTTGGAGAAGCTTCTCTGAAAGCTGCCACCATCATCCACGCTCCTCTGGGCCTGCAGCTTATTGGCATTCTTCTCGGTGTCCAGTGCCCGCAGCTCCTCCTCAGGCACCTGCAGGTTGTCTGACGAGGGTAGCTTGGTGGAGTTGAGGATGGTGCTGTGACCCGGGAGCTTGAGCACAATGGAGTAGATGGCTCTGGTCTCGGAGCCAATGTCCTCCTCGTCGGAGGAGGCCGAGTTTTCCAGGGAGGCGGCAGCATCGTTGTTGTTCCAGCTGTCGCTGCTGCTGTGGTCTTGGTCCATTTGCTCGGCGCTGGGCTTCCAGCTCTTGGTGGTGAACCAGAAGTGGCAGCCGCCATACTTCCTCCTGGCCGAGCGTTTCAAGCTCTGCTGCTGAAGTTCGTAGCTGCTGCAGCTTCGAGAACTGCCTGTGGGGTGGACAAAGTTTTCCGCCTCTGCTTCTGTCCCCGAGGCCTGCAGCCCAGCGAGCTCTTTGGTACGTTTCTCGGTTTCCTTATAGATCCTCCAGTACAAAATAGTCATGATGGTGACAGGCATGTAAAAGGCGGCGATCGCCGTGCCGAAGGTGATGGTGGGCTCGCTGAGGAACTGGATGAAACACTCCCCCGGAGGCACCGTTCTCTTCCCTACGAAGTACTGCCAGAACAAGATGGCAGGCGCCCACAGGACGAAGGAGATGACCCAGGCCAGGCCGATCATCACCCCGGCTCTTTTGGTGGTTCGTTTGGCTCGGTAGGTGAGCGGCCTTGTGATGGAGAAGTACCTGTCAAAGCTAATGACGAGGAGATTCATGACGGAGGCGTTGCTGGCCACATAGTCAATGGAGAGCCAGAGGTCACAGGCCAAGTTCCCCAATGCCCACCGATTCATGATGATGTAGGTAGTAAACAGATTCATCGAGATGACCCCGATGATCAGGTCGGCGCAGGCCAGGCTGAGGAGGAAGTAGTTGTTGACTGTCTTCAGCTGCTTGTTGACCTTAAATGCCACTATCACCAGGATGTTGCCGATGATGGTGACCAGGGCCAGGAAGCCTGTTAAGAATGCAATGAAGACCACCTGCCAGATGGTGTGACCTCCCAATGGATCACTGGTGGTATCATCGGGAGAGGAGAAATTCCCAGCTGCTCGTGAAATGTTGTAGCTGCCGAAATGAGTGACAGTCCCTGGGGGCAGGCCTGTATCTGAAGGACTGTGTATCCAGGAAGCGCTGATGTTTGGAAACAAAGGCGAGGTGGTACTGTTACTGTGCAAGGTCATTGTGACTCTCTGACATAGTCTGGGAAAGAGAGAGAGAGAGAGAGAGAGAAAAAATGCAGTTAGGAAAGTTTCTGCCTTCGTTTGATATGTCCTTTGCATGCATTAAAAGACACAAAAGATGTGTTAATAGGATGCAGGGTCTCAAAGAAGCAGAACCTTATCCAGTCCATTCTCTGATTTTAAGGGTGAAGAGTCTAGGGCTAATGGAGATGGATTTGTTCAAGGTGGTACAACTAGCTCGTATGATCTATTGAACCTTGCCTTTTCCCCATTTCTAAATATATTCCATGACATACTATTGCCAAACAAACAGCATACTTACTTCTTTTATTTTAGAAAGGGGAAATATTAGGTGCTTACGTGATAATTTTTCAATATAGTGCTATCATCATGCTACTTGATAAATTAACTTGGTTCATTTGCATTTTATCCACCTGGGCATTTACCTGCCTGAGACTTTAAACAGCAACTGTAAGGGATGCCAGCCATTTAAGTCTCACTGGAATAGGCAAAGCCAACTCAAAGCAAGACAGGAGTAAGTGTAAATCAACTCACATTCTACCTCCCTTTAAAACATGGATTGACGACATGGTGTATTAGTTTCTTATAAGGTTTGGCAGCATGCTCATTTCTTCTAGACTTTCTGAGATGCCTTTAGTCTTCCCCATATCTTGGTTACCGCAAAGATTCCTGGACATGGTAGCTAGGTTTCCTTCTCCCCGGCTGAGATACCTTACATCCCTTCTTACTGTCCTCCTTGGGCCACCCTGGCCCAGTGGCTCTCACAGACCTTCAGCACCTTCGGGACTCTCAGCCCTCATAGCACTTTCTCTCTGCCTTCATGTCCCATGGGAACTGGTCACATTCTGTTGCTTTGTTTTCATGTCTTCTGATAAGCTGATTTTATTATCAATAAATGTAATGCCCAAAAGTTCCAGTGCTTTACACATCTTTTAAAAATATCTTTCCTCTTTTGTCAATTGATGTCACACCAGATGTCTGTTACTTATCATTCTTTCAGCTGTTCTTCTGGAAATAGCCTGTCTCGAATACTACTTGTCATGAGTGACCTGGTCCCGAGTCCTTGGCCACATTAATGGACTTAAAGCAGATCCAAATAGGGAGGGTCAGTTTGGGGAACAGGTAGAGATGCTGGAAAAAGAGAAAAATTCTCTTCTCTTTGGGATTGCTGGATGCTGGTCAGCCTAATTGTAAGCATGTGGAAACCTGAGAAGTAGGTAAACACAGGGGAAGGCTGCAGGGAAGGAGACACCAGGAGGGAATGTGGGAAGCAGCCAGCAGGATGTGGAGTGCTTTGAAAACTGGATTTACCTCTTTCTAAATCAACACCACATCTTTGACCTTGCTGGTTATGTGAGCCAACACACTTCCTTTGTTGCTGGGCTTGCTGAGATAGGTTTCTGTTACCTGCAACTAATAGGCTCTGATTAACATATTCTGTCCTTATCAACATCAGCACCTGGTTCAGCTTCGGAGCTGTGGAATTCAGGAAGTCCCAGCCTCTGCCCTCTGAGAACTACCCCCTAGCTGGAAGATGGGATGTGAATAAAATACTTTTAAAAGTACACAGTTATTTAGACAATATTGAATCGCTCCCTGTGGATAGTCATATTATGTTGGTGCAAATTCAGCAGCAACTGATCTGTTCAGTTGACAATGTGGTGAAAGAACATAAATAAGAATTTCAGAAATAAGCCTAAGGTCAATGGTTTTCTTTTAGTTCATTTCATCCTGTGAATTTCTCTGTGGCTAATTCTACATTTGTTCTGTTCTAAGTGGAATCCAGGGCTTCTTGACTAACCATTAGGAAATGTTTCAACCACAAATCATCACACATCACTGTGACTTGTACTCTTTGGCCTAGCTGGCCAGTGGCCATCATTACTCTCATGACCCTCCATTAATTCAGTACCTAGGACCATCTGAAAATCTCAGAGATGTGCTTTTCCTCATTTTTAAAGATTTTTAGAACCTGTCGGTGGTAGAATGGATGTAGATTATGAGCTCAGCAAACATTTTACAGCCTTAAAAGAGCCACTAAAGGGGAATGGCCCGTAGTCTCCTGTGTACCCATGTGATACAGTTCCCCAAGGACAATAGTTAATGAGTTAATAACCATGGCACTCCTGATGGCAGCTGTCGGACTTCCTTCTGACAACCAGTTACACGACAGCAAAAGGCACCAAGGGAGAAGGGAATCTGACAGAGGGCTGTGACACAGAGGAAAGGGACACGCTGACTGGGGAGCTGAAAGGACCAGGAGGAGCGTCACCCAACAAGGAGGGGAGGCAGTGTCTAGGGAGGACCACGGACCCAGACACCTTCATCCTACTCTGCACATAAGTGGGACGCTTTCACCCCCAGCAGTAGCTTTTCACTAGAAAGCAGTTCGGCTGAGTGGTAAAGCGAGGTCCTGGAGCTCGGCTGAATGGGTTCCCGTTCTGCCTTGGCCCGCGGAGTGTGCAGTTCAGACTACTCCTTCATCTACAAAATTAGAACACTACCACCCAGCCTGCGGGGTCTGCAGAGGGCAGGAAACATCCTGGAGTGGCAGGCTAGCACTCCAAAGTATCCATGTCTATGTTGCTTCCCTGGTCCCCACGCTAACGTCCTGCGTCTGCAGAGCTGGGTTGTTTCTGCAGAAATTCAGGGACAAAGAAGCCTGTCCAGGCTCAATTTTTTGCTTTTAAAGTGAACTTCAAAGACTCTGGTAGAGATAAAGATCTCGAAGGCAAGGTCTTTAAGCACCTCAAACACTTAGGATTGAGGAGCAAGGAGTGGACAACTGGCCTAAGCACAAGGCAAGTAAGAAAGACCCTCCCCTTGCCTCACCCGGACTGAATACAGTGCTATATATTCTGCTCAGAGTCAGCATGGCAGAGGATCCAACAAGCAGTAGTCCTGCCCTGAGAAGGGAAAGTCAGGCTGACCAGTCCTGGATTTCAGGTGTGGAAGACCCTGAACAGGAAACCCTGCTGTAAGCTGCATGGCACGGGACCTCCAAATGCAGTTTTAAGTTATGTGAAGACAGAACCCTTGATCTTGCTGATCTGAGTGTATGCCAGATTGAAAGTGCACGTGTTTACCTGCAGAGGTATGATGTGTCTCCTCACCCCCAATGCACCTGAGCTCTCCTCCCAGTCACGGACTCCCTTCCCTGCCAGGGCTTACCGTCTTTCCCTTTGCTGTTCAGGGGGACATTGCTGCCTGCCATTCCTCTTCAGAGCACACCTTGTCCTCTCTTCATAGCCCTGGCAAGGGACGTTCCTGGTGTCCTCACCGATTCGCATCAAGACTGGACCCCACTGTACTGAATAAGGGAGTGTTCCTAGGTAGTCAGGAAAGGAGACCCTCCTGCCCATCCCCACCTTGGTTCAGATGCCCATACCTGGGCCATCTTCTGTAGCTTTCTCACTGGTCCCCATGCCTCTGGGCCAAGATCCCTCACTGCAAGGATCCCGTCTGTCTGGAGGCTCAACAATTACAGTCTCACAGTAGAAAATGATTGACAGGTCACAAGGACTTCAAGAAAGAATACCTAATACTTACTAGACACAAAAGTCACCTACTGGCTTTTTTCAGGTCTATCTATAATTTTATATATTATATGTAATTTCCCAATACTCAGGGGTTCTAGGTGAGATCCCAGATGAGATGGTACTAAGCCTGGGATAAATCCCTCAGTTTAAGGTGCTTTTTCTGAGGCAGACACATCATTTCTAAGCTTCAAGCACTTTCCCCATCCCAACTCACAGCCTGTGTTCTGTTGAGTATTTTTAGTCTGCGGAGTTCATTCATGGTCAACGCCCATTGAACTGACCACACTGGGGAGAAGATCCCGGGGATTCTTCCTTCTAATGCTCAGGAAGAAGCAGTGATGGGGGTGGAGACCCCATCAACCTGTTGGCCTTAGCACTTCATGAGAGACTCTAGGCTGGGGTGCCAGGATATGAGGGTGGTGGTGGGGGAGCCAGGAGCAGAGCAGACTGGACTCTTCTCTGGGATGCACAGCTGCTCCAGCCCCATCAAGTGCTGGGTGGGGAACTCAGGAAGTGCTGTCCCAGGGTTCCAGGCAGCGGAGCTCAGGTGAGAACACAACCTGCCTGTGGGCACCCGGGAGACTTTGGGGGCACATGTAATTTCTGGTCCAATCCCCCCCGGGGGGTGGGTCACATGTGCAGGCACACAGCACGGGGTTGGTTCTCGACTTCATCTTTGAGCGTGTGTTTGTTTCCATATCCTTTGACCATTTTTGCTTCATTATATTTTGGAGCACATATGGAATTGATCCACTAAGTTTAAAATGCAAGAGCCAATATGAGAATTCAAAGATAAAAAATAAATCGAACAGAACAGGATATATCAGAGTACATACTACAGAATGATGATAAAAGTTGCTTCATGAAACTTTTGCCTCACATGACAGATATTTTTCCATGAAATCATGATGGGCATATAATATAGATCAAGGTCAACAGTGTTTGAAAGCCACTGCACTGGATATTTTAAAAGAAAAGGGTAGGGCTGGGGATGTAGCTCGGTGGTAGAGCTCTTGTCTAGCACACACGATGCCCTGAGTTTGGTACTGGGAACCATCAAAAAAACCAAAACAAAACCTCAGATGAAATAAAAAAAATAATTTGAGCATACAGAGGTTAGGGGAAATTGAAAGATAATTATGAAAAATTTGTCCCTTCCTAATTATGGAATAAAAATTTTCTGGGGTTATAAATCTGTAAAACATACAGAATATTTTTTAAAATTAAAAAATGCAACATGAAAATAAATGTGAAATTCCTTAGAGAAATGGAAGGGGCCAATATAAATATGAGACACTTTCTTTGGGATGAATTCCAAAAAGATAAACTCATTTTACTTCCTCTAAGCCATCCTGGGAGCAAATTATCCTAGAAAAAGGATTCAAGGATCTCAATTTTTAAACCCCTTGAAATGATACAAAAGCACAAACTAACGTTTTCCCCCCAGGAGGTCTAAATTAATTCTTCTTTCTTTCTTTCTTTCTTTCTTTCTTTCTTTCTTTCTCTCTCTCTCTCTCTGTCTCTCTCTCTCTCTGTCTCTCTCTCTCTCTCTCTCTCCCCCTCCTCTCCCCCTCTCTCCCTCTCTCCCTCTTTCTCTCTCTTTCTTCTTCTTCTTTTTTTTTTTAGCATGACCAGGAGAAAGAACATCTTTGCAGTTTACATCCAAGCCTTATTTTTAAGACCAATTACTTCGAGCTTCCTTTCTATTTGGAATGCTATATGCATCATATTGGGGGTTTGTTTTAGGTCTCTGTTTCACAAGAGAGTCTGTTTTCTGTCAGAATCACGACCGCACTCCACAGTGACGACGCGTCCCAGAGCCATCATGGTTTGTGAGTGGTCTGCTGGCCACTAGGTGGCAAAGTCAACCCACAGAACGTCCTCCGTTACTAGAAGGAGCCAATGCAGGAGGCTGCTCCCCCACCAGGGACCAGGAACCAGGAACTTCAGCTTAGATCAGTCATGCAGCCCATGGAGGAGATCAGACAGGACAAGGCGGCTTTGCAATCAAACGTGTCTTTAAAGGGAATCAGATTTGTGAACTTAGCTCTTGGTTTTCATTTCAAGATGCAAGGAGCAAAGATGTTACCTAATATGGTGCAATTGCTCTTCTTGTGACCAAAACATCCATGAACTCCAAAACTGGAATAAAACACCATTTAAAAAGGAGAAAACTTATTTTTAAAGAGTTGATTTGTCAGGTTGTAGGCGCTGCCTTTCCTGAGCTTTTATTCAACTCGACAACCAAAACGCAGGAAGCTTGAGAGGGGTCTTGCATTCGTACTGCTTATGTGTAGCAGTCAAACCTGAAATGTGTACCTTGAAAACAAAAACCTAACTGGACTCCTGATTATATGTATGAGCAAGTCTGAAAAAACTTTGTTATTAGAACTTCTAGATTGATGCCATGGAGCACAATGCAAACGTGGGCGGTTCTTTGCAAACATTAGCAAGACCCCCTGGAGAGACCCTCTCACTGTCCCTGAACTTGCTCTTCTCTGAGAGAGGAAGGAAGAAGTGCAGCTGGATTCTGTTTAGGCAAACCTTCGTGATCTAAGATTTGCTTATTATGTTTTCAACATCTGCAGACATATTTATTAGCATTGACTTTGCATACATGTGCTTTTGTCACGGAGGCTGAGGAATAGTGTTTTAAAAACACCACCGGAGCTAACAGAACCGTGGAAATAATTTTGCTTAAAAACCTAGCAAAAGCCATCCTTTGGACTAAATATTTCTATGTCAGCTTATGTACTGAAAGGACACCTGGTGAAGAAACTCCTTTGGACCTAATATTTATGCATTTGTGATTAATTTAATCTAGACTCATTAAGATTTTTTTTCAAGGTCCATATTTATCAGAGTATTTATTTTTACAACTGGACATGTTCCACACATCTGATTTCCTTTCATGCTTTAGCTTATTTGCACACCACAATTCACACAGGTACCTGTAACTCTTAAGTTTGAGAAGAAAGTAAGAAGCACCCTAGCAGGCCCTGTCACAAAACACCTAAATCCACCTGTGGGTGAATCGCCTAAGAACTCTGATCTTGCTTCCTCATCTGTAAAATGGGCCCACGGTACCTGAGGTTAAGATTGGTAGAAAGGCCCAGTATGGCCTGCTTGGCTCACCGTTGTTTCTTAAAAATGGTAAAATGAGTTTAGTAATTTCCTCTGATTGGTTGATTTTAAGAAATGTCTATTTCCATGGCTCACAGGAGCTAATTTTTATTGAGACTAAAACAGTGATTCTGAGCCCAGGGAGACTCTGCCCCGGGGGGAGATTTGGCAATGTCCAGAATTATTTCTCTTGTCACAACATGGAGAGAATGTGTTTCTGGCATCTGGTGGGTAGATGCTAGGGGTGCTGCTAAATATCCTTTACTGCAGAGGAGAGTGCCCCACAAATAATTATTTGGCCCAAGATGTCAATAATACTGGGGTTGAGAAACCCTGGCATAAGGACAGACAATAGAGGTCCAGAAAATGTTGTAGCATTCTGTCTGCCAGGAAAATCTGGAAGATGTCCTGATACTAATTAATGGGGCCAACTCCGAGTCTCTGCAAGAATCAGCTCTCACTTAACTTCTCTGGAGACCACACTGGGCATCCTCCCGCTAAGGACGCATCTCCTATTCATGCACCCAACCCTTCAGTCCTAATTTCAGGTAGTAAACACCTTTGAGCACTTACTGCAGGCCTTAGACTGGGGACACGATTCTTGTTCTTGAGGGACCATTTATTGGCATTACTATCGACTAAATAAAATAATGGCAGGAGTAGTAGTGTTGATGATCAGCTTTGCATGAGTCAATGAGGAGGGAGCACAGGGGTGTGTTGTGAGTCTGTAGGAATAAGCCCCCACCTACCAGGCAGGACAGAGCAGAGCATTTGAAACAGAGGGAGGAGCCCATGCCAAGTCCATTTCCCAGTGCTCCCAGTGTGCCCTGCACGTGTCCCTGTTAGAGCTTGAAGCATTTCCGTTTGTGCCTCCTAGGCCACTGGAAGACCCTTCAGGAAGGTTCTGTCTTCTCCTATCCAATGTTTTACTCTGAAACAAAGCACAATCTCTTTCTAGCTTTGAACCCAGAACCATTGCCTCTACTCTGATCTTAACTGACAGCAACATAGCTTTACTTTGGCTGGGACCACCGGCAACAGAAGGGCTCAAGAAGACTTGGAGATCAGGCAAATTGGCCAGGAGTCAAGATTGCATTGGGTGAGCAGTGGCTGGAAGGGATGAGAAGTTGAGGGCTGGGGCTCCAGAGGCAGCTGTAGGGAAGGCTGAGGAACCAATGGACAATCTCAAAACTGCCTCACATCGGAGGTGGGGGTGGGGGAGTGGGACAAGCACAATACAGCTAGAGGCCCCCAAGGGAACCAGCGTCACTTGATAGGAAATGATTTGGCACGTGCTCTCTGCTGCCCCTGACTTACTCTTATTTAACACTTAGAAACCCCTAGCCACTGGGGGGTTGAGGGAGGTGATAGCCAGCCTGGGTTGAGTCCTGGTTCACTGCTTATGAATCATGGGACTTTAGGTCAATAATTAAAGCTCTGGGATCCCCAGTGTCCCCACAGCTGTTGAGCAGATTCAATGAGATAATCGGCAAAGCCTCAGGAGGTTTGCAAGTGTTGGTCTTCTCTCTGCTCCCTGCACATGTCCACAGCTGAGTCCCTAGGACGTGTCATCAAGGCGGCCATCAGGAGGCACCCATGTGCACGAGCAGCCACCTGGGCCACTTCTCTTTGAAACAGCCCTTCCTGTGTCTGTGTATTTTTATTTTACTATGAGGTTGCAAATCTTTTGAGGACACTATCGAAGGCTTTTCCCTCTGTCTTTCCTTTTTAAAACATTCAGTTTCTAAATCTGTTTTAGAATCCCTGTGTTTAAAATAGAGCAGCTCGTCAGCAGATAAAACGTTTAGAGGGTCGATATTCAATGTATATGGCTTGATTTCCTTAGAGAAGCAAACAAGGCAAGAAAAGGTGTGGTTTCTCTCAACACGTAAGAACCAAACGCCCCTCAGATGGCAATGGATGCTTCTGAAAAAGAGAGAGGCGGGAGGGAAAGAAGGAGGTGGTCCATAGGGTGGCAAAGCCCCACCGTGGTGGGAACAACTTGCGGGGATACGCAGCGAAGAATTTCACACAAGGCTGAGGTTGAGGGTTGTCGTGGGAGCACAGGAAACCAGGGAAATGAAAACAGGACACCATGATTTTATTTGGATTTCTATTGTCCTTTCAGGGCCATGGTTTCGAAGTTCTATTCCATAATCTTAAAGGCAAACATCAAGATGACCGCAGGGAATTGCTGGTTTTGACCCCACTGCTTCCTTTACTGCTGCAACTGACGACCCTGTCCTTCAAAAAGTGGTACTTTCTTACATGATGTGAAGGTCCCCATTCAGTGAACCTCGCAAGGACCGCGGGAGGAGGGACTGTCGGGTCCACTTGAAGGGTAAAGAAACGGGTATAGGGAG
Organism: Marmota flaviventris; assembly: GCF_047511675.1. NCBI lineage: Eukaryota > Metazoa > Chordata > Mammalia > Rodentia > Sciuridae > Marmota > Marmota flaviventris. Next base: position 16,429,144 of record NC_092509.1, on the reverse strand, counting down.
TGCTTACACATTTGTCACACGGCGGCTGTCACTGCAGAAGCAGGACGCCAGCCCAGGCAGCCTGCTCTCCAACCTCTGCCCAGCCTCAGCCCTAGCAAGCAGATCTCTCAGGGACAAGCACAGCTTTCAGACAATGTCCCTGTGTATACGGCAGAGACTCAGTCCTCTTGCCCTTGACTCTCTCATTTCCATGCCTTCAAGGTAACCACTGAATAAGTAAATATTTGTTATGTGAATGGATATGTTCCTCTAAAATCTGTTCTTCTACAAATTATATATGTGCCTCTAAGCACTTACCATGTGCCAGGCACTGTTCTTTGTGTGTTCACATATTAGTTCATTTAATCCTCACCGCAATACTGCAAGGCCAGTGATTAAAATGCCAGATGAGAAAATGGAGGCACAGAGAGACTTGGTGCTTGGGCCAGGGTCACACAGCTTCTATGGTGCAGAGTTGAGATTTGAACCAAAGCCAACTGACCACAAAATTTGCTCCTAACACCCTTTGGGCATTATGTTCTCCAGCTTATCTTTTTGTGTATTCCACTTAAGAATATATCATGGACATCATTCTCATTCTGTGCAAATACATCTTTATGTCACATATGCTTTAAAACACAAAGAGGGACTGTCCAGGATCTCGTAGTTGGCACCTTGTCATGGCTTTGGCTCCAATAGAATTTCCCGAGCAGGAGAGGACAGGGGACACCATGTTTGCTGAGGACTCTTTTGAATGAAATGTTGCAGAGCTCAGCACCGGTGAGGCCAACACAAATCTCTAAGCTTCTTCCGACAATAACTTAGCTTGTTTTCAGACTCGTCTCTCCCTCTTGCTCTGCCACCATGTTTTTGGAGGAGTTAAGGCCCAGGGCCTCAGGTTACCAGTGTTTCAAGGAACTAGTCCTCAGCTACGTGACCACACCGCTGTGCAGAGAATCAAATAACTGAACAGATGTGCAAGGATCGTGTCGAAGCACGAGATGGATTAGGACCTTAAGCAGTTCTTATAACACCAACGCCAAGGGCATTTGCAGTGTAATTAAAACATAAAAGGTGAACTAAATTCTTTAAATTTGATAAACAAGTAGAAAAGATGATTATTTTATTGAAAACACTACTTGAAAGGACGAAACAATGCGTCCAGAAACTGTGAGAATCAAAATAAAATAATAAAATATGTTTTTTGGCACGCTCGGTCTAATTAAATATTAGAAAACAATGATCTCTTGTTTTGAATTTCCTGAAACCAAATGGACACTAAAGCTCATATCATTGTTAATTCTGGCTCGATGGGATTAAAAACAAAGAGGCAAAGGAACAAAGTTGGACCCGTCAAACAAAACAGTGCGAATACTTATTCTGAAACATGAGAGGAATATGATTGAAAAATTAAACACAGTGAGTGTGAAATCAACACAAGTGGTCTTATTCAGACAGAAAAAGAAGAAATCGTGCTGAGATCTATGAATAAAAACAAACAAAAATAACTGCAGGTTGGAGGTTGGTTGGTGCCTGGAATTATTTTTCATGAGCCCCCATCAAGTTGTACCTCCTCTGGGCGACACGGACTCACCTCCCGGGCTGTGCACAGGGATCTTGGCATGGAAGATCCCTTGCTCCTACCTGCCTCCAAGCTCCCTGAGGGCAAGAAATGGTGCATGTTGTACGGCAATGTACGGCAGGAAGTGGATGGTCTGGAGCCAGATCCACCACCTGGAACTGCAGGATGCACCTACTTATCTGAGCAGAGCAAGCCACCCACTCAAGCTTGTGGCTGACAGGGGATCAAGTCCCTGTATGCGGTCATTGTTATGGAGATCTTTTGACGATAGCTCACATCGAACACTTTGTGGAGCTGATCTACCACAATGGAGTAGCCAATCTTCTCCAAAGGAATTATTTTTGCAGTGGCCAACACGCAGATTGAAATGATTTTGAAGATTTTGCAATGCTAGCAAAAGAGTCAATGCATCACACTGTACTTGAGATCTCACTGCTGCACACACAGTGCCGTGTGTATTGTTGAATCGCTGCATTTCAGGGTGCGTGACGCACAGTATAACCACCTCTGTGATGCTAGGGAATGCCCACTGTATATAGAGTGTCTGCTTTGTGACTTCTATAGTCATTAGATGAAGCCCTTATTAATAACTCTGCAAGGCAGGTAGAATCCTCAGCATTTTATGTAGAAGAAACAGGCTCACAGGGTTAAGTAGACACTTGCCCAAGGCACCTTGACCAGGCAAGCGGCAGTGCTGGGATGTGAACTATGAGTGTGGAACTTGGAAGACCTTCACCAAAGCAGCTCTTTGTTTCTTCAACCGACAGTCAGAGGGACGGTGGGGTCCTCTCGAATCCCATTGATCGCGTGATCATCATTGCCTGCATGCGTTGCTGGTTCTAGAGTCAGTAAAGGTTTGACTCCTCTTTACTCTGTGAGAGCTGACCCAGAGAATGGGTCATAAGACAATTGAAGACCAAAGGCCTCCCTGAGCCTATACTGCCTGTCTCACACTTAACACCATCATGGCGCTTGATGCCGTTAACAATGGCAATGTCCCTGTTGGGGCACGGACACAGACTCAGCCATCCAGCTCAGCTGTGGTAGCCCGGGACTGACTGGCTGGAACCTGGTGAACCAGTCTGCAGGGCCATGGGCAGAACTGAAAACGGAGGTGACCTGAGTCCTTGGGCAGGTTTACCTGGCAGCAGAGGCCACCCTGAGACCCCTGCCTTCCTTCCCTTGATCCTGGCAAGTCAGCACACCCCGTGTAGGAAGCTATGGGTGGCACTTAACTGCTTAACACATCAGTGGGCTTCTTGGTGGAGACAGGGACAATGGCATCAGAGCCAGTGGAGTGCCAGGTGACTGTGCCTTAGCCAGTCTAGTTCTCAGGGCTTCTCTTACTGACTTACGAGGGCAGGTGTCAGCATGCATATGTCTCCAGGGACCATCCACACCTCCATCTCAAGAAGCCCTTTCAACTATGAAAACAGGCTCTGAAAGAAGAGGTTTTTATTTTTAGTTTTTAAAACTATTTCTTAGTTGTCAATGGACCTTTATTTATTTATATGCAGTGCTGAAAATTGAACCCAGTGCCTCACACATGCTAGACATGCACTCTACCACTGAGCTACCACCCCAGCTCAAGAAAAGGTTTTTAATAAAATTTATATTTCAAAATATTCCCATCAGGGAAGAGACAGACTTTGCAGAGACTGAAGTTTATATCATTTTGAGGTCTGCTCCTTTAAGAGGATGAATGCAATATAAAGTGCATTGCTTCCCCCCCCTCTGGGAAAAGGCTTGAGGTCTCAGCTTTATCTGCCTCACAGCACTATCTTCATTCCAATCACACTCTGGATGAACCAGGTGTGGTGGCACTCGCCTGTAATCCTAGAGACTTGGAGGCTAAGGCAGGAGGATCACAATTTCAAGGCCAGCCTCAGCAATTTAGCAACACTGTCTCAAAATACAAAGATCTGGGGATGGAGCTCAGCGGCAGCACTGCTGGGGGGCAATCCCCGGTGCTACAAAACAAAACAACAAAAAACCTGATGATTTCGTTAGGGTTGAGATACTGAAATTTTAAAAAATATCCCGTGTTTAATTACCAAACTAAAGCTACGCGTGTGCATGGACTAGAGGAATGAAATTCTTTTCAAAACTATCTCAGCGAACAATGCAAGTGGAATGCTGGGAAGGGCAACTTTGGGCATCTGACTGCCCAGGTGTGACGCCTGCCGGAGAATGAGGCTTCTGAAGGTGGATTTTGCTTTCAAAGGCTGGAGTCCCACTGTGCGCCAGTCAGTTATCAAGTTAGGAAGACGGGGAGCTAAGAGCGGATTTCCTCTGCTGGAAAGGTGGTATCCACGCAGAGCCCAAGGCAAGGCCAAGAGCCATCTGTGAACACGGGAACATCTATGTAAGGAGCTGTCACCGAGCTGGTGAATAGGGAGGACAATGGGACAAATCAGGACAAGTAAACGTCACATGGAGGGGGGCTCGGTTTTTCTGAGAATAATACAGAATAACGAAGAAGAGGTTACTTTGATAAAATCATGTCAAAGGGACACTGGGTGGTAGCTCTCTGCCTGTCTGGCACAGGCAGCTCACATAGAGCCTAGCGGTGCTCGCTGGGACCCAGCCGGAGCACAAATGAGCATACGTTGTGACAAATGGCACTGAATCCAGCTGCAGACAGGTGTGTATACTGAAATTCCTGAAGGCATGCCAGGTTCAGACAACTTAAAATTCTTAATTAGAGATCTGGAAGTGAATGCTAATGAAATTTTCACATGATATTAGATTTGCAGCTATTGTAAGTCCAAGCAGACATATGGAAATTGATGGACCCGCCTGCAATCATACAATTTATTTAAAGAAAACCTCTGACCAGATGTTATGCTACCCGTTGCCACTAAAGATAGAAGATGCACAGAAAGATTGAGTTTAGACTGATTCCAGGAAATATTTAAATAAGATATGATAATGAGACAGAAGAGCTGGCCCTGAGACGATGTCTCCATGGAAACTTCTATTTTTTTCTTCCCTGTGATATTTTAGATTAGAATACATATCCATCAGGGCTGGAAACCCTTGGTGCATATACCCGAAAGTAATATCATGATCGTTAGCACTTCTCTCTTCCCAGGGGGCATTCTTCCTCTGCTGGCCAACCATGGCTGCCTACAACCGAGACCTAATACTTTGCTCTATTAGACCAGGGTTTGGGTATCAGAGAGAATGAAATTCAAGGCTCAGATTCTGCCTCAACATGCATCAGGAATCATTCCTATCTCCCTCGCTTTCTCAAAAATATCACTACCATGTGATTTACACTGGCTTGAAATAACACAAAAAAAATTAGGGGAGTAGCTTATGTGGTACTAAATATTTTAGCAGAACTTGGTTGATCACTTAGAAATAGCTACAGGACCATTTAGAAATAGTTTTGAGAATATTTTCATTAACATGAAAGGGAGGACAAGCAAGGGAGGAATCAGAGAGGTTAGTTTCCATTCAACAGAACAGACTAGCACAGCAACCTCGGAAGGGTTTTGTCCGTCCACTGTAGGCGGATCAGTTACCTATTTAGCGGAAGGTAACCTTCCACTTTACTGGAGTGGCCTATTAGGGAGCTGGATTCCCTCTAGGGCCTTTAAGCGAAAACCAGAGCAGGTGTTGCATTTCGGGAGAAAGAATGGCTTAGTCAACATACAAGGGAAGCCGCACAGGTGTGACCTCTTTTTAGATTAAAACACAATATGTTGCTTGAGTATGTATCACAGAAAGTCATTGTTTGGTACCAAAGTTGTCACCAAATAAACTTATCAGCTGCTAAAAATACCGGGAAGGCCTTTGTACAAAAACATGTAGTGATACTGCTCTCAGGGCATGAGGGTAATTCCCCCAAATCAATTTGTAATTAGATCATAGTATATGTGACACATAGGAGTTTCCTAGATAAAGGTTTCTCCCTGTGTGGTCCCTGGAACCCCAGCATCAATTAACTGGTAACTCTTTAGACTTACAAATGTTTGGCTTTCCAGATCTCCTGTATTGCAAGATCTTAGGGCAGGGCCCAGCAATCAGTGTTTGAATGATCCTCCAGATGATTCTGATGCCTGCTAAGTTTGAGAACCACTGTGCTACATGACTCTCCTGTGTCTCCTCTCACCTACTTGCAGGAGCAAGTAGCTGGATAGCTTAAAGGTAACTTAGGGATATCGATCCCCCCCCCCCACATTTCTTCTAAGGTACCTGCTTGTTACAATTTCCCCAATGCTCTCTGAAAATTTTCCTCAGGCTTTCCTCCTGGTTGCCTCCCCAGTTCCAGCTAAGTGGTTAGGTCTCAACAGCGAGAAGCAGCCCTGGGTCGTTTCTTGTGTCTCTAAGACATCTGTTGGGGACTCAGCAAACTGTGTTTGTTTTTTACTAACCATTTCACAAGACTCCATTGTACATCTTTCCTATGAATTCAGCATCCTGAGGTTTTGAGGGATATTTTTAAAACTTCGAACCATCTTATTCTAGGGAGAGTGATATTTAAGCTCTACTAGAAAGCACCATATGATTGCTGGGTTTAATCTACATGTATAGGTAGCATAGTAAATTTAGAGTAACTAAAAGGAAGTAAGAAATTTACCATCAATTTCCCCAAGACAGATGAAGAACATCAGGCTGGAGAAGAGCTTTGCTACCAAGACTAGGAAGCAGTTAGTGCTACCTTCAAATGTCAGGTGTATTCCTTTCCTGCAGCTACTATCACAAATCGCCACAGCCCAGTGGCTTAAAACAACAGGAACTTATTCTCTCACAGTCTGGCAGCCAGAACTAGAAAATCAAGGTGCTGCCAGGACCACACTCCAACACTCTAGGATGGAATACATTCCTTCCTCTCTGGCTTCCAGTGGCTTATGAGCATGTCAATCCAATTTGCCTCTGTGGCCACACAGCCACCTCTTCTCTCTTCTCTGCATGTCTCTGATAAGGACGCTTGTCACAGCGTTTAGGGTCCATGTGTAATTCAGGATGATCTCATCTCAAGCTCCTTCACTGAATTACATCTGCAAAGACTCTTTTTCCAAATAAGGTAATGGTTCAGGTTCAGGGGTTATTGTGAGCAGATCTTTTGGGGGGCATCCATTTGACCTACTATAGTTGGCATCATGTAGAACAGGAGGAAGTCACTGCTCCCTGGGGAACAGAACTTCCATCAAACTAGGGTTGATATTTGTGGGTATTTGTGGATGGAGTTCACCTTGTCAGACGATAAATGTGTTATTTCCTTTAGAACTATAAGACAATATGTTTTTTTAAAAAATCTGTATTAGAATAATTTTAGAAGAGAGATACATTTTCAATAATACTCCAAAAAAAAAAAAAAAAAAAAAAAAAAAGACCAAGAGACTATAGGTGGGAAGAAACACATGGATGCAGAAAGGCAGATACAGAGGGTGGACATTTCTTTTTTAGCTACTTTACTACATTTGTTTCCTTAACTGATTCATGTGTTCAACTAAGAATTGATTGTTAACATAATTTGTTGAGAGTGACATTGAACACAAACATAGAACTAGGTCCAGGGGTTTAAAAACATGGCTAGTTTTACACCCTAGCAAGTGACTTAATCTCCTTGTGCCTTAGTTTCCTCATCTGTGAAATGTGGAGTCAGGAGAGCACCTGATGGTGGGGGTGTGGGAAGACTAAAGACTAGGAACGCATGTAGGATGCGCACGCAGCACATCCTGAGCAAGGGGGGCCTACTGAGCAAACAAGGTCAGCATGCCTGGCTTGGTCAGCTCCTAGGGTGGCTGAGGCAAATCAAAGACTGCATTCTGGTGGGAACGAGAAAACTTCAAACAATCGATGGACCTATGCGTGGCTCTGCAAAAGAAACAGACGAGACGAGGTGCAGAGTGGGTGAAGGGTGGCTTAACTGAGGTGTCCCGTTTTAGATAACATGGAGAGGAGGTCACTCTAATGAAATGACATTTAATCGGAGGAAGAAACCACGAAAAGCATGGAGGAGTCCATGGCAGAGAGAGAGGAGTCTTGATAAATGAGATTGTGTCATGTGCTGCAATCATGGATCACGGGACAGCGGCATTGACCCTAGTGAGTGAGTATGCGTTACCATTTGTATGTTGCCATAGGACCTAGACTGGAGGGGCTGGAAATGTGCAGGAAACGCTTCTGAGGCCCAGGGATGTCCCATGCAGAGGGAAGGATCTGGAGCAAGATGACCCCACATGAACTGGGGGAGAATTCTCTGCCCACAGACAGCAGCCCCCGGGGCCGAGGAGCCCCCAGGAGCATGAATCATACCAGGGTGACTTGCAGTTCTCCCCACGTTTACTGGAAACTTACTTCAGGCTATGGCACTGGCCCACTCTGTACTGGGCACTGCAGGGAACCTGCTTTCTAGTAGCTCTTGGTTGTGACAAAATGCCAGGCCACACCATGTTATCAATGGCAGAGACAAGATGTTCTAAAGATATGTCCATTTCAGGTTACGATTTAGCAGGGTTGGATTTTTCTGCAAACTTCCTTCTTAGCAGTCAGTAGGCGAGCCATTTCACCTTTTCCCAAATCTGCACAAACAGTGATGTCAAAGACCTTAGCAGGTCTGTCTCTCTCAGTACCTGTGTGCCCTGCCTGTCTGTGCCTCAGTGGTAAAAGTGGAGACCATAATGATACCTGCCTTGCAGGATTCTGCAGGCACCAAGTGAATCGAGACAAGTATGGTGTCCCTCAGCATCCATGGGGGACAGTTCCAGGACCTCCACAGACACCAAAATCTGTGGATGGTCAAGTCCTTTACATAAAATACACTTAATGTGCACTTATATAAGAGGTAGGAGGATTGCGAGTTCAAAGCCAGCCTCAGCAATTTAGTGAGGTGCTAAGCAACTCAGTGAGACCCTGTCTTTAATAAAATACAAAATAGGGCTGGGGATGTGGCTCAGTGGTCTAGTGCCCCTGAGTTCAATCCCTGGTACCCCAAAAGACCAAAAATTAAAAAAAAAATGGAACCTCAGATCACCCTGTCAGATGCTAATGCTTACATATAACACCTGACACAAAGTAAACCCTATATAAAGAGCTGTTACAGTGTATTGTTAAGGACTAATGACAAGGGAAAATGGTTTTAGATGCTCAGTACAGAAACAATTAGAAAAAATTTTTTTGATCCATGGTTAGTTGAGTCCTGGGGTATGGCACCCACAGATTTGGAGGTCGCACAGTTGCTGAACCTTGTGTGTAAGGACCAAGTAAGTGACAAATGACTATGTTATCATTACTGATATCACCAATAATTGAAAACCAGATAAAATAAAGCAACAAATAACCATTAAGTGCAGGCCTGACCACTTGCTGCTCTCAGCATGTGGTGTGTGGGGAGTAGTTGTTCTCTGTAGGTCTCGGTGTTCTGCTGCCTGAAACGAGGACACTGGAGGTAACGGGCTGTTTTCAGCCTTAACTTTATGGAGCTTGGGTCTCTGAGTCCCCGGGTGTCTATGCCAAACTAGGACTTTCCTAATGGTTCAGTTCTTTCTTGGGAAAGAACCTTAAAAAGGTTGGAATTCTGCAGGTAGGAGCTGGGCTGACCAGGGTTTCTTCCATGGGCAAAACTTGAGCTCCAACAATTTACTTTAAGCTGTTATTTAAAGGACACAGGAAGCAAAGGGCTGCAGGTGAGTTGTAATCAGTGGCTTGGGAAAGAACCCCGGGAAAGTTAAGGTAAAATGTGGAAACGCAGGTTTTTCTGACTGATTCAGGACATGGGAAGCTTTGGTGGGAATTCACTTGAGGACAGGTGAGCCCAGGAATGATTACCTGGCTGAAACCCAGGTATGTCCATGGATGGAGCCCTAGTGGGCTGCCATTTTCTTTTCTTCTTTCATCTCTCCCCCATCCCATGTTCTCTCTGAAGGCCAGGTGGTGGCAGCCTTAGCAACCAGCACCTTCTCTCCTCTGGGTCGGGCTTCCCGCACCTGTCCTCTCTCTTCAGTCCGAGCACCTTGCCCTCTCAGCCTCCCCAGCTGAGAGCCAGGACTGCAGCTCTTTTCCTCTGAACTCACTGGACTTTCATACAAACTAATGGCACCAAACAAACGTTTGTGGTTGTCCATTATATTCTCATGGTCCTCAGAAACAGGGACAACCCTGAGTAGACCCAGTTGACCTTATGGCCGGGAAAGGGAGGCTTTTTTGGAAGCAGTGTGCCCAGACATGAAGTCGTGTGTGAGTTGGAGGCTGTGTGCCTGCCTGGCTTTGTTTAGGACGAGCAAGTACTTCTCCAAGGCGCTCTCCTTGTTCCCGCACCCTGTCTGTCACTTTGGGGGTGTGGCTGCTCACTCCTTGGGGCATCTGGCCAGCCAATTCAGCAGGGAGCCTGGTTTTTCAGTTTCGTGATTCGTGGCTTCCTTGCCTGGGGAATTTTCAGACTGAATAAACCTGACAGGTTTATGGATGTCTTAGCAAACATAAGCAATGCACAGTTGGTTTCTGAGATGGCTATAAACACCAAATTGATCCAACCTGGAAAGCACAGCTCAGTTCTAGTGACCCAGAGAGACGGTCCTGGCTGGGCTGGTCCTTCCAGGTGCTGCTTCACAGGGCAGACCAGCAGATCCCACACCACTGGGAGCTTGTTCCAAAAATGCATATTCTTGCACCCGAGACCTGCCACATGAGTTTTGGGGATGACTCCTGATCGTCAGTGTTCAAACCAGCCCTCCAGTGACTCTGATGAACACTTGAGTTTGTGGAGTCCTGTGTGGATGAGGCTGGCTTCACTCCCTCCTCAGTGCTCCTGCACCTGCCATCTCCTGACCTGGGAACCCTGCTCCTCCTTCCATGGTCATCCTGTCAACCCCAGGAGGGACAACACTGCCACAGCAACTGAGTGAATTAGAATTGCCTGTCTGATCCCCACCTGCCTGAGAACCTGTGATCAGGGGAGGGCCAGGTCCTGTCTGAATCACCACCTCTCCCTGGAGACTGACCAGCTGCTGGCACAGTTAGTGGGTGTGGGGTGTCAAGGAGAGCTAAGACAGGGAGATTTACATATGTCCAAACTCAAACAGCTGACACACATACACCTAGGTAAAACAATTTAACTACACTGAAAATGTAGTCACCATATAATATTTTCTGAAAAAGGCAAACATAACCCACAACTCTCCCCTTGTGGGAAGGGTGAAGCAGCCAACTGACCCCCAGTTTGAATTCTCTCACAGAATTGCCAGAGGAAAACTCAGTTCCCCTTTCTTAGCCTTTGTCTCTTTATCTGTGGAATGGAGCAATGTCTTGCTGCAGCAGTTTGGAAGGTCGGCAGTAGTGTGTATTTGGCACATACCAGATGCTCACTAAACAGCAAATGGAGATACTGTTCACCAGTTAGGGTGTTTACTATGCTGCTGGAAGCAATTATTTTCATTCTTTTTAAAAAACAGGATTGTTGCGCCCCTGAAATACCTAATTCCCTGCAGGAATTAACAGGAAAACTGCTTAATACTCCTTAACAAAAGCATCCCCGATATTCTGGAGGAACCATGGTGATAGAATCTGTAAGTAGAGTCCCAATGACCTCTGAGGTCTTTTTATGGATTGAAATTGCAAGCAAATATGAAGACTCTTGGTGTGTGTTTTCCAGAGAGGGTGAGAACGCACAAGTGAAGACAGAGGGAGCAATTTTAACAGAAATTGGCTTTGATTTCCCTAAGCCTTTCCCAATGTCCTGATTTTCCAGGCATTTGCACTCGCTTCCTTGATTGAAGTTCCCATCTACGACCCATAAAAGGTGAGAACGAAATGACATTTACGGGCCGGGTGTGATGGGTGGTGGTGCATGCCTGTCATCCCAAAGTGAGGCTGAGGCAGGAGGATCTCAAGTTCAAAGCCAGGCTCAGGGCAATTTAGGGAGATGCTAAGCAACTCAATGAGACCCTTTGCTTATGGAAAGCAAAGCCAATTTCTGTTAAAATTGCTTCCTCTGTCTTCACGTGTGTGTTCTCGCCCTCTCTGGAAAACACACACCTGAAATACAAAATAGGGATAGGGATGTGGCTCAGTGGTCAGTGACCCTGAGTTCAATCTCCCATACCCAAAACAAAACAAAAAGGACATTTATGTCTTTTCCAGAGAGTTGTTCAATCAGTAGACAACTTTGTACAAATGCACCTGCTTTGTGAAAACTCTGGTGAATCAGCAAGTCAAACTCATAACAGTGAGGGCTGTGAACCCAGGACCAAACAAACACATGAGCCATCTGAGTGTGGGCATGACGGAAAAAATAAGAAATGCATAGCAGGCCCTAAAACTGGAGTAATGCAACACAAACCTCTCTGGCTCCCTAAGTTTTTGCTGCTTCCTTCTGCCTTACTGACACTAAGGTGAACTAACCCCAGCAAGTCAATGTCATTCTCTCTCCCAGAAATGTGCATTTGGGACTGAACGTAGCAGGCAGATTGCATGGTGGAAGTCAGTGTGCAGAGCAGAGATCAACCAAGGATGTCACATCTGCTCCTCATTTATGTAAAGATGTACAGAGAGCTGGTCTGCAGAGATACTCAGCACAGCCAGGCCAGTTCTGCTCAGGTCCCCACAGCTTTGCCAGCCCCAATGAGGGCCCTCCTTAGCATGGCCCTCTACCAGCCCTGGCACTTCTGTCCCTGAGCCGCTTTGCTATTACATCTCCAAGTCTCCTTTCTGCTTACATTACCTCCCATTGGCTTTTGCAGACACCTGCTTGAGCTGTAAGTAGTGCTGTATCAGCAGTAAGTATGCACCAGTGTCTTGATGTTTGGAGGTACAAGCAATGAGGAGGACTGAGGTTCCTTACCTCTGGGCACAGCCAACTGTTGAGTTTTGCAGGAGGACCCTTCAGGCAGAAATTGCTTATTCAAATACTACTATGATCTGAAAGTGATGGAGCTCTTTGGCTTTGAATAGCAAAAAAAAAAAGTGGAGCAATTTGGCACGTGGTGTGGGTACAGGCATGGAGATCAGCTTTTGGGTGCCCGATCTCTACCAGCCAAGGATTAAGATGTCATCAAGTACTAGGGTTGCTGCTCCTCCTGTGACATTTCACAAACCTAGGGGATGCTGGGGGGCACTGGAGTGGCAGAAGTGCTCTGATTTGGGGGTGAAAAGGAATAATTACTTGTAAGTTGCTCTCCTTCAATTCACTTGATATTGTCTTGCAAGAAACAATAGGAGACAGCCTAAAAAGTATTTTGTGGAAAAATGTCAACTCTCAGTTTATTTCGATCAATTGCTACTTATTTTCCTCAGTGCACCTAATCAGACACCAAGATAGGAAGACCAACAATTTGAGGCAAATGGATGCAAACCAACAATGCCTACTGATATTAAGATGCAGCCATCACTATCAGTAAGAGACCCGATTCAGTTTGGTCTCAATTTTTGTAGGATTCTGTATCACAGGAGTAACCCGCACAGACTAAAGTTCAAACTGGCTGAGTTCAAAACCAATTCCAAGCTTCAGAGCTAGAAACTTTGGAAGTCTCTCGTCCTTCTGAGCCTGCTTCCTCAGCTACCAAATCCAGCATGCCACCTTATTTTGTAAGGCTTATGCACTGAGCGTGGTGTTTATATTTTTAAATGGTTGAGAATAAAATCAGCAGAATTGCACATTAATTATACAAAAGTCAATCTTCAATGTCCACACATCAGTTTTCCTGGGACACAGCTAACCCTGTTTGTATATTTTCTGTGGTTGACTGCTCGCTGCAACAGGGCTGACAAGTTGCAACCTAGATCCGATAACAGCAAAGGCTAAGATGCTTCCTCTCTGCCCCTTACAGAAAGTCTGCCAGGCCTTGCCACAGAATGTCATCCAGCCCTCTCTGTAACCTCATCTGTTCTGAACCACATGGGTCCTGAAGGGCAGTAATCACATCTATCATATTAAAGCCATTCTTGCTGCTTGTGACATTAAGCTTTGAACCAGGAGACATGAAAACATATTTTTCAAACAATCAAATCACTAACAACAATCCTTTGAGAATTTGCTACTCAGATAAAAGATATACTAGACTTGGGCTGGGGTTGTGGCTCAGTGGTAGAGCACTGCCTAGCATGTGTGAAGCACTAGCTTCGATCCTACATATAAACAAATTAACTAAATAAAGGTCCACTGACAACTAAAAAGATATAAATATATATATAAAAAAAGATATACTAGACTCATCTTGCCTTTAGGTTCACGTTGAACTAGGGACTGTGTGTGTGTTCTAAATGAATATATATGTACATAAAAATTTATGTTCTAAAACGAAAACAAAACTAAAGTTTCAAGGAAGCTCAGGAAGCCAGCACAGATTAAAGTTCCAACTTGGCTGAGTTCAAAACCCGTTCTGAGCTTCAGAGCTGGAAACTTTGGAAATCTCTTGTCCTCCTGAGCCTGCTTCCTCAGATCAAATGGGGACAAAACATACCTCTTTGGCTTTCTGTGAGGATAAACTAAGACAATGAATGTAGAAGTCCTAGCCTGGGCCTGGGCACATGATATGCATGGAATAAACAAGAGTCTTCACGAACGCCATGCACATACAGAAGCACGAGGGTTTAGGAGCCTGGTGGTTATGTTATGAGCAGGAGCAGAGGCAGAACGGCAGCAGGGACCTGGCTTGGAAGAAGCAGCTCCTGGATTGGAGAAGGAAGGCGGATTGCAGGTGCTTGGCACCTGCAGAGGGAACAGCCAAACATGACACTGGGAGGGCTCCTGCATGGGGCAACATGAGAAGGACCAGAGGGTCAGAGAGGCAGCAGGCCGTGCGCCTGGTTTCAGAGTTGTGACCATTATCTGCAAATGACAGAGAACTGCTAAAGGCTCTCAACCTCAAGTGATGGGTGCAAAGAAGTACGTGGAAAGAGGCTTCCTTTCCCATGGCCGTGCCCCGTGTGGGCCTGCGGCTTCCTTGGTACTCTAAATTCAGCACCCAGGACGCACTCAGACAGACACATCCGTTGTACTGCAGGCACAGTCAGGATTTGCAAAATGATTTGGGGATTGTGTCAACAGCTGTCCCCTCCCAGTAATTCCTATGTTGAAGTCATTTCACAAGTATGTTTGGGAAGCAACAATCTTCTGGTTCTGGATCATGCATGAAGTTTAGAAAGAAAAAATAAAATAAACCAGAGGGTTGTTTTGCAAAACTTTCAAGCTGAACAAGAGAAACGTGCCCAGAACACTGTCTGGTGCAGGTGGCTCTGTGCTGAGGGACTCAGAGCCTGCTGCTTTCTGAGGTCTGTTTGTGACATCTACCGCAGCATGTACATTACTTGAAAAAACATACTTATAATGCTAAAAATACTCCTCAGTCTAGCCTGAATGCAGCCTGTCAGAATGTTATAATCTGATTTCTATACTTCCTGCTGATATTTGCACATTTTCATAAGAATCATTTTGGGCATTATTTTGTTTTTCTTTGAGAAAGTGGATGGCCGATTAGGGAGGCCCGGGAGAGGGTCTGTGAGAGTCTGGCCACTTCTCAGTTGCTCAGGGCAAATCTTTTATTTTACCTTAGTTGCTCCTCTGTGGAGCTGATTCTAGGTTTGGGCTGTGGCACCCATGAGCAGTGACCCCTCTCCTCATGATAACTACTCTTCTTCCTGGTCTAGACAATGTCCCTGTGTCAGTTGGGTATAATTAATGTCATAATTTGTCACAGGAAGTCTGGGCTGCAAGGTAGCTTTGGGGCAAACCAGTTCATAACCTCATTTTACAGAAGTGAAAACTGAGGCCTTTAGGCCTTTAATCTAAAATTAAAAGGTGGCAGCATGTTGAAGGTTAGATCTTCTGGTTCACAGGAAATTTGTGTTCTAGCTACACTGTGTGCCTGCTCCTCTCACCACCCGAGTTGGGATTTGACTTGGTGGTTAGCAAGCAGCTCCAGGTTGGAGTGGGTGGGGGACGCTGGCTTAGTCTTGGAATGCACACCTACAGATCCCAGAGTCACTGGTGGGGTTATTCATCACCTCATCAGGCTTATCAGAATACCCCGACTGTTTTTTGTTTATATTTTCAAAAATCAATGAACACAATTGTCCTAATTAATAAACAAGAAGTAGAGAGGCTATGTTTAAACATGAGCATATTTGAGACCCAAGAATCTGTTTCATTCTTAGATCCAGTTAAACTTTTGGGTGTACCCCTTATACTTGGTCAATCTTTGGAAATGCTGCTTTTCATTTTGAGGGATGAGAAACCACCCTGGGCTACGGAGCTTACATCAGGTCTCAGGCGGCGAGCATGGCTGCTCCAGAGTCCTGTGGAGGTCCGGGAACTTGTGGAACCACATCATGTGAGTGGCATGTACCTACACACAACCTCGCAGCAGGGACATTGAAAATGAGCTGACCAATGAAAGGCAGAGGGAAGAAGAAGCAGGCCAACCATCATGGGTTATGATTCAAGTTTACTGCAGGACAGTGATTTCCAAAACTGTACATAAAACAGAACATAATAGAGTAAACCTATAGTTCAGTATGTAGAGCATCGCAATCCTCTTGCGATCTTTAGACCTGCGTTGTGTGCTTAAATATAGTACAATGCCAACTTTCCAATTTTCTTGACCATCCCTGCTAGAAAGTTTGGAGTGATTCCATAGCCCGGACCCAGCAGAATCCACGGGGAACGCGCCTCATAGTGGGTACACGGCTGGGCTGGGTCGGGCCTGGTACCTCAGATCTGAGGGAATCACATAACTGTGAGTCCTGGAAGCACAAATCCCCTCTGTACTTTATCACTTTCTTTTTTTTAAATCCCTGCTTACTTGAAGTGAATCTAGCTTTAGGTATGCCTGGGGCGAAACCGAATGAATGTCATTTGAGTCAAAATGAGGATAAACACCCCCAGCGCCTGAGATCTCTTGCCTACTGAAAGCACCAGTGAGAAGGTAGGAAAAGCAGAGTCTCCCTGGAGCCACTCTGCCTCCATCGGATCTGAATAACCAGGCAGGTGGCTAAGGAGGCGAGGGCGACTCCGGAATCGGCACTGCAGAAGGAAGGAATGAATGGGCGCCCAGCGCAGGGCCAGCAGCAGGCTCTGCTTCCTTCCCAGAACACCCGGGAAGCTTTGGGGACAAATACCCGAAGACCACGCAAACAAGAAAACCAACCTGTCAAACTCTGAAACTGCTCACCTCCCAGATTGGGGCACCTCGTCAGCTGATCCATTTTGTGTTTGAATTGTTGGTCCGTCCAGCGCTCTCAGGAAGCGCTGGTGTCGAGTGTCTGGCACCTTTGCTGACACTCCACAAACAATATTAATCCTTATCATATGACCTGACCAAAGGCAGCACAGGAAGCAAGCAGACAAGGTTCCCTCTGTCCTCCCCACCTGGAGGGCATTTCCACTTATTTGATCACTTTAACCCAAGTGGGAAATGGCCAACGGCTCAGTGCCTCATTTCTGGTCTCTTACCTTCCCTACCTATAAACAGGTGACCACGTGACCGGGTGAAGATGTGACTTCTTGGCCTGTTTCCTTGTCAGGATTGCATACAAATGCCTATTCTTTCCTCTTTAGATAATAAACTCCTTGTGCCCAGAGACTGTGCCATTTACACAGTAGGAACCTTCCCAGGGACACCTCAGACAATGCACCTTAATCTTATTGAGCTCTAAGTACCTGGGAAACTCACCAGAACTACAGAATGGCCTCCGAACTTAAAGGACCCAGGACAGTAGGTACAAGTGCAAGATGACCTGCTCTAGAGAGAAGACAATGGGCCCCACCCCCAAATCGAAGAGTTGAAAGCATCTCCAAGGACTGGCTTCTGGCACAGGGCACAGGCTCTCCGCTCCCCTCCTGATGTGGAAACCTCTGTCACTCTGACAATCAAATAATGAGTGGGCCCATCAACCAACGTGTTCTAAACACCCACACAGAACAGGGCATACTGAGAAATTTGGACACAGCCCCTCCCTGCAGGAGTTTGCAGTTTAAGCAAAGGGAGAGGTGTGAACGCGAAGAGATGATGTGGAGCAGGAGCCAGTAAACACTGTAATGGGCACAAA
This sequence comes from Marmota flaviventris, assembly GCF_047511675.1. Lineage (NCBI taxonomy): Eukaryota > Metazoa > Chordata > Mammalia > Rodentia > Sciuridae > Marmota > Marmota flaviventris. Next base: position 16,411,587 of record NC_092509.1, on the reverse strand, counting down.
GTAGGAACTCCAGGGTGACAGGAGGGAGGGAGCCTTGGGGGTGGAGGGCCGGGGCCTGAACTGCGCTCCTTGTGAAGGCATGATCTGTGACTCCAGGGTGAGGCAGGCTGGGGGGACTTTGCCTCCCAAGGCTGATTCTGCAGCCCAGGTGGGGGCCACTTAAAGGCTTATCTCCACGAGCCACGGCAGGCCTCGGGGTTAAGTGGATTCACAGTCCCCCCCCAATTGCCTAATTATGTTCCAGGCTTACAAGGCTGTTTTGGGACTGTGGGTTCTTTTCCAGAGAGAGAGGCTAACACTCTCAGTGGGAAGGGATTCTTGGCATGTGCTCAGGGCCTTGGCTTGCCTGCTGACCTTGTTTTAGGGCCCACTGGATCTGATTTCTTTATTCCATCTCCCTCCAAGCACTGCTTAAGCTTTCGGATGACATCCCAATGGCTCTGCTGGTGCCCACTGCAGGGCCTCCCAGCCAGGGGGCTTCCCCACACCTGCTATGTTGGGGGGGGCAGTACTTCACAGCAGTCCCCTGGGGCCTTGATTCAGGGTGGGGCCAGCTGTGCATGCAGTTCAGGCTCCAGAGCTTTCCTGGGGTCTGGCAGAAGCTGAGCTCCAGCCAGGACTCAACCTTGCTCAGTTCCTGAGAGACTCAGCAGAGTCCCTGCCCTGGGCTCTCCTTCCAGGGACATCGACCTCAAGGTTTACAAAGTGATTTCACAGGTGTACACACTTCAAGTGAGGCAGGATGTCATATCGTTCTTGAAACTACAACTTAAAGATGTGAAATTGCATGGTCAGTACTCCCAGCAGGGCCCACTGCCATTGACCGTGCAAGGCTGAGGTCTGAGTGTAGGACTGGGGGCTTCCGCTGGGCTGCCTGTGTCAGGCAAGAGAAGCTTCCTAGATGGAGCCGCAGGGAGGGGGGTGAAAGCAAGGTGGAGTGCCTGGGGGTGCCTAGGAGATGACGTGCCGTGTTCCCAGGACAGGTGGAGGATGGGCTGGGAGCTTCGGGGAAAGGAAACAGCTTAAAATTCATACTGAAGTGGGCTCTTTTTGGGGGGTGTTTCTTTTGAGATGTCTACATCTACTGCAATTATCATACAAGGTCAGGAGCTGCCACTCACAGAGAATGAGAACAACGAGGGCCGGGTGGTCCCTGGGTGGTGATGCAGCCTCGCTGTGTGCATAGTGAGCGTGGTATTTAGTGAGAGCTGAAAACAAACATGCCCAGCGGAGCCTCGTGTGAGAGTACTCTCAGGCAGCATTATCATCTGAGGTCACGGGAGGCCACTTACAGCACCATGCTACAGTAGTTCCCTTCTGTTCTCTGAAAGCACCCGAGGCTGTTGCTGAGCAGTTCAGCTTCTCACCCACACAGCAGAACTTCCCTGTGAACTACTTCAGAGGTTCAAGTTTTGTACTTTTTTCTCCCCACAGCGTGTGCCCGACACAGGAGGGAAAGGTCACAGTATGTTTGGAACAGAGGTGCTGTGCGCACCCTGATGGTGGGCTCTTGCCCCTGTTCCCTTAGTCTCCTTGGCTTGTCCACTCGGGCTTTAGACAAGACAGAGACCCGCAGGCTCCTCCAGAAGAATGTGAAGTGACACGGAAGAAACTGGCACCCATGGCTTCTGGCAATGGCCAGTTAAGAGGCTACCTTTGAAGACATGATGGCAGATAAAATAGGGGGCAGTGCGCTGTCTCTGGGCCCCAGGGCGCATGGCTGCAGACAGAGCTACAGGATGATCTGGTTCTCCGGATGTGACCTGAGGCCCTTCCATCACCTGCAGGTGACTTTCAGCATCACCTAGAAAATGCCCTTTGCCTAGTGGAATTATTCCCACATGGAACAATCTGATCTGGGCCTGCAGAATGGTATCATATGCCCAGAGAATCTTGGTTTTATATATGGCACAATCTTCACTGGAAAATATCCTCTCAAGGCTCTGTGTCAGGGAACAGGCTTGGCATTCTCTCTCTCTCTCTCTCTCTTTGTCAGGGAGGTGGGCCACTGGGGATTGAACTCAGGGGCACTTAACCACTGAGCCACATCCCCAGCCCATTTTTTGCATTTTAGTAAGAGACAGGGTCTCACTGAATTGCTTAGCACCTTGCTAAATTGCTGAGCCTGGCATTGAACTTGCAATCCCTCAGCCTCAGCCTCCTGAGCTGCTGGGATGACAGGTGTGTGCCACCACGCCCAGCTTGGCATTCTCTTTATAGATCTTATAACTGCCTGGTCTTGGGCAATGTCCCTCTATGCTTTGTGCATCTTTCTGGAGCTCTGGGGTTCGAGCTCTGGGGTTTGAGCCCTGGGCGGGGGAAGATGGCTCTGGGGCAAACACTCCTGCTCTGAGGTTGGCCTTGAGGCAGGTGCAGGGGCAGCCCGGCTGCAGCCAAGGCCACTGCTTCCAGCCAGAAACGGGGGTTGACTGTGGCTCCACCACACATGGGCGGGATGACCTTTGATGGGGCAGCATTGGTGGAAGATGTCCACGCTTCCTACCCACCTACAACTGTGGGCAGCGATACCTATTTTACAAGTGATTGTAGTGATCTAGTGTCGTGATCAGGATGTATGCAAAACCCCAAGTCAGAGTTTACTAATCCGAGGTGCATAAAGTATAATATTTACAACAGAGGGCTATTTGATTCATCCTGTAGGCAGTCAAGTGAATTTTCTTGCACATGATGATTAATAATATTGGTTGAATAAAGAAATATTCAGGAACATTTCTCCTTAAAGTACTTCCATATTCACTACTAATTTAACCATCAATGTAAGGATGTGGCCCTAATATTTCCGGACTTCCTGGGCTCTTGTATTTCTTTCTTTCGAATCCTTGCTTTCCTGTGTATTTCCTCTTCCACAACCCGGTGTGGAGATGTTTAAAACAGAGTTTAACCTTCTTTAAGCACTTGGGTCCTAGGGCCAAGTTCCTGGGATATCGGATTCCACCTAGCACTAGCTGTACTTTGGGGGGAAAGCTTTTTAATTATGCCTAGCCTCAATTTTCCCCACCTGTTAAAATGGGGACAGTAGTAGGAGCCTCTCACAGGGTTGTTGCCAGAATTAAATCAACCCCTTTGCGAAAGGTGCTGAGGACAGCATCCAGCTGGAGGCCAGTCCTGGTCCTGCCTGACCCCTACTTACTCTGCCCCAGGCATGCTCTGGGCACAGAGGCTGACAGAAGAACCAGCCTGAGTCTGTGCCCAAGGAGCTGACATTCACTGCCTCTTCCTTTAAATTTGTCCTTCCTTTGGTAACAGGTTAAGCTTTGAATAGACACTTTTTGATCATCACACTTCTCTAATGAAAAGATTTTCTTCTGATTTTTTTTTTTTTTTTGGTACCAGGGATTGAACCCAGGGGTGCTTAAGCACTGAGCCACATCCCCAGCCCTTTTAATATTTTATTTAGAGACAGGGTTTCCCCTGAGTTGCTTAGGGCCTTGCTAAGTTGCTAAGGCTGGCTTTGAATTTGTGATCCTCCTGCCTCAGCCTCCCAAGCTGCTGGGATTACAGGTGTGTGCCACCGTGCTTGGCTCTTTGCATGGTTTTTCAGTGTCGGTCTCCTTGCAGCCCCTCAATTATGGAGACCAATGTTCTGTGCATGCCAGCCCAGCTTTCTACATTAGATTTTGCTTTCTTTCTGATCCAGTATAAGTTCCCCTCCGACCCTTGTTCTGCACTTTCCCAGCTCCACCGAGGTTCCAATGTTCCCACCTCCGCAGGGCCACTCTGCCCCTTGCTTCCACTCCACCCCAGAGCTGTATTCCTTGGATTGGATCAGCCACTAACTCTAAATTCCTATCACATTCCCTGATTCTACTGTCTCCTTTCTTCCTGAATGTACATCTTATTTATTTATTTATTGAAAGGTAACACATTCCTATGGTTCAAAATTCAAAGTTACAAACAAAAATGTTTCCCCATCATTCTTATCCCCTGGACACCCACGTTCTGCCCCATAACAGGTGTTTTCAGTGTCCTATGATTCCCTTTGGGGGTGCTTTATATGCTTCATGTTTCTATATCCTACTGTCTTCTTTCTTCACAGTGGAATGTAAATTCTGCAAGCAGAATTTGTTCTCTATCTTGCTTTGTTCACGCACTGCACCACTGATCATGTTCCTCCCGCACTAGGTGTCTGCCACATGCTCCACTGTAGGGTGGATTCCATTAAGTGGCTTTCATGTATGTACCATTACACAGGCTGATGGCGTTCTCCACTCTATAAGTGTGACATGTGTCACTTGATGGCAGAAGGGTACCTATCTTTCAAACTGTATAGACGTTTTTCTATTCTCTGCCAGAGAAGATGCATGGATTTATACTACCACCAGCCATGTGTGCCACTGCCCGGTTCTTGTCCTTCTGACAGCATGAAGTATTACCATGCTTGTTAGTCTTCCCCTAACCCAACAGGTAAAAATCACATCTTAGGCTAGGTATGGTGACACATGCCTGCAAACCCATTTACTTGGGAGGCTGAGGCAGGAGGATGACTAATTTGAGTCCAGCTTGGGCAACTTGGGACCCTGTTTCAAAATAAAAAGGGTTGGGGTTGTAGCTCAGTGACAGCATTTGTCTGGCATGTGCAAAGCACTGGGTTCCTCCCCAGTACCACAAAACTATTATATATGAGCTGAAAAGCTTTCATTTCTTTCTAGTTTCTTTTTGGATCACAGCACCTTCAGAATAATTGTGGTAATAATGAGGATCGGGAGTGTTGTTGCCCAATTCTTGAAGTAACAGGAAGGCTTTTCTGGTCATTTTTCTTTGGGCTTAGTGCTAGCTTGGAAGATATCACACTCTACTTTTTTTTGAAAGCATTTTTTAAGAAACCAAGAATGGGCTGAGTTTTATGGAGTGTTTTTTAGTGTGCCTGGAAAGATCCTATTATTTTTCTCCTAAAATCTCTTAGCACACCAAACCATCTTTAAATGCCATGCGTCCTAATAATGTGCTGCTGCATTGTTTTTGCTACTGTATTTGTAGGATTGGTCAATTACTTCAAAGAATAAGAGAGCTCGATGCTTTCTTTCTTTGGTGAGTTTGATAATATCGAGTGTTTATTTAGTTAAAGACGTTAGGAACCTTTGCTCCCCCCTCCCTTTCTCCTTCTGTGCTTGGGATGATTTTTAACTGCACTAGGATTTCCTGCTCTTGAAAACTCTGTTAGAATTCCACACCAGGGAACATGCCTCTCTCTCGTGGTCTGACTCTCAGGAGCCAGCCCTGGTGGTTCTTCCTATCTGCTCCCTGGCAGCTACTTCCATGGGTTGGACTAAGGTGGTTTGTAAGACCAATCATGCTGCAAAGCAACAGAGAGCCTGGTGTAACCTCTTGGGGATGCTGAGCCTGCACTTTCCACATTGAATGAGCAGAGAGGAAGTAGAGGAAGTCCCCTGCCCTCTCAGGGCATTGAAAGACCATAGCATGGTATGGAGAATCCCTGAAGCTGCTGGCACTACCAGAAGGAAGACCCACCATTTTTCTATCAACCCAGGGTATGGACGCCATTCTTCCTTTAGAACAACCAGGCCGGAGCTCGCATCCAGGGTGTCTGTTCCCTGCAACTTAAGAACCTAAGTAATGTGAAATAATGTGGTTCAGCCACTAGGAGTGGAGTGTAGAGTTGAGCAGGCGTGGGATCAAGTTCTGGCTCTGTCCTCCACCACCTCCAGCCGCCCACCCCACAGCTGGGCTGGAAACTATTGGTATCCCCAGGCCCCCAAAAAAAATTTCCTTAAAAGAATAGATTATGTAACCTAACATTCATCTTAATGATCCAAAGGTACGGGAAGCTTTCTATTTAAATATTTCATCACAAGCTTTTCATTTAGAATGACAAGGCCAGAAATATATTAGAAAGCTGTCGTAATTGTTTCCTATGGTGGAACATATGCTTCGACTTGCACAGGCCACAGGGAAAGGAGGCTCTGTGAACACAGGTGGCATCTTAGATGACACAAGGCCTGCTTTCTGCTTTATATGGTGAGCTCTCAGTCATTTATTTTCACAACATGTTACTAAATAATAGGCTACTTAGTAGGAATCTAGTTAATATCTATCACAACATTAAATTTGATTGTTTGGCTACATGTTCAAATCTACACTACCTGAAAATCTCTATCTCCAAAAAAATTTCAATCTTGATTTTTTTTCCCCTTCATGTTGTATCTCCTTCTGGGATTAGACAAAGAAGCAAAATTAAAATAACATCATATCCTGGGCATTGTCATCAGTGCCTCCCCAGGTCTATCCGTGACTGTGCTGATGACCTTGGTAATAAACCTGTGCTTAGGAGTGTTTTTCTTGGCTGCAATCTGTAAATGAAGTCCAAGGATGCCACTTTTTCAAGGAGTTTGTCTGTGTGGACATTTCATTCTCTGACATCTCTTCCTTTTTAACAGACAGGACTTCTTGCCTTAGGTGAAAAGTTAGCACAGAGCCTGTGTTTTTCTGTATAATTATGAAGAAACTTTGTACACTTCCTCTTGTATTTTTGGAGTAGATACAATTTTAAAAATTCAGGAGAAAATGGCATAGCTTTCATAAGGGTGTGTGGCCTCCAAGCTGATTCTTCAACTGAACCAGACAAACCCTTGCACACTGAGAGGCTGGATCCCAGAGGGGATCATCTCATTCCCTGCTGAAAACCAGAGGGGAAGCCGGCTCACTGCCAAAGCCATTCTTATTTATTTATTTATTTTTGTGGGGGATAGTCTGGACTCCATAGACAGCCTTTGAAAGAGAAGCCCATTCAGCACTTCATGTCCCATCTGCAAAATTGTTTCTCTCTCTAAAAACCATCCTTTCTACTGAATGACACATACTCATTTTTCCTTATTATCTGATCAGCTTAATCAATTACTAACATTATTAGAACAAAGAAGACCTGGAACAAGAAAACAAAATGAAACTATGGATTGGACGAGCTTTTGATTCGGATTTTTCAGGGACTTTTCCAAAGGCCTCAGAGATGTCCTTCCACTTCTCAAGATTGTCAGTGAGGTGCCCCATGAAAAGCAAGCAGATGCATGTGTGTGACCTTGAACACGCCATTCAACTTCTTCTGACCCCCCTTTGCCCCATCCCCACCCCAACCCCCGTCAAGTGGACAATTTTGAGGCCCTATGAGATCCTGTGTGAGCCGATCTTGCCCCTTTCCAGCCCCGGTACGACCCCTGCACCACCACTGCACTCCATGCCTTGGTCCTCTCTCACTGATCATGTTTCTACTCAGCACATACTCTGCTCCCACGGTTTCCTCTCCTGGGAATGTTCTCTTCTTTCTCACTTGCTATGGTTATCCTTCCCACCTCAAATCCATCACCACTTCCTGGGAGAATCTTTCCCGAGGCCCCATAGGTCAATCCCCCATTATAGACTGTCCCTCATGCACGCTTCTGCTCATTTTTTTCTAAATTTATGAGAAGGTAAAAGTGACACATATTTAGTAAAATCTGTACAGATACTTTTGAATTTGGATCTTCTCCTAGGAGAGAAGTAGGCGCACTACCTTGCTGAGCATCAATGAGCCCAGCTCCCAGCCATCCAGGCAGTGACAAGGGAAACCTACTGCTGAGGTCATGGTTGGTAGGCTGGGGGTGTTAAATGCATTCTTGACCTATGATATTTCAACTTATGATGGGGTTGGCAAGTACCCAGAACCACTGGTACAGGCTCTTGCTGTGCCAGAACACTTGCCTTCAAGGCTTTCTGCCATGGTCATTATATTTATTTGGTTACCAGACTAACAGTTCTCTTCTCCTTTATAAGCTCCATAGCTTGTTGTATAGCACAGAACCCCAGGGGGCTTATTCATAGAATAACACACTCTGAAGAACACCACTGAATGTTATTAGAAATAGACACTACTGCTAGGAAAAAAAAATCAACTTCCTCATGTTTAATTTCAGTTCCCCTACTAAGTGGCTCATGCGATATTGAAGGTCACATTTCTTTGGTCTTTAATTTTCTTCCCCTCTGAATGTGAATAATAGAATCATCCTTAAAGGACATTATAAGGATAAAACAGTAGATATGACAACAACTGGTAGGGATTCACTTAAAGGGTATTGAAATGCTTCATATATCCCTGGAAAACTATGCTGCTGTATTTGACACCAAGAATTTCAGCTACACCTACTCACTTCTTAATACCCCCCCCCCCTGCCCTATTGCTATTCTGATATTTAGAAATTAATAGTGGATGAGGGAAGCATATTTATAATAATTTTTACTTTTTAAAGGCTTATATACTTTCATATTGAGCTTGCTGCTAAATGCTGGAGTGTGGGTATTCATGCATTTTATTAGCAATGATGTTTTGGTAGTACTTTAGTACTTGCAGTGAAATTTTATAGACATTATGATAAATCCATTTTAGGAATGAGCCAGGCTCATTTATGTGATTAGCGAATTGCCTAAGGCCACACACCTAGAGAACCAGCTAACAGCAGAACAGAGACCTCTGGTTGGAGTTCTGTGCTCAGCTCAGGCTCCTGAGTGATTCCCAGCACCCACCACTTCCTCGGTAGCTCTCTTCCCATTGTGGCTGCACACAGTTTAGAGAACAGGGCTCCCTCTCAAACAGCTGAGAGAGCCCAGGCTCTCTGGGCTGCACACGTCCGTCTTTGCATCATTCTAGGTTAGGTTTCGAGTGTCCCTGAAGGAACTTCAGTGCCCATGGGGACAGGTCACCTCCCACAGAGTTCTGACCAGATTCTGTCTGCAGTAGCATCCGCAAACACAGTGGTGCTACCTCCCTGACTTCTTTCTTACCTATTCGGTGTAGTTTTTATAATGGTCCTGCAAAGTAGACCTATGGTCTCCATGGTAGATACAGGAATGAACTTGCCAAGGTCAGACTTGATGCTGGAAGCAAGAACCCAAATCCAAGTCTCTCTGGGTCTCAGCTCTTCCCAGCAAACACCTTCTCTTTAATGTGTACCAGAAGATGTGAGTACAGAAGAAAAAGGGTGTCTCTCTAGTTGGCAAACATTGTCATGGACACACCACCGTTCAAGGCCAGAATACGTTCTGTGGGTTAGGAACTAAGGTTTGTGTACTTACTTTTACTCAAACCCCAGATATCAGGTGCTTACTTAGGAACTTATCAACTGAATTGGACATTTCTGAAAACGGGTCACATTAGTTTTTTGAAAGGTCTCAAGTGGCAAGGCCTGCATTTCTGGCTATTATAAATGGGCGGTGATATATGCTTTTTCTTTGATTTTCCCATCTAATTCATATTTATGATTTGCAAAATATTGTTCTAAATGCATAGAACAATACTATGTGTGTTCTGAGATTAAAGAATCTGAGATCACTGATCTATCTACATAACTGAGAACTTATTAGAATAACGACTGACATGTGGTAGGCACTACATGAATATTGCTTATTTTTTGGTCATTTGATTGATATTAACCAAGTACCATAAGTCCAACAAGCCCATGAAAATCTTTAAGTCCTATGCAAATATTACAGAAAATAGTCATATTGCCCCTATTACTCAGCATTGTGATCGGGAGTAAGAAAAAAGACGCATCGATGTTCCCCACAGCAGTTTCAAGGAGTGGCTGACTTTGATTCACCTCTGGATCCTGCTTGGCTGACAAGTCTATGCTGGTCCTTAAACACACTCAAAAACTGCTGAATCTGTTTTTCTTGCCACTGTCCTTCCCTTTTTCTGCTCCTAGACTGGAAAATGCTGAAGGGAAGGGAGAGGGAGGAGGAGAAATCCCCTGGGAGCAGTGGAATGGGACTCAATGTCACTTCCCAACAGGTTCACAGGTCACCTCGCCATTCCAGTCTCTGACCACTACAAGCTCCCCTCCCTCCCCGGTGCTCACCACCACGTGGTGCACCAGAGATTTACTCAATGATTTGCTTCCGGGTGTCTTCTGCCCTGACAATGCCCCCTGCCTTATGGGAAATCGCTATTACAAAGTTCCTAGAACAGCACCTGGCTTATGAGAAGCACAACACATAGTTGTTGAATGAATGAATGAATGATCAAATGGGCGTAAAAACACAGCATAACTTCCTTCAAGTTTAGACACACATATGATCTTAGAGGCAGCTCCAGTCCACCTTAGGATAAAAGCCTCATCGTTGAATCAATAGCAACGAGGCCACCATCCACCAACGGCACATTGGGGTGACAGAAGGGACAGGGGAACAACTTGGACATCCCGTGGGTATTCAGTTGTAAATGGAATAAAAATAAAGATGCTTTTGTTTATTGCAAACATTAATTAATGGTATGAACAATAAGAGAGAGACAGTGTTCTTTTCTATGCTTGTTCTTTGATTTTCTCATCTAATTCACATTTATGATTTGCAAAATATTGTTCTAAATGCATAGAACAATACTATGTGTGTTTTGAGATTAAACAATCTGAGATTACTGATCTATCTACATAACTGAGAACTTATTAGAATAATGACTGACATGTGGTAGGCACTGCATGAATATAGCTCATTTTTGGTCATTTGATTGATATTAACAAAGTACCATAAGTACAACAAGCCCATGAAAAGATGCTCAGTCTCCCTTGTTATTCAGGAAACACAAATTAAAAGCACAATGAAACACCACTTCATGACCACACGGTTGGCCATAAGACACAGAATAAGAAGATTAAAAACACTGGTGGTGAGCTGAAGAAATCTGACCCTCAGATGCTGCCGTTGGGATGCAAAGTGGTGCAGGCACTTTGGAAAAGTCTAGAAATTCTTCAAATCATTACACACAGAATTACCATAGACACAGGGATTTCATTCTTAGGTATATTCCTGAGAGAAAAGAAAACATGTCTACATAAAGCTTGTACCTAAATGTTCATAGCAGCATTATTTTGTAATAGCCAAAAGGTAGAAGCAACTAAAATGTCTATCAACTGAAAAATGGATAATCCTGAAATAATCTTTCCAGGAAACAGCCAGAAAACATACATAAAGATAAAATATTTGTTACAGTGATAGACTGTTGAAGTCTTTAGGGGGAAACATAAAGATGTCTGTAGTTAACTCTGAAATGCCTCAGATGAACATGACGGATTAGTAGATGATAGATAGACAGATACGTGATAAGTTTATCCCAGTGCTAATTATTGACTGAGATGGGCTTCTGATGTTCTTGGACTATTCTTCCAACTTTTCAGGGTCTTAAAAACATTTATAATCAAAGCTAGAGGCAAATGCTGGTTATATTGTAAATGGTCAATACAATGAGATGTTCCACTGGTCAAACAGATTGTCATCTGTCAATAAAGCCGTGTGTGTGTGTGTGTGTGTGTGTGTGTGTGAGAGAGAGAGAGAGAGAGAGAGAAAGAGAGAGAGAGAGAGAGAGAGACTGGAGACGGAAAAGGTATACTCATTACTGTTGACTACGAATCAAAGGATATATTGCTGTTTCAGACAAATATGCATTTGTATGTCTCATATTCTTCCTTGTGCATGAATAGTGAAGAAAATTATTATTTAATTGAGAGGGGTAGTTTTGGGAATAATCATTGATGCTTAAATGAAAATACATATAAATAAAAATATGTATAAATATATATAAAATTGAGAATGTAGTGTCTGAATAGATTTCATAATGAAGCTTTTCATAAAAAATGGTCAACCTCAAGCCAGAAAACTCCTTGGTAGGGCTTTTGCTCAAATTCTGAGAAATGCATGCTAAGAATGTATGACAACTCATGATTATTTTGACGATTACGAAGTCCTTATTGGAAGGCAAGCATTTATTCTGGAGACACTTATCATTTATGTTCAAATAGGGAGTACCTTCCAAGGTAGGAGAGGCTGAGGGTTGTCTGAAACACTTAGTGCATCTGAATCTTAAGCCATGTCTCCATTTGCAGAGTCAAGAGTGAAGGGCATTACCAGAAACAGCTGCGTAACAAGGCTGTTAAATCACTGCAGACTATTGAATGAAGTGACATCTGAGACATGGTGAAAGAAATATGTGACAAAAACTAGGAAGTGGCTTTTAGTTTTCAATCTGAGCAACGCAATTTGTAAAATGAAGCAATTAACTTTAAAATGTCTTCCACTTCTCTGAATTCTTTTGAGTCATACAGCATTAAGCTTTAAAATAATGAAGGGGACGTGGAAGTGCTTTCGGTAAATTTTCCATATTTTCACAGAGGAAAATATTTGGGACATTTTCCTAATAGCCATAGTGATTTAGGATGAAGAGACTGGTAAGACTTTTGGAAGTATAGTTCTTCCTTCAAATTACAATGGCAGAGAGCCCACGTTTCATGCTGGATATTGTGCTTTAGGCATGAAAGACAAGGTTATAGATATTTTTTTAAAACTCATAATTTGGCCTTTCTAATTTTGAACCTGGGTGGCCTATGAGTCGTGTCTTCCATAAACCAATCACCTGCAGGTTAAACAGAGCCCAGAAAAGGTGAGCACTTGGTATTAGTCTCATTACTTTTTAAAATAAAAAATAATGTGCCCAGTAGAAACTTTTGCACACAGGCAAAGCACAAATGCAGGCATTAATTAAATGCAACTGTGGTCTAAGTGTATCTTGCCAAATCCCCTTATCATGGGGACATGACCCCTGGGGCACATGAGTTCCATGTGCTCACACCATAGAGACATCAGAGGTTGTTGAAGAAGAGACCAGATGATTTTTACAGACAAAAGTTTTCAAACGCAATGACTATTCCTTTCGTTTCTTTATATTTGGTACTGCCGGTTATGACCAAGAATTTTCCAGCTGTTATCAACAAAGAGATTCCTATACAGAAGAAAATGAAATCTCGAGGGCAATAAGGAAGCAATTCACCTAAGCCTCCTAAACCACTGACAGCTCAGTGCAGGCATCCCACGCACCTCAAATGATCAATCAAGTGGATATTCGGGGCTGAGTTGGCCCAGTGCTATGGTGAGATGGAAGAGAAGTAAAATGCACATGGATTTGGCCTCATAGGAGCATGCAATCTGCTTGGAAACGATTGATGAACCACAGAAGATCCAACACAAGAGAATATTCCAAGGGTAGCACAGACTTCAGAAGTTTATAATAAGTGAGATGTAGAAAGTATATATTTACTTTAAACTGCTACCAGTTATCAATGCATTGCTGACCTTGGTAAAGTTTCAACCTCTACATCTTCAGGAGGATTTGAAAGCTCGTGGGAAGAGAGACTAAACTGGGCAAATTAAATTCATTATATCTATTAAAATATATGAATAGAAACTGGATTTTCATGTTTCCCTTTTGAGAAATATTTCTAGTCTTAGATAAATGAGAGAAAAAGCAGGGGGTGAGGGATTAATTTTCAAATCATCTTTGTAAGCTTATCATTATTTGGCTTTATCTTTGACATTAATTGAAAAACAATGGCACAAGAATGATTTTGAATTTGCGAATTTTATTTAACTGTATTTCAGAACATTTACCATATGTAGGAGGGTCTCCATGTATATCTGTCCTTCTTGCAAACCTGATCCCTTAATGAATTTGTAAGATGACTTCTACCATTACGCATTATGGTCTGCAATAACTTTCAACTTAAGAAAGTTTGAAGTACATTTTGTAATAAAGATTTAAATCTTTCCTTGATCCTTATTAAAAAATAAATAATTCAGATCCTTTCCCACATTTTACCCTTCTCCATTCTACATGTACATTGGTTCATTTACAGTGGTGTGAATTTACCAGTCTTCTAAAAATGCCATTAAGGTTAACTGCATTTAAAAAAAAATTCTTGATGCAACAGATATTCTTGAAATATTTTGAAAGTGATCTACTTCAGTGATTCTATTTGTGATTCAAATGTCCTAAATTGCCTTTATAGTAGTCTATATTGATATTATACATTATTCTCCCTCTGTCGATGTAAACCTATATGACATTTCTCTGTATGCACATATACACATTACTTGTATTGGTCAATTTATTTCAGACCTTTATCCTTAGACATCATCCCTTGGAAAGTAACTTTCTTGGTTGATCTCCTATGCCGTATTTTAAAATCCCACATTTTGTTCTCCAGGATTCAGTAGGTGCCTTTCATTTTATCCATCTTCAGATCTATTGTTGTTACGATAATTGAGACTGTCCTATGAACCTCCAAATCTGACAACGCTCTGAGAATAAGAAGCAACTCATTTTCCTTTTCTTCTTTTTCCTGTTGTTCTCTGCAGGCTCTGCTTTGGCCTCCGTACTGCTTTCTGGGCAGAATTTGTCGATCACACCTTACGAGTGATTAGTGCTCAGTCTTCCTTTGTTTTCTTCTTTCTCAGGTTACTTTCGGGGTTGATGCACTCATGGCGTTGGGTGGTCCTGTGCACTGTCATTTCTTCCTCCTCATTTCTAAGTTCCAGAGGGATGTTTCTTTACTGCATTGCTGCATGACCCGTGCTGAGAACAGTCCCTGGCACATAGTAGGAGCTTAATAAGCATCCGAGGAGTGAATGACTACATGATGAATGAATCTTACAACTGAATCTGTGAGAGTAAAATTTCAAACTCAAAGTGTGGCCATTTTCTGTGATATAATCCTGACAGTCTCCATTTATGTTGACTATGGCAGCTGATGTTTTTATGTAAGTTTCAAAATTCTAAAGAAGAGAGAGTTTACTTCAATCAGGTATATTTTAGATTTCACATCATGACTCATCCCTTCAATAAAATATCACAATCATGCCCTCACTAGCTATGGAGGCTTTAAAATGACTGAAATGCAGGCCAATTACAGCTTCACCCAGGTGGGTGAATAGCAAAACTTCAAGCAAATCAGATCATAATAGCCTCTCCATTCTTTTTAAAAACTCTTTCAAGATTAGTTTTAGTGCTTTAGACTATGAAAAGGATAGAAACAAAGGTCAACTGGGTGAGTTCAAAAATCAAAATTTTTTTAATGGTTTGGAGGCTAGATGTAATTCCTTCCATTATCCCTACTTCTTTCAACTTAATCTAATTTAATAAATGTTGATTTTTTAATGAACTTTTGTGTAGAGCAGGGGGAAAAGAACATGCAGGTGAATCAGACATGTTCCTGAAGATAAAGAGTTTGTAATCCAGACAGAGAGAAGTGCGGGCCAGGTTTTTAACAAATAGAAGAGGAAAAATGAGAGGTCATTGTTTTCCTTCTATGGAATTAAAAAATGTTAGATTCCACAGAAAAGGCAATGTTTTATGTTGGAACTCGGAGAAGCACTTAACGGAAAAATATTTTCATTTAACAACAAAAATAGTTGTTACCTACACTTAGCCACAAATCACCTTTTTCAAGTTGGTGAAACACTGTTGGTCTTGAAAAAAAAGAAAACCCATCACCACATGTTGGATTTACTTTATAAAATTTAGGAGAACTTTGAATTGAAAAAAGATACATTTTACAACAGAATCTGCCATTAAATTTGCTCTTATAAAACCAGAAATGTACAATAAAATGAATTTTAAAATTCCTACTCTTCAGTTGGTTACGTAAAAGATATTTGAAATAAGAATAAAAATATACAAATAATAATAAAAATATATAAATACTCATAGGATGAGATCAAAGTTTTGAGAAATTGATTTTCAGTCCCACACTAAGAGAAACAAAAAGGTTACAAAGATGAAAAACTCAAGGAGAGAAAGAAAAATATACAATAGTATAATAAAAACTCATTTGAACACAAGAAAAACAAAACCCAAGAATAATAATAACTTCAAAACCTCTGATTGAATATATTCTTTTTTTAAAATGAGAGATTAAAAGAAAACAGACACAGGTACCAGTTACTACGTAACACCTGCCAGCACGTAAATTAAAATGCGCACAGTGATGGACGAGTTTTCTTAGAAAAAGTATAAACTTTTTTCATTTTAAGTTAAATGTTTTTCTTGACAATATCGTATGTCAGGAATCAAAAAGCATTTGCTCAGCCATTCTGCAGTGTTGGGAATATTAACAAAATTTGGCCACCACAAGGATTTGGGTTGGCTGCCAGGGTCCAGGCTGTGAGCGCAGTTTTCACAGATCACTTCCAGAGGGCTTCTATATAGGTCTCAATGCTGAGTCTGGACCCGAGTTCTAATCTCGCCGGTTATGACTTGGTCTGTGTCACAGAGGAAGAGTGGTGCCCTCTTGGGAGGAGGTGCTGCTGCTTGTGTATGAAGTTCGGAGGGAAAAAAAAAAAAATCAAGGACCTGGCAGAAAATAGCTGATAGTCACAGGTGCACCAATGCATCGTCATGAACACTACGGTGGAAGGAACTGTGGAAGTTTCCAGAGGGGTCAACAGGCCCAGGGTTAGAAGGACAGTTAAGGGCATGGCCTAATTCCCTGCTCTTTCAAAATTGAAAGGTTGCTCTTTTTCCTCCACTCCACTTTTATGCAATAAGCATAGGATAAAATTTTTTTTTCCCTTTACACCCCTTCCACAAATTAAACGTAAATAGGAATAGGAGTGAGGAGTTGAAAGTTTGCAGGAGTTGAAAGCGAGCTGGAGTCTCATGCTTCTGCTGGTAAGTTAAAGGACAGTAAGGAAGAGTGTGAAGAAGTCTCTAAATCAGCACTTCTCAGACTTTTGCCTATCTGCAAACCTCCCTGGATGTTGTCAAAAGGCAGACTTGGGGTGTTGGGTGGACCTTTACTCTAGAACCCTGCTGCTCTTGTTGGGCTCTTTGAGAACATGATGTCCACCCGACAGGGGAAAGACACTGGGAGGAAGTTTTCGTTTAGATACTAATTCTTACAGCCATCCTGCAGGGTAAGGGAAGTGTGCCTTTCCTGTGCTCACTTTACAGAGAGGAAGCACAGAGTCAGTAGGCAGCGCCACCTTCTATAAATTAAGTTCCAGGCCACTGCTGAGAGCAACACCTGTGGCTTCCATAACTCTATTACAGCCTGCTAGGTCCCTGAGAAAGTGTTGGTGTTGTTATTTATTTCCTACTTGAGAACGTCTGTGGGTGTTTCAAATGTTTCAGGAAGGCTTTGAACAAACATGGGCAAATCGGAGTCTTAAGGTCCTTAAATGCATTTGTTAGCATCATAAGGAATAACTTCGCTGTGAGTCAGGGGTCAGTAAGAGATCTAAGCCTCTCTTTCTAGGGTTTTGCCTGCTCCTGCCAGGTCACACTGAAGACAGGATAAAAACACTGCTGTGGCCAGGTGTGGGAGACTCAGTCCCCAGGGTGGCACTATTGGGGGACAGGATCCTGTAAGAGGTGGGTCCTGGCAGGAGGTCTTTCAGATGCTAGGAGTCTGCCTTCATAGGGGTAGTCGGACCCAGGTCTGCTCCTCACTCTTTCCCTTCCTACTCATGACACGAATGGTTTTGCTCCTGCCACAGCCCCAAACAATAGAGCCACCCATCATGGCCAGGAGCCTCCAGAACTGTGCACCAGGGTGAAGCTTTTCTCTGTGTAAGTGGCTCATCTCAGGTGTTATGCACACACATTTAAATTTGAAATAATTTAAAAACTATATGATTCTTCCTGAATGAAAAGACAGATATTATTTTTTCTTGGGATTTCTAGGATCTTTCAGAGTGATGGAAATTCCAAATAAAATGGCTACTTTTTTCATAACGAAGAACCTAAAAATTACCAGATTGCTTTCTTTTTTAAAAAATTGTTTTTAGTTGTAGATGGACACAATATCTTTTATTGATTGATTGATTGATTGATTGTGGTGCTGAGGATGGAACCCAGTTCCTCACACATGCAGGCAAGCGCTCAACCACTGAGCTACAACCCCAGCCCCTGGATTGCATTGCTTTCTTTAAGTCTGTAATTCCCGAGATCAATGATTAAACTTGTTAGGTTACCAAAATGTTAGGCCTTCAAAATGAAATGCAATTTTTAGTCCATTCACCTTATTTTATGTACTTCACTAGAATGTAGTAATGGTGAGTTTTTCTTATCAGTATCATTTTCCCTAAGCTATGCCATTGCTCACTTTTCCTGGATCTTACTGTCCCTGGGGAGATAAAGCCTAAATTTTAGGGTTTATAACAGAATAATGGCACAGGTGACATGAACATCCTTGGTCTGGAAGACAGAGAAGTTATCTTTCTCCTGCTGGTAACATTATTTGGGATGGTAGAGCTGCTCTACGTTATAACATTGAATGGATACCTTTTTGTTTCTTAAGAGTGAAAACATGGAGCTAGAAACTGGCATATCCCATAATTGGAACTTACTCTCTATGGGTAGGGCCTATAACAGGCTCCAGAAAAAGGCATGACATCTTTGAAAAGACTACATATTTATTAGGTATTTTTCCAGGAATTTAAACATATTTATATTGAAAAGGGACTCTAAGAATATAAAAGAGAGTAAACACATTTCAATAAGAAAACCTGTGTTTATGAGTTGAAGATACCAATTTCACCTATTACTAACATTAGCAAGAACTGCTAACATTTTTTTTGAGATTTACTTAAAACATCCTCTGTATGAACTTTCTATTTCTTGCAAACACACTATGAGATGGGTACCATTACTTTACTTTAAAGATGAAGAAAGGAGAGGATGCTCAACTGGCCCAAAGCCACACTGCCAGTGAAAGGAGCCTCTTTGATCAAGTGAAGATCAACCTGTGTCACAAACTTGTGCTTTTAACTACTACCTTGGCATATGAGGAACGTGTCAAAACATTTTAATCAGTTATCTTTGGTCCTTTGATGCATGATAAATATCAATATGAATATCTGTTTTTGATAATAGTTAATCGACCATCTGGATTTTATCATCTTGTGTCTCAGGACAATTTTTCAAGTAGCCAGAGATGCAGTCCACAAGCTCCACGTGTGGCCAGGATTCGAGGTCTGGTTTATGGTTTCCATCCTGAGCCTGTGCTGTACCTATAACAGGAACTGTCTGTGGTTGAAAGAATGTGGCTGCTGCTCTGCTCTTTGTGCTACAGTGATATCTGAATCATCCCCAGGAATAAAGAATACTGGCTCAGTGAAGTAAATATGCAAAATCAGAATGGTATTCAGCGTCTTCCTCCATTGATGTGTCGGCTTTGCTAAAAACAGCTCGGATTTTGCCTGGATTGTCAACTAAGCAAATACGACTAGAAGATACATAGGGAACAGATGTTGATTTTTTAAAAGACCACTTATCCATCATCACTTTTTTCATATAATCAGCTGAAACTAGCATCAATCCCTTTCCTTAAAATTGTTTAAAGTTTATCTGTAAGAACTAAGCCTTGAAGATTCCAAGGTGAAAATGGAGTAATTTATTTTGAAAACGCTAACTATACTGTAGCCACAGTTTGGTAAAATGATGTGGAGATGATCAGATTATTTTTAATCTTACAGGACCAGGAATGTGCACAACTGCACTCCTGTGCGTGCGGAGGAAACTCCACGGCACATCTGATCACAGTTGCCGTATGATGCAAGCAGTGCGTTGTGTATTCTTGATTAGAAACAGTGACATCCTGTGCTCTGTTACACATGAACATGGAATATTAAGACTTATGCAGAAATAAATTCAGACAGTTGTAAGTGCTTTTGAATAGATGAATGGTTTCCTTCCAAGTTGGAGAAATACAGCAGAAGGATTCGGAAACTAAGGAAAGCATACACCTGCCACTTCCTAGATGAGAGCAATAGGCAAATTACTTAATTCTCCGTGCCTCAGTTTCCTTTTGAAGGGGAGGACAAAGTGACATAGTGTATGGAGACCATCTAACACATCACCTTGCAGTCAGAGATATGTAACTGTTTTCTATAAATTTTTTTGGATCACTGAAACCATATAGCATCAACTGCAGTAACAGATGCTTGGAAATGATTGAAAAGTAAAGCGTATTGTAATTTGCTATGGGTTAGAACTGAGCAGAACCAATAATTGAGCCAAATAGGAGAAAACTGTGAGGTTAGCAAATTTACAGAATCATTTTGAATGGCATAAGATATACTTCACCATTTCTCCTTTATTG
Organism: Marmota flaviventris; assembly: GCF_047511675.1. Classification (NCBI taxonomy): domain Eukaryota; kingdom Metazoa; phylum Chordata; class Mammalia; order Rodentia; family Sciuridae; genus Marmota; species Marmota flaviventris. Next base: position 16,391,656 of record NC_092509.1, on the reverse strand, counting down.
TTTAAAGGCATTTAGGTGGTGATTTACTTATTAGGTAAGTCAGAGATAATTTTATTATTGAATGGTATGAAAATTCTGAGTTTGAACAATGTCTTATTAGCCATGGGTGGATGGGTATATCTTTTATAATTAGGCAAGTATATGTACAAAAGTCTTAACAAAATGACATTTTAATATGACTGCTAAATGGTGGTTTTCTCCCGTGTGCTTCAATGAGATCAGTTTCTTGCTGCTATGAATCTAGGTAGTTATTTTTCCTTTACTTAATTTTCCCAATGTGGTTCAACTCCACATTTGGTCCCTTCCATTTTATATTTGGCTATGAGTTCAAGAAATAATTGAAGTAAAATAAATTAACAATACAGGTCAAATTCTGTGATGAGAAGGAGCTTGGGTCCCCTAAGCACCAGGAGATCACACATGGCTCTGAACTTGTTTCTAATCTTTTTGACATGTAAGAGAAAAAGTCACTATACCTACAGCTTCGTGTTCTGCCTCCTGCCATTGAACTTAATCCTAATCCATACAGGAGATATTCTATCGATAGTGCTTCTCCCAATGGATGTTCTAGCCAGAATGCACGACTCCTAAGTATTGCTGTATGCCACCTCTCATTCCTGGAGTTGGCCATTCACATTAGCATAATAACAATAAAAACTCAGAGGAGCCCTGTGATAAAGGAAAATGTTTGGCTCAATTAATTCAGTGTTTCCCAGACTCATGTGACCACAGGCTTTTCTTTTCATTACTGGACTAACATCTGCTTTATATCTTTGGTTATTCCTTCCATGCAGTTCACTTTGGGGAATGCTGATCTACATTGCTGTTCCTCTAAATTAGCATCTGTCATACTGAATTGTCATCGCTCTCACTGCCTTTTGCTCATTTGGTGCTTGGGGAAGGCTGTCTCCTAGTGTTTTTCTTTGATTTTGGCAGAGCTGGAGGGCTCTACAGTATTTTTGTTGACTTGTCCACTGATACTTGAGACAGAGAATCCTGTCCCCCTGTGCCACGGAGGCAATTAGTTTGGATTTAGATAAATGCTGTTGGATTTTGGAGGTTTATAACAACAACAACAACAACAACAACAAAAACAAATCACTAGCTATCTACCAGGAGCAGTAATTCTTCCTTTGTGTCTAGATAAATGTTTGAGTCTCACATAGCTAGTAACTATAGTAGTCCCAAGAATATAATTTTTGTTATAGACCTTTCAAGAAAAAGCATTTTCTGGAATTTATTTTAAAAATGACTTTGGCACTACCATCTGTGTCAGAAAGGAAATTCATAAGGAAACAAGGGTCAGATTTATAGTATTAACAGAAGCCCTGGCCCAGAAAACATCTATTAAATCATGCCTAAAAAAAAAAAAAAAAAAAAAAAAAAAAAAAAAAAAAAATCACTGGCCTGAGATAAGCCTATCAAGAAACATTTTCTCCTCCAACAGATAAAATTTTACTAGGGTGCATTAAAAAATTTCCCCACCTATCCCTCTATTGACAAGTTACTTATATCAGCTTCTGTACACTGTCGCTACGTGGCGTGTAAGGAAGATTGAGCTATGAGCCAATTATAATCTCTTATCTGTAACATGCCATTCAGCCCATCTCTGATCCCTGCTGGTGTTAAAGAGGCCAGGCCTTTAGAGGCAGATTAAGTCTTGCCTGGATCTGGAGGGTGGAAAAACATTTTAAGACCTCTCTGTCCGCCTTATCCCCATGTTGAATTCCTCCATCTACAAAGATCTCTGGCTATCTTATTCTCCCCTTCCCCTCTTCCACCCACAATTACCAAAATGGGCACCAATGTTTCCATAAATAGCCTTGGATTTTGAGTCAGATTCATGACAGGGTCTACCTGCTCTGCCACTTTTTCACTAAGTCCCTTATAGCGGCAGGTGACTCTGGGGTAAGTTAATTAGTTTCTCTTCGTTTCAGTATGCTTATCTATTGTTTAAGTCAGTAATTTTGGGCAGTGATCAAAAGACCTGACAAGAATAATGTAGAGGAGAAAAAGTTTATTTGGGCTCATGGTTTCAGAGGTTCAATCCATGGCCTGCCAACTCCATAGCTCTGGTCCCAAGGTAAGGCAGAACAACATGGCGGAAGGATGTGGAGGAGGAAAGCAGCTCAGCACATGGCAAGCAGGAAGCAGAAATAGCTCTGCTCACTAGGGACAAAATATAAACCCCAAAGTCGCATCCCCAGTGACCTACTTCCTCCAGCCACACCCTACCCGCCTATACTTTCCGGCCTAGTTAATCCTATTAGTGGAACAATCCACTGATTAGGTTATAGCTCTCACAATCGAATCATTTCACCTCTGAAAATTCTTTCATTGTCTCACACATGGGCTTTTAGGGCACGCCTCATATCTAAACCAGAGCATCCATAAAATAGGCTTGATAATAATACAATCTGCTTATTGGAAACATTAAATGAGTAAAAAATCTAAGTCTGCTCTATCATAACCACTCAGTACATATCAGTAAGAGACACCTATTTCATCATCACATGGCTCTAATTCTCAGGGAATTCCTCCTGAAATTAAGCTAACATCTCATCCATCGGTCCCAGTGCTACTTCTTAGGGCTTATTTCACTAAGCATTATCTTAAGTGTAATTTCAGAGAATAAGTGTGGTTGGATCCATGTGGGGAGGGGGTTCTCTTCTTTATTCTAGATTTTGTATTTCTTTTCCTATGGTCAGGAATCACATCTGCCATAAAAATAAAGAGGGCATCCTATGAGTTATCTAAATACATTGAATCTCCAAGCCTTTATTTTTACATCTATGTATAGAAACTCACATTTTATCTTTCCTAAGCTTCAGACACACACAGCGCATGGGGGGTTATAGAGCTGTCCTTCAAAGGATGCACAATTTCAGTTAGATAGGTGTTCAAAGGATATATTGTGCAACATGATGACTATAGTTAATAATAATGCTTTATATACTTGAAAATTGCCTATAAGTATATTTTATATTCTCGTTATAGAAAAATGATTAGTATGTGAAGTAATGTCATAATGAAAAGGTGAATTAACTTGATTTAGCTATTCCATAATGTACATGTATTTAAAAATCACCCCAAACTTGTCAGATCTATGTATATGTTTTGTATCAGTATACATGGATCACTTATAATAAGCTCTGGAAAGCATGTGGCCATTATAGTACTGTCTTCTACATATAAACCACCTGTTCAGGATCTGCTGATAAGAATCTAAAACTAGCATCTTTAGGTCCTTGCTTTTAACATTTTGCCTGCATCTTCCTCTTTTTAGTGGGGGAAGGGCTGGCTACTTCTATCTATGTGGACAACTGAAGAATTTTTTTAGCTGGAAACATGGAATTGCCACTTCTGTCTTAAGGTCTTTTGTTTTCTACCAGAGCAAGGGTTCTGGGCTAGTCTAACTTTTAGTGTGGGACACACTCTCTCTTTTATTGATAACCAGGTCCTCTGCAGGATCTCCTCCTCTGCCTCTATAAGCCCGTTGCTCAGTAGTTTATACCTCCCAATAATCTGCTATGTCCAAGAAATCGTGAAGTCTTCAGCGCAATTCCAAGAGAAACAGGAATCTAACAGCATTAACGATTTGGTAGACTAGAAGAAATCTCCACAAACAATTGTAATGTAATCCTTCCTGGGCCCCTGGGTCTGCAAAGGCACGGTTAATGAATGATTAGAGGACGTACCACATTCTACATTTGTAGCAAGTTTTGTTTGGTGAATGAAAGTGAGGCGCACTATCATCATTTTGTGGGCAGGAAGATTAATATGAGCAAAGCCACCAAGCACCGAAGCATACTCCTGGGATGGGGGCAGCAAGTTCATATTATCCAGAAAGCAAGAAGGAGAAAGACCTAAAAAGCAACTCAGGGGCAAGAAAGCCACATAGGGGGTTCTGTCCTCATTCTGTGTGAGGTGGGATCAGATCCACTGACGTCTACAGGCAAGAGCAGCCAGGTGGTGGTGACAAAGCACTAGCCTGTGATGAGATGGACTTTTGGGGCAATGGAGAGTGTAGAGGTGGGAGGGCCATCTGGGAGCCTAGTGACACTGTTCAGGTGAGGGGTGATTGAGATGGGACTCTGGATGGCAAGAACCTGAGTTTTTGAGATTTGGTAAAATCATTTTGCAATTTTTTTAAGAGCCATTGTGTTGCACATGTGCCTACTCTGTGAGTGTGTGTGTGTGTGTGTGTATGTTGGTGAGTCTAAATGATCCATTGGAGATTTTATGAAGATACTCAGATACCTGATATTTCAAAATGATCAAAATTTGGGGAAAAAAGAAGATACCGACATGGTCCTTTCCTCTCCTTACATCTATATTAGCCCTTTTCAGCTTTCCTCACCCACCACTGACAGGGAAGAAGGATATGGGCTATAAAGGTAAAATAGGCTAATTTCATGATATGCAGCAATCATGGGAGTTAGCCACAGGTACGTAGATTCAAATTCTAGCTTTGCTGTATGACATTAAATAAACCTGGCAATGTCTCTGAACCTCACTACTAAGGAAGGGGCAGCCCCTTTCAGTACCAACTTTTAAGGCTGGAGGGGACTTTTAAACACTCCAGGCTCAAGATTTTGATATAAGTGTCCTCCCCCCAGCTGAGAATCACTTGGAATGAATGAACCCCAAGTTTCTTTCCAGAGGAAAAGCTCCGTTATGCTATCATTTTATTTTACATGATTCCTCTTCAAGTCACTTCCTGACTCTACCCCAGTTTCCAGCCCCTAGAGATGAAGACAACTTTCTGGGCTTTTGAGGCTATCACTTGGAGCCATCGTCTCTTTGAAAGGGAAAATGAGAAGCTATTCACACACATGGTTGAGAAGCTGCTGGTGCCATCACTTAGTTCCCTGGGGGAGTGAGATAAGCCCTGTCAGCAGCAGGGTTGTGGCACCAGAATCATGGAACCCAATTTCTACTTCAGTCATCAATGGATTTAGGATGCCAAGTTCTATGGCCTTTCATTTTTCTAACCACATAGAACTTACTTTTTTTTTTGTGGCAGGAAAACAATTTAGGCCCTGTGGGCCTAATGAAAAAATGGCAAGTCAACAAATAATAGAGTTTTACTCTCTGTTTTTCTCCTTGGAGACTGCTGCAAGTTTGTGAGTCTGTACATGATGAAACTCTAGTGATTCCCTCTAGATCCTCAGAAGTGAACATAATTCTGTTTTACCAAAATGCAACATCAGGTTCAGACATGCCCTACCAAATCCCACGTTTCTTCTAAATTCATCTCCAGAGCAAACTAGCTCATGGTTCATTTTGAAAGTTCTAGCAAATCGCCCCCCAAATGCCAATATCTAACACAAACGACACTGCGATTATTCTGAGAGAGGCTGATACCAGGACAAAACTCAGAGGGAAGGAGATGAACCCTCTATCATATTCAAAGTCATTCTTGACTCCTGAGGATCAGCAAAAAGACCCAAGACACACGCTTAATCTTTGCTCATTTCAGAAGAGACAGTGTGGGTCCGTTTCTCAGCAGACTGCTAGGATGTCTTGAAACACTATGTAGGTGGGTGGCCTCTGGGCAATCTGCTCAGCTAGCTGGGCCTTTGTAATGGCCTAAAATTATGATGCTCTCTCAGTGTCTGTTACTGCCCACACATGGACCATGAATCAAGGGACAATCAGTTCATGTGCCAGGGTGACAGCAATGAATATTAATCACAAAGAAGTGGAACAAACAGTGACTGTGGTCAATTTTCTGAATGCTGGATGAGGAACTGAAGCAATCTCAGGCATTTTAAAGAGAAAAACATCATCTTGATTCCTTTTTTCTCATTTTGACAATATTTATGTCATGGAAAGTGTGTGTGTGTGTGTGTGTGTGTGTGTGTGTGTGTGTGTGTGAGAGAGAGAGAGAGAGAGAGAGAGAGAGAGAGAGAGAGAGAGAATGAGATCTCTGAAGTCCTAAAGATTTTGTTTAGTTTGGCTTTTAAAATCAGATCTTTAAAGCCTTTTACACTTATCCTAAAATAAGGGCCAGTTTTGGTCAGTAGCAATTTTAAATCTAATATCCTGGCACAAATCAGGGGCACCCACCACCACTCCCCAAGCTCTCTTTCAGGCCGGTAGACTGCATTGTGACACAAACAGGGTTTTTCCTTTCTCATAGGATCAGACTATTCTTTTGTACCTTATCTCTCACTTCCCTCCAAATATCATTTTATTAAGAGTTAAACTGGAATTGCAAATCCAGATTGCTTCTCTGGGCATGATTAAGAATATGAAATCAATGCAGTGTGAAGCATATAAGGACTGCAGGCCAGTGACTGGCTCTTAAATGAGTCATGGTGCATAAAAATCAGGTTAATGGGGGTGATCTCTCTGATTTACACAGTGTCCTAAGATAACTGACTTCTTAACATCTTTAATGGGATGTAAAAATGTCCATGACCAAAGCAAACCTATGTATCCCTGAATGCACACATGACATATGTGTAGGGAAATTTACAGACAGCTTTCTGGATGGATATTCCCCAAATGATGATGGTGAGTACTTCTGGGGCGGAGAGGGAGACTGATGCTGGTGGAGGGACTCTTCAGTTCCATCTTGTTTGCCTGAAGTTTTTGGAGTAAGAATGTATTCATGCATTATTGTTGAAATGAAAGATAAATAAAAATTATAAAAATTTCATCAATCACTTAAAAATAGAGGCCTTGACTGGATTGCATGTTGCACCAGGGAATGGCTTTCCTTCTTGTGTGCAGGGACATCTGTCAAGCCTATCTCCTTCCCTCTCCCTTCATTTCGACTCCAGCTTAGTTGCTTAATGCAAAGCGACTGTTTCCCCCCTCGCCCCGCCATGGAGTGAAAAATCAAGCTTCCAAGCATGTAGGGTACTGCTCAGCTTCTTTGGATGCCATTCCACCCTAGCCTGTTGAAAGGATGGCTATGTATAAGTGGACCCTAAGAGTTTCTCATCATTGACCCTGAACTTATTAAAGCATTTAAACGGAGCTAAATGGTAATGTTGCTCCTAGGTATCATATTCTGACACAGATGGTGCTTCCCAAAAGCCAAACAGAAATCTGTCCCTGTAAAACGTAAAAGATGGGGTTGACCAATGTGCAGAAGCACTGGATGAATTATCTGCTCTACAATAACAGCACATTATTTAATCCTGTTAAACATCATCAGTGGTGAGGGAGGCCTAAGGGCAAAAAAAGTGGCTCTGACCTTCCTGAGTTTTAGTTTCAGCATAATTTAGATTAGTTAGTCTTGATATGGTTGTTTGCCACAGGGGGGAATATTAGTATCTACCTTGTCTACCTTATGGGGCTCTTTGGAGGAGTAAAGGTCATAAAAATGCCTCAAAAGGCCAATTGAATGGAAAGAAGCTCATTTTGCATCTTGTATATTTGAGGATGAGTCTGATGGTCCCTTTTTATTTGTCCTCTTGGAAAAATCTGTCCCCACACAAGCTTTAATCTTTTAAATGAGATACATGCTCACTGACTGCCTCCTCAACGTAATTTGAATTTTCTTAAGTCTTCCCTGAAAATAGAAAAGAATATCTATCTACCTTTATTTTTCTGAAGTGTCAGTTTCCCAGAAAAGTTTTATATTTCTGCAGTAAGGCACTCTCTTCTTTATTATGCTATTTTATACATAAAAGTCCTGCCATATTTTATAAGACTCATGGTTAATAGTAAAATAAAAACTAGATGCTGTGGACCCTATCATTTTGGAGGAAATTCCTTGGATCTTGAGGGAGAAGATGCCAAGTCTAGTTTTCAGTGCATGGCCAGGTGACAAATGGAACCCCTTGAGAATGGTCTCATTGCCTGTTCAGTGGCATAAACTCATGAGCTTGTGGTGGAACAAACAGATCATTTACATAGAAAATGTGCATGCCAGTTTTAAAGAGTTTTTGCAAATGTTGAGAGGAACAGTGAGAGAAGGAATATGTTCCCCTGTGTTTGCCAACTGTAGCCAGCAGGATACCTGTGTATTGTAGAGCTGTCCAAAACTGCACGAGAGCAGTAACATTGGAATTTTTAACCCACAAACCTTTGCCTCTGATCAAATCACTCCTTTATACCCCATCACCTTCCATTCATCTCCATGCTCTCAAATAAATTAAAGCCCCATTGCCTGATGGGTGTTTGGCTCAAAGCTACCTCCTAACCTCATGTCCCACACTGCCATTTATAGACTTCTTGAGTCATGATAAAATGCTTCTCAGTCAACATTCCTTGAAATTGCTATCTTGCTGTTTATCCATTCCAGGGAATGTTGTCTCCCATTTTTATGTCTTGACCTTTAAGACTCAGTCCGAATTTCATTTCCTTCATGATCTTTCCATGAGTCCTGCAATCTGAAGCAGTCTCTCTCTTTAAAATTCCACAAAGCCTTGCCATGTTATTATTTCCACCATTCAGAGTAGCTACCTGTGCACATAACATGTCTTCCCAATCACCACAGACTCTTGAGAATACAACTCTGGTTTCACCTTCTAGAGCCTACACGGTTGACCAGAATACGTTCCACTTAGCAGGACTCAGTGACTGTGTGATGAGTGATGGGTGAGAGACACTACGCTCAGGGGACAGACACCAGAACATCAGACGGAGACCCCAAGTCCAATTCTCTTTAGGATATTGGGCGTTTGAGATAAGTAAGATCAGCAACACAGGGAACTATGAAGGAAAACCTTCAAGTGGCGATCGTTAAGTCTAAGTCGTTAAGTCTCAAACACTGACCTGTTTAGCTGGAACTCAGGGTCACTGCCATCACACCCTTCTCACTACTGGGACACCAGACTTAAAACTTATACAACATAGTGCAGCCATTATGTTTATGGACTTGATGGGTGGTAAATGTCAGAGTTTGCAGCTTATCAAGGACATCAGGGCTGAGAGGGAAAAACAGAGAGAATGTTCCAGATCCTCACTTCAGGATCCTGCCCAGCTCAAAACTCATCAGTGTGGAGAGATCTGGAGAGAAAGGCTGGGTTTTAAGACCTCCACAACCTCACTTTAATATTTTTGTAATTCTAGATGCTTGGATATTTCTCTGGATCTCCTGATCTATCAATGAGAATGTGTCAAATTATCATTTCATTGGCTTGAAACAGACTCTTCAAAGGACAAGCATGGAAATGAAAGAAAAGCCAGGGGTGCTCTCTCTGCCACAGAGTTGTCAGAGACGGCAGGTTCTCAAGGCAGGGCTTAACTGGCATCCCAGGGTGAGACCCAGATGCTCATCCCAAGACCCTGTTTCTTACAGCAGGGAATCATGTTGATTGTGGGGTCAGAAGGTTCCCTGCACCGGCTCCCCCTCACCCATCTTGAAGGAGGCTTCCATGGATAACTGCTTCTTGCACACTGACAGTGTCTGGGCATCCTCCCAGGGACTGCTCTCGTGTGAAAACGAGGTTGAAGTGTTTACAAATATGGAGTGGTGGGAATGAATGTGGACCCCGTGCTTCTAGTGGAGCAGGATGGTAAGGACAGAATGGTTCTTAATGCATCTTCCAGCAAAGAAAAAAAAATACCAGATTACAAATAACATGGGATTTCTTATATTTTTAATCGATCAAAATATATTTATATTCTGTCTATTTAAAAAAGAGAGAGAGAAGACTCGATATGACTTCATTCAGTAAACACAGAGCCAGGCTCAGATGCTTCGTTGTGCAACAGAGTGAAAAAAGACACACTTCCTCCACTGTGACACCCTTTCTTGAACTGAGGATAAGACTTTGGTTTTGAAAGAGCTTCGAGAGATGGGATTAAAGCAGCATGCACCCTTACTCTCTCAGTAAATATTCCCATTCCTCACTTGTAGACTTGCCGGTTGGGGAGCCAGTCACCAGTATATTCCTAACTTGAAACATGAGGTCACCCCAGGTGACTGGCTGGTGTCTGTAGCTGTCTCCATCCACACAGTGCTGTCTGTGACTGTACACACATGGCGTTAACATCCATATTTTTTCAAATATATCTTCAGCAATTCAAAAAATGTGATGCAGATAGGATACAGTTTAGGTCTCATGGATCTTTAAACCACACTAGGTTGACATCACATCAGCTTGCCATGCCTGCTCCCTTTTAATTTCTTACAACTTAAACTGTAGTGATTTAGGTTCATGTTCATTGATGCTTCAGAATCAGTGGGCTTCTACATTTTTGATTTATGCCCCTATGGAAGGAAATACATTCTACATTGTAACCCAGTGCACACACATACATGCTCAACTAAGGATAAATTTCATGGGCTAATATCCCCACTCCATGGGAGGTAGGCTGATGCCTTCCATACTCTTTTACCTAAATATAAATGCTCTTCCCAATGCATTTAGTTGATTTCATGACTTGCAATTGGAAAACCATTGTTTGAAACTCTAAAGGCTTGGAGATTCAGAACCAGGCTTTATTCGTCTCTGTCTCTTAGGGCGCACATAGATGAGCTAGTCAAGTAATGTTAAGAACATCTTTTTCTAAGTTAAGAGAATAGCCTCCCTGACTCTGCCTGAACAGTCTTCTGCTTTCCTCCACTGTGTTTCACCTGGCTTAGAGAGCATAGTGGACACTCATCAGCTGCTTGTCAAAGGACTAGAGAAAGAAAGAAAAGATTCATGCTTCAATATCTTCAATGAAGGAGGAACAAGAAAAGGACAAAAAATTAAAAAAGGAAGAAAGATGAGGAGAGCCAACTCTGTTTATCTTCAAAGAAAAGGTATAAGAATGAGCTGGTGAGGGGGATTCAGAAAGCCGGAGGATTTGCTGATTCTCCTGCTGGCCCGCAAGGGCTCTGTGTGATTTGTATTTCATACTTATGAGACAAAACAGTGCTAAAGGGCAAAACACATTTCAATCAAAATGGCAGTAGAAGGCAGAGCATTCCTTCTCTCTTGACCTCCACCCCTTCCTTGAATCTTCAGCAAATTTGCTCCCTGACATCTTCAAGTAACTCAAACAAACTAATTAGCCCAGAATCGAAGCTTGCCCATGTGTTCATTTGCTTTTCTTGTTGCATTAACTTTAGACATACAACTGGGTATGTGTATTGAACTTAAGCCTAAATGCATTTAGTTTAAGAATGTTTCCCTAATGGAATGTGTTCGAGCTCTGCTCCGTGTCATTGAGAGCTTGGTCCGTGTCAGGTGTGGTGCTAGATCCTGGGGGCAGAAAGAGAAACCTGAACTGCTCTCAGTCGGGTTGGTGGTGTGGCCATGTGCATGGAGGCTGTGCTACTGTATTTCAAGTGTTGTACAACAGGTCTGAGCAGAGAGCCCTGGACACTCAGAGACAGCCCACAGGGAGGTGACATTTGAATAGGGCTTTGAAGATGAGTGGGGAACATCAAAAGTCAATTGGATGGATAAAAGTCAATTGGATAGTGAGGACTATACGAACTTGGCAGGTGAGCACAGGATGCTTTAGGATTACTTAGAGGGCAGGTGTTCTTGTTGCTTACAGGTTTACGGTTCAAGTGGAGCAGGAATAAGCTGATATGAAGTTGAGAAGAAACTTGGGTATCAGGGTAGGAGTCGAGTATTTATTGGGCACTTAAACATGTACCAGTTTGTTTATTCTTTAATTGTTGAGAAATCGTGTGCAAATCTTGTCCTCCCCAGTGTGTGTGATGTGGAATTATAGTGCCGGAAGGGGACAAGGCTATTTATTCTCAAACCGCTGATTTTATACATGAAGAAACAAAAGTCATTTTGTCATTTGGTTAAAAGGGTCTTTTCCCAGGGATTTGAGAGAGCTCAGCCTATTTGCATATAGATAGAAAGCAATCTTCCTGCTGCTGTTGTATAGACTGGCTCTTAGTCAAAAAGAAAAACAGCTCACTGTTTACTTAAACCGAGCAAGAAGGAAGCACAGGAGCAGGTGGGTGGACCCATGATCTCTGTGTCAGGGCACACAGAGGGCCATGGTGTAAAGATGGCTCTGGCGGCACACTTCCCTAGGGCACTGAGCTGCCAGAAGGAGTCAGTAATGAGGTCCCTGCATGCTGAAAATGAGGACAGGCAGGAGCCTCCTAACCCACCTCGGCACTGGTCCATCCCTCTGTCAGGAACAGCACACGTGGAAAGTCATCTCTCCGTTGGCATCTAAGAGCATGGGGCTCAGTGCCAGGATTCCTGTTTGGGCAAGAGCAAGGTTTGGGCCAGGGGCTGAATCCCATGAATACCCAGAGTCTGAGATTACCCGTGGCTTTTCTAGGTCCTGTTGAATGCCCCAGGAAGAGGCTCTAAGTCACGCCAAGAACATGCAAAATTCTTCCTGCCACTGGGCTTCCTTCAGGTGGGCTGCTCCTGATTTCATGGGCATTGAAATCTGGGTGATAGGCCCCCATCTGGAACTGAATCTGTGTTTGTCCCAGGCCTAGGACAAAGCCAGGAGCTCTGCAAGAGCAGGCAACAGCTTTCTGAGAGAGACCCCTTCCCCAGGGAGCAAGAGTTGAGGTACATGAGCAGGTTCTAAGGCCAAAGCTCATTCCTGGGGGGGGGGGGACTGAACATGTGAGTAGGGCTTCTGTTCCAGTCCTAACCCACTCCATCCAGATCCCAAATCAAGTCAAAACACATCAGTGCTGTTCCACTAACACTTCCCTGAGGAAGCTTTAGTGGCTCAGGGGGTTGGCACAGCACCCCGACCCCAGGGCCTCCTCCACATGTTCACATAAGAACACAGTGGTGGGGCCTCCATCTCCCAGCAGGAAGTGAGGACACGAGGCATTTTGCACAAGAACAGAGCTGAATGGTCAGTCATGGAAAGCTAGATAGATGTGCTCACTGGCAGGGAAGGACTCCAATTTCCAGACAATGTGGGAGCTTTTTTGCTCAGTTTGATACAATTATAAATAAAGGATGGGAATATGGCAGGAGGCAAGGGGATTGCAGCTAAGTCGGGAAGAGGCACCGACCTTCCTAGAACCTGGGGGGTCCTGGCATAGTCAGATACCACACAGGCTCCCTGTCCTCTCAAGTGGTTTTGCCATCATATGCTCACTTGTTGCTCGTGACCTGTAAGGAAATGAGGGAAAGATTGGATTGAGAGAACACAGCTACCTACTGTGGTTGGGATGAGAATCTGTCACTGAGCATATGAGGCCAGAGTGTCACGGTCCTTCAGGGAATTGAGGGAGAAGGCAGATGCCAGGGTGTTTCTGGGAGGAAAAATATATTTCTAACGGCTTAACAAGGCTGTTTAATTCCCGACAAAATACAAAAATATGGCCGTTAGTCTAAATAACACCAGATTCACTTCATGAGTGTCCAAGGACACTCTCCCATGTGTCAGCTTTAGGTCTGGGTCAGGCACCTCCAGGCTTCACTTTTGCAGCTGAATTTCTTGCTTAATTTGCAGAGAATGTCTACTTGCCAGGCTAGATTTGAAATTCTAAAAGATCCCTCTCCTTCGGACTCTCACCACTTCCACCCTCTCTTTGATATTCTTTCTATGACCAGAGACCTAACTGGAGGCTGAATTCTCTTCTTTCTGTTTACATCTGTTAAAATGGCCAGAACACTTACTAGTTTAGGGTGGGAAGAGAAATATATTTAAAAAATTCATGTACAAAGAAAAGTGGTTCTCTCCAGCATTCAGAAAGTGAGTTCTCTCAATCCATCAAGAGGTACTGATGTAGTACTTGGTGGAGAAGGTTTTGAGAAAGGCGTGGATGGCAGAGATCCCTAGCCTGACATCCCTCTCCTGTTCCCCGCAGGGCCTGCAGAGTGACCACAGAGAGCTCACGTGATCATAGGTGACAGCAGGACTGTACATAGAGTGAAGATCTTAGAAAGAGGCTCATTTGATATATTCCATTTAGAATTGAGCAAAAGCAGAGGTGGGCTGCCTTGCAAGAGTCCCCTGGGGAGGAGGGCTGGGTTAGAGTTGGCCCCATCCGAAGCCCTGGCCAGTGCTCTTATGTTTAAACAATGCTGCTTTACCTCCACGACAAGTGAGAAAGCACCAAGTAAGGAAATGTTGACTGGTATTGCCATTTCTTATCTGCGTCTTAAAAATATAAAGCCCACGTAAAAAAAAAAATCCTAAACTTGAAGACAATTTTAAAAATCTCCTTATAAAATGAATAGGGGCATTTACCACCTCCTCAACCAATTGGTACTAAGCGTACTGTAATTAGTACCGAGGAAACACCAGGCAAGAATCTGGTTATTCAAGGCAGGAGGGGCTGTGGGTACCCTTCAGGGTCTCGTGTGGGAGTCTGGGGTGTGGGCAGCTCACACTGGCGGTGTCACCTCACACGGCCTGGTTTCTCCTGAGCAACCCTGATGCACGCCTGTATTGCAGAGACACCTTGTTTCCGAATCTGGGGACGTCATGTGAGGCTCCACATACGCTGCTTTCAGTCACACACATTCCGCTTGGGGAGGGGTCGGGGAGGAAGGCAATAGTTTCCCAGCACTCTGCATACATTATCTCTTTTAATCCCGACAACAACCTTCAGAAGAACATATTTTAATCTGTATTCGACAGATGTACAACTACAAGCTCCGAAAGAATTTCCCCAAATACATAGAGCCAACAAATGAGCAGGGCTTGATTAACTGAGATTCTTCTGATTTGAAGATCCATGGTGCTTACAAAGGCACATTTCTCAAATAGTCCTTCTTAAATCATAGTTCCATGACACGGGTATCACTTTACCATTAAATAGAATTCTTTGAAAGAGACAGATTTTTAACGCTCAAGCATTTTCCGAGTTCTTTAAAAGCAGAGATGGATGGGTACAGTATTTGATGAAGGATGGAGAATAATAATCATGAGCAACTGCTATGCAGCATCTCCAGCCGTCTAGCATGTTCCAGGAGCGTATCTGACAGGGAATCATTTCATCCTCACAGGAACTCTGGATTGGAGGTATCTTCTCATCCCCATTTCAGAGACATGGAACTGAGGACAGAGAGGTGATAATGTGCCTGTGGTTACACAGTAAGGGGCAGAGCTGGGTTTCCCAGCCAGGGGGTTTCCAGAGAGTGCTTTGGCCACTCTGCAGTGCTATTCTTCCATCCCTCCCCAGCGCAGACCATGTGAGTCAAATGGTTGTCAGCAAGGGTGGTACAAGAAAAGACACTGAAGACTAGTATAATGAGATTAATCTGAAATATATGATTTTTAAATATAAAAAGTAAAACACACTAATGGACAGCAGATGTTTCTGAATGCTAATGTTTCTGAATAAATTCTTGGTCCCAGTGGAAATTTTAAAATGCTGAAATCACTGAGACCTTGCAGCCGGTTAAAAAGTGGGCTGTACTATTGAGAAGGCCTTATGCCAAACTGATACCGAATCTCTTGGAGGGGAAGCCCGTGATGGCAGAGCTAGCTTTGTAACTGAGGGGACGGAGGCTCTGAGAGGCCAAGATTCCTATGTTGGAGTTAGCTGTCAAACTGCTGTTTCTACACACAGCTACACAATCTACTCATCACACAGATTCATTGACCTCACTCTGCCTTAACCACAAAGAGATGAAAAGAAATTAAAACAAAGTAACAAAAACAAAAGCAAGTTGACATAAAGGGCATTTTAAGAAGGCAGGTTCTGTGCACCCTCTGCAGCAGATCACAGACTCTTTCCTAGAATTTACTCTGGTACTCAGCACCCTCCACACATTCCACCCATCAGCGGATCACTTTGGCTTTACTTCCAATACATCCAGAATCTCAGTCCAAGCCGGGATTATTTCCTGCAACAACTTTCGGTGTGGTCTCCATCCATCATGGACCTCCCGCCACCTGCTGTTCACAGCAGCCAGAGGGCACTTCTAAAACATGAATCAGATCTACTGCTCCTCAGCATGAAGTCCCCCCTGGCATCTCCCCCTTTACTCAGCAAAATCCGAGTGCAAATTACAGTACCCAGCTACCTTCCCGGGCTTCCCTCACATCCTCCCTGTGCCCGCTGCACTGTGGCCCTGGGGTCTCCATGCTTCCACAAAAAATCCGAGTGAGCTCTTGCATCTCCTCCCTCACTTCCTCCAGCTGCTCTCTTCCCAGACAGCACCATCACCATAAGCAGTTCTTAGTCTAAATGTTGTGCACCAGGCTGTCTCTCCCTGCATATGCACTCAGCCACCCTACCAGGCTCACCTCTGTAACCATTTATCCTCAAGGCAGTTATTGTCATGTTACATTGTGTGTGTGTGTGTGTGTGTGTGTATCTATGAGTGTTTTAATCTTTGTGTGTATATATACATGTGTTTATCAAGGTATGTGTCTTTGCATTGCATGTATCTATGTGCACATGTGTTATCTATGTATCAAAACAGGTGTATTTATATACATGTATATGTCTATGTGGGATATATGTGTGTATATGGGTGTGTCTATGTGTGTATCTATGTAAGTGAATATCTGTGTGTGTGTGCGGTGTATGTTTGTCTTTCCTAACAGGAATATGAACAGGGACTGTGTTCAATCTACCATTCCATCCCTTAGGTCTAAAACATCATAAAATTGATGTTCAATAAAAATGTTTTGAATGAGGAATGAATGATTTATGATCAAAACAGTGAATGTGAAACACGAGAAAGTTAAATTACTTCTCACTTATTGTGAAAAAAAAATGTAAAGAATTGTGTGGTGCATTTCATGTTTTTTTTTTTTTTATGTAAAGCACATTGTAATTATTCTAGTATCTACTTCAGATACTGCAATCATTTCTGCAGTTCAGTATGACTTACTGTCTTAAGTTTATGAGCAGTGGAGTTTTTACTGTTAGATGGCAATTATGTTGATTTTTTTGTTTTTAGTGGATTGGATTTATGTTTTCAAGAATATTTTATTCTCTCTGTGTTGTGAAATATAGGCTAGTGTCTAGGTTTATCCAATCAGCCAAATGCTAGTAAGAGGTGATGTCTACTGAGATACGCTGTTTTCAGGAGCTGGTCTAAACTTGTTCCCCATCCTAAATCATTTATTCCTCAGAGAAGTCTCTGAGGTAGGAATGATTATCACCACCAATTTGCTGATGGGAAAACTGAAATAGGTAGAGTTAAATGATCCCGATCAAGAAAACACAGCCCACTGGCAGTGAGGCCACGATACAAACGCCAACCTGTCTACTCTTCCGTCATCCATTATAAAAACACCTTTTGTGTTTCTACAATGTGTCAGGAACTGAGTTGAGTAACCAGGACACGAAAAAGTGACTTTATCTCTATCATCATGGTGATCAAAGCATGGGACAGAAGAGGCGACCAGATGCCAGGCTGCTAAAGAGACCTGCTCAGCCCAGGATTACCTAAGTGGGTGAGAAGTGGTCCCTCCCCACCCTTCATTCCTGTTTTGATGGTGGAGTCAGTGTTCCTCACGGGGTGATCCAAGGGCTCCCTCTTCATCCCCTAGGGTCCTCCACTGAAGCCAAAAAACAAACAGACTATTTCAGTGATAAGCTGCCTGAGCCTCACTGTTGGGCTCTGTGGGTGGCCTTGAATTTGTAACTCTGCAGCATGCCATCTTGCTGCACTTCATCCAGGTTTTTCTTGACATCTGAAGAGGCAGCCTCTCGGGGAGTATATTTTTGTATTTCCCCATATGTTGCTTTTTGTCTCCTCGCATATATTGCCAATAAGACGTGTGAGTTCCACCACAGGCCAGCTCTGCAGCTTATGCTTTGTGTTAGCCTTGAGGGAAATATATTATTATTATTTTTTCCTGGTTTTGTGTCTTTCCTTCTGTTGTGGAAATGATATTTCCCCCCATTTCCTCTCAATAGATTGAGGTACTTTCTTCCATCTTATTTCCTTCCAATTTTGTATATTGCTCATTAGCCTCTTTCATGCATGATCATGCTTGCTTCTACCCTTTATCAAAAATCTATTTAATAAAGTGCTCTACTTCTATATTTATTTAGTCTTATTGATTACTTTTTTGAATTCTTTTCATCTCTTCCAGTCCTGTTGACTAAGGTAATTTTTGCTTTATTTGTTCCTGGCCACAGTCCTCTCCTTAAAATATGGGCTACTTTGACCTTGGTTAATTCACAAAGTACTGAAACCAGAAACTGGTACTTTCAGGGTGGTAAGAGGTGTGATGTGAGCGAGCGTGAAGAGAAAGGGAGGGCACTCAGAACATTGGTACTGTGCACAGAGGAAGAAGATGGGCATTGACAGGCAGCCTCCCTCAAATTCCTTATAACTGAATAGCGTGAGACAATTCAGTATGTGTAATTTTTAAAAAGACTTAAATAGTGGCAAATCCACAGGTATGAAACTTCCCGTGTTAATGGCACTTAAGTGCACAGTTCCGAGACACCGAGTGTATTCACATCATTGTGTAGCATCACCACCTCCCAGCCTTAGGACACTTCATCTTGTACAATGGAAACTCTGTCCCCATTAAACAGTCACTCCCCCCTCTCTACCTCCAGTATGGGGCAGCCACTACTCTGCTGTCTCTAGGATTGGACTACTCTAGAGATCTTGTGTGTGTGGACTCACACAGGATTTCATGGCTCACTGCCCCTAACTCAATGTCCTCAAGCTTCGCCAACCTGTAGCATGAGCCAGAATTTCTTTTCTTTTTAAGGCTGAAGGATATTCCAGTGTATAAGCACCACGTTTGTTTTACCCATTTGATCGTTACACGAGTGGACACTTGGGTTTCTTCCACTGTTTGGCTACTGTGAATAATACTACTGTGAAAATGAGTGTACAAATATCTCTTCAGAGGATGAATAATTTTAAAGGCTCAAACCAACACAATGACAATCACATACACGTCATGAGAACTCATGGTTGTACACCCGTGCTCAGCATGTCATTGGAAGCACTGAAGTCAGACAGGAGCTTTGCTGAGGAGGGGATTGTGGAGTGGCACTTTCAGGGTGGCAAGAGGTGAGATGTGAACACGAAGACAGAGGGAGGGCACTCGGCACGTTGGTCCTATGCACAGTGATCACAGAAGCTCAGCAATGAACTGGGTGAGAAGGGGGCAGGATGGGACCTTCTCTAGGTTAGAGAGAGAGAGCTGGCCAGAGTAAATGGGGATGGTGCTCCTTGATTGATGGCAAACACTGAAGCCTGAACTTAAAGTATTTGCAACACAATCACAACAATGAAGAAAGAAGGAGTGTGACTCAGAACAACAGAGGCCTCCATTGGCCCATATGTGCTAAGATTGCAGGTTGGGTGGGGTTGTCTTAGCAACCCTGTTGGACTCCCTGGCTCTTCCCAGAGTTTGCTCTCATGAGTGCTGGTCAGGTATGCAACATGCATGGATGAATAAGCAAGCTGCAAAGGATGCTGGGCACTCATGAAGATGGGCGAACACTGAGAATGCTGGAGCTGCAGGCTTTGTTTGAAGGAATGAGGGCGCTATGAGAAATGAAGGTACTGGCTTGGAATGCTTACATCAAGGAGGATGAATCCGCCAGGTGGAACCCTGGAGGACTTTGGTTAGGACCCTATTTACAGCCATAGTTAACATCAAAATGTCTTAGCTCCTCCTAAGTTTCTTTACCATTTTATAACTGCTGGGTGATTTAACAGGTGCTAATTTCTTCTTCTCTGGCCTGGATGTGTTCTTAATCAGTATGCTTTTTCTAGAGGGCTCACTTGAAATCAATGTTTTTCCATTAAAATACTCATACTTCTCAGGATGCAGAAACACAAGCAAGATCCTAATTAATGAATATGCTAATTGTTTTCTTAGACTGTCTTTATCCCTTCAGGGAAAAAGAATCAATACATTCCTTAATTATCTCCCACTGATTAGCAAACAGAGGTTTTGATTGTTTCCACCTAACTCTGTGATTACCTGCAGTAGATGAAATTCTGCTGGCATTGCACAGGTATTGAACGGTGGGAATTGACGGTGCTGTGTGTCGAGCCAGGGAGGGAAGCTTAGTCTACACTTCACACCGAGCCACCTCCCTGGAAGGCACTGAGTCCTCTGTGTTCGCACTTTGGTCCTAAACAGAAGATGGCGACTACATTTGCTCTCAGTTCTCTGTCTAATCAGCTGCAGGTTGTCTTTGGTGATAAAATTACTAAGTTCTTCTATTCTCGACTCAGGAGGTAAAACAAATGGATATATTTTGGAGGAGAGAACAAAGAAGTGTGAACCAAAGGCAGGCGGGATCGGAGTGAAGGCGGCATCACTGCCAGCGGGGTTGAGGGCACCACCCGCAGCCTGGCATTCTGCATCTGGTGGCAGATGGTCACGCACATGCTCCCCAGTCACGGGGGACCTCACAGGCTACTTTTGCCGGTTATTATCTGGGAGCTGTTTTCTTTAGGTGTTTGTGAAAGGTCAGCGTCTGATCCAATTCCACCCACGGTCACACAGTTATAGTTTCCTTGACTGTGTTTGTCACTGTTTTAGCATCATTTGACATTCTATCTGCTTGCCAGTTTTCTCTTCAATTCCTTTTGGGAAACTATTTTTTCCCCCCAAGTTTGTCATTTTACTTAAAAAAATCACAAAAGGGTCCTCTACATTCTTGAGTTGTTCACTTTTTCCATCTCTCCCATTTGAAAATCTCACACAAAAAAGCTTTGCTAAGAGGAAAAATAATGTCTTTGATCCTTACCATCATAAGTATCTGATTATTTTCTGAACGTTTCTGGAAGACAACCCCAGCTTATTAGTAAATTATCAAATTGGGTGCATTTTAGAGACTTTATTATATTTTTTCCAGAATACTGCCTTGAGGCTGAGAGGGTGGGAACAGGATTGGTCATGGCCACCATGCTAGATAAGCAGAACCGGCAGAAGTGAGAGCCAGGCTCAGCTTTGGTCATCACTTTGGTGGCCTCCTTGGACCAAGAATGGAGGAATTTGTCAGCTTGGGCTTGTTGAGCTCTTAGGAGTAGCAGATATCATCCTGTGTGAGTCGCATGGCCTAATCACGAGAGGCCTAGAGACTTCTTCCAGCTCTGCGATCCCACAAGGCTGCCGGTCTGAATGTGCCTATGTTCACTCCAAGCCTCAGTTTCCTGCCTCTCTTCCTTATCCGCCTCCTACATTGAATTGTTTGGACAATCAGATAAGGTGGTATGGGACACAGGGCTTGCACATTTACAACACACTATGCAAATACTAGAGATGATTACCTTAGGTCTGAGGATAAGTCTCTCACCTTGGCACAAATCTGTGACAACTTTCTATCATTGGTTTGTCAAATTTCAGCTTCAAACTCCTGAGCACCTTGCTGAACCATTCATTCTAATTTATTCCTTTTTTTTTCTTTTTTAAAGACTAATGTTCTAGTCTAGTTTTTTGTCTCCTTATCACATGAGGAAGCTACGATGTTTGGATTTGTTTCTTCATATATATCCTTTACCTGGAACATTACCACTCCAAGTACCAATGTGACTTCAGGAATGGTACAGACCCTGCAATTGCCCAGCTCCTCAAAAGCACCCTTAGTGGTCACCCTGTCCACGTCTCCTCTGTCAGCAACAGTGTTAGCGTCAATAACACACATTCAGTTCCCACGCACAAATGCATTCTTTGCCTTGCATGTTAAGGTAGATGTGGGTTAGATAATAGGAGTCTCTGTGCTGACTAGGAGTGATGATGAGTTATTTAAATACAACCAGAAAATTACTTTTCTTGATTGATAACTGCATCTCAGTCTAAAGTTTTTAATCTGTGTCAGTTATTTCTCTAGTTGTAAAAGTTATTGGAAGAAGTATTGATACGGTTTATGAAGAGTAAGGATTTTCCAATATGCTCACGTTTCATGATAGACAATTATTATTGGCCCTGCACATCTGCGTCTGGATGTGCGCAAAGGGATTCTGGTTATACAAACATACCACCCAGTCAGCAGAGAAGCCTCCTCATGGAATCCACTGCACTCCATTTAGCTATCTCTTCCCAAGTTCAGCATCCTGGTTTTAGAAGCACTAATCCAAATGACAGGACCCTCTAGGAGTCCCAGCATCAGAATCAAGTTGTGGATCCCACCGGATGGTTACGAAAGGGTAAGGGTAAGTGCTGTGAGGGACTGAACCCAGGGGTGCTCAACCACTGAGCCACATCCTCAGCCCTTTTAATTTTTTTAATTTTGAGACAGGGTCTCACTAAGTTGGTTTAGGTCTTGTCAAGTTGTTAAGGCTGGCTTTGTACTTGTGATCCTCCTGCCTCAGCATTTCGAGTCACCAGGATTATAGGCATGTACTGCCACATCAGGCAAGTTGTATGATTTTTGAACAATATTATAACTTAGTGGATTAGATTTCTGCCTAGAAATACTTCTTCTAAGCTCTGTATCAGCTTCCTAATGTCCAAAGTTCAGTTTGAAAGCTGTATTCTGGTTCTGGAATTTAAGAATTCAGTTCTAGATGATTTAAACTTCGATGATGTAGTTTCCAACTTCACGCCTTTGCATTTGACATAGTATTGGGTGGTGGTGGTGGCATGCACCTCGCTATTCCAGAAAGAGATGGAAACTGAAAACCTGAAGTTCGTTTTCTACTGAATTCATATTAATTTTGCACCATCCTAAAGTCAGAAGCTTGTGAGTCAAGCTATAGCAAGTTGGACGTCACCTATGCAGCACCCACAAGCGTCAGCCACTTTGTCCTGGAGGAAGGTAACCAGGGGCTTTGAATTTTAAAAACGACTGAAACACACATGCTTCCTTCTGCCTTAGGATGGCTATGCCACCCATCGAGCCAGCATGACTGGACCTTTTTGCTGTCCTCTCTGGTTGGTCTTAACGTACACGGTGAGGTGGAAGTTAACTGGTGCACGTCATCATAGGTTATGACTTGCCGGTTGCCTCGTTTGTCAACGCAAGAGAAAGGTAAGTAGGGAGATGGAAGAAGTTTCAGTCAATGTGCCCACTGTGGGAGTCCCTGATGAACAACCCATAAATCCAGTTTTAATTGGCCATTTTCTGGATAGTATTACATTGTCTAAAGAAATGGGTTTCCTCTGGAATGCAGGACGGCAGGGTGCAATTTTTGGCCCCTTGTTCTGTTGTCTTAGAGACCAAAGTGGCATTTTCATGCCAAGGGTTTTTTTGAGCTCGGGGATTCAGAAAGGAGTTGTGTGAATGCCCCGAGGCCCTCCCATGTACTAGAGGGAGGGCTTGGCCTCATCCACATCCTAAACTGCCCAGTGAGCACAGGGCCAGCTGGCCCTCAGCAGGAACTCCTAAGACAGGCCACATCTGGAAACCGTGGTCAGAGAATCGAGCCACAGGCAGGGCCAGGCCAGGAGGAGGGCCTTGGCCAGGTGAGAGCAGAGTGGAATCCCAGGTCAATCACCCAGCCCATTCCCCTCTGCAGACCAAAAGGGAAAAAGCTCCCATCACCTTTAGCCCACTCTGTTCCTTCAGCCTCACTACCAGTGACACCCACCCCATTCTGACTTAGCAGCGCTGCGCGTATCTAAGCTCATACAACCGGCATTTGTGTGACCTGAGCTGCTTCAATGAACATTTCAACACAAAATACCTCACATTGCCATCTCATGGCATTCCCTGATCTTTCCACCCATCTCTCACATGGGCTTTTATACATTATTGAACTTTCTAGTCGACTTCTGCCTGATTGTTTAACTGTATGCAGTTCAGTGCATTCAGCTATTTTTCTCAACATTGACAGGTAATAATAGAAAATTGGGTTTCAATATGGGCTGAGTGGGAAGGAACTATGGACTCCTATGTATCTCACTTTGAATGGGGACAGGCTCCAAGATGATACCCGATCTCTAGAAATATTAGGCACATTGAAATGTGGAAAATGCTGATCCACCCTTCTTCTGCATGGTTGAATTATCATCAGCTTCACTAGGGATCTCCTGGAGGGAAACCTAAGATACCCTTCTGTGACTGACAGTGGATTTGCGGGTGACACTGGCTGGAGGGAGCACAGGGGACCAGAAAGGCAAGGCAGAGTCTCTGAGGAGCACATCTTCATATCCTAGGCTTGGGCTCCAGCTAGACAAAGGTGTAGCCAAAGGTCATGATGATGGACACACAATACTAAGGTGATGATGGACACACAAGAGAGTAGATTTGTGGGAAGCACTGTTGTGACTGAGCTCTTCTTCTGTTTCCAGAAGACCAAACCAAACCAGAATGGAGTCACTCATGCCAAGTGCCGTGAAATCAAACCATTTTTCAAATGGGTCAGTTTTCAGAAAATCGGGAGATTCACAGCAATCTGAGAGAAGGGCCAATTTATCTGCGCCAACATGGTAAAGATGTCCCCTCTGTTTTAACCCTGTAGGAAGTGACTTTGGAAGGCCAATTCACTTGTTGTTCTCTGATTCTGCCTTCTCAGTCTTCTCTACCAGCAAAGCCAACCCCCTGCTCAGCGCAGCCGAACACTCAGGGCTGGGTACACTCTTGGGGATAGACAGGACTCCCTCGGTGGGGGCTGGCCACAGGAGTGGAGTTAGCTGAGGTGCCCTCAGTCAATGGGTGTATTGGAGGAAGCAGAAAGGTCCATGGCACAAGGCAGACACATGCCTGTGGTTCCACCAAAGAGCAGCCAGGGAGTGGAGGGGGCACAGGAAGGGCAAAAGTTTAAATGTCACTTCTGGGCCCCTATGATGTGCATTATGGACTGAATAGTGTCCCCCTCAAATTCAGAGGTTGAAACCCTAACTCCCCACCATGCATTTGGAGATACACTATGTAGGGTAATTAAGGTTAAATAAGATCTCAAAGGTAGGTCCCTAATCCAGTAGGATTAGTGTCCTTATAAGAAGAGGAAGAGACCAGGGATCACATACAAGGGAAGGCCAAGTGAGGACACAGCAAGGCAAGGAGGTGGCTGTCTACGTGCCAGGAAGAGGGTCTTCACAAGAGGCCAAATCTGCTGGCGCCTCGATCTTGGACTTCCAGCCTCTAAGACTGCTAGAAATAAATGTCTCTGGCTGAAGTCACCCAGTCTGTGGTATTTTGTTGTGGCATCCCAAATAGACTAAGAAAATGTGCTAAATACCACGCACACTATTAGTTCTTGCCATCGCCAAACCTTGAAATATAGCTGGTTTATTATCTCTGTGTGGTAGATGCAGAAATAGGCTCAGGAAAAAAAGTCACTTCTCTGAAGTTGCGTGTCTAGTAAGTAATGATGGGGAGGGTGTCTGGAACCAGCAGGCAGGGATGTAGGGTTCACAATAGGAGAGCATCACAGTTCTAGGTCAGGAAAGGAAGATTTCTTTCTAAAGATTTGAGTTGAAGGATCTGTGTGTGTTGTGTGGTGTATGTGTGGTATGTGTGTGGTGTGTGGTGTGGCATATGTTTATGTGTGTTCATGGTGTGTGTGTTGTGGTGTATGTGTGTGTGTGTTGTGTGGTGTACATGTGGTATGTGTGTGTGTGTGGTATATGTGTGTGTGGTGTATGTGTGTGTATGGTTCATGAAGTGTGGTGTATGTGTGTGTGGTGTGTGTGTGGTGTGGTGTGGTGTAGTGTGTGTGTGGTTGTAGTGTGTGTGGTGTGTGGTGTGGTGTGCGTATATGTGTGTGGTATATGTATGATATGTATGTGGTGTTGTATAGTATGTGTGGTGTAGTATGTGTGGTGTGTGGTGTGGTATATATGTGTGTGTTGTGTGCATATATGTGTGCATGGTGTGTGTGATGTATGTATGGTATGTATGTGATGTGGTATAGTAAGTGTGGTGTGTGGTGTAGTGTGGCATGTGTGGTGTTTGTGGTATATGTATGGTGTGTAGTGTGGTGTATATGCATGTGGCATATGTGTATGTATAATGTGTGTGTGGTGTAGTGTGTGTAGTGTGCATGTTGTGTGTGTGTGTGTGTGTGGTATTTGTGGTATATGTATGTGTGTGTGTGGTGTGGTGTGGTATATGTGTGTGTGTGGTGTGGTGTGAGTATGTGTGTGTGGGTGAATGTGGTGTGGTATGGTATGTGTATTGTGTGTTGTGTAGCTTCAGGGGACCTTGGGAACAGCTGTGTGGGTGTGCTGGGCTCCAGGACAGCCCGGGGCCTCCAGGATGGCCTGCTTTGGCAGGCTTTGGCCTTGGCAGTCCCACTGGCCGGCTCCTGACCACTAGGTCATACTGCCGGGAAACTGCCTGAGGAAATCCTCTTGCTTGGGACCCCTTGGATCAGGGAAAGGGCCAGCGGTCTGGGAGCAGTGTTCTGAGCTTGCGTGTGACAAAGGGTAAACGCAGCCAAGAGTGTAAGCAGAGAAAGCTGCGTTGGCTAGGAGATGCTGCCCTTCTTTAAAAACCAAACTTCCCTCTCATAAGCTAGACTTAGCTGAGAGAGAGAGAGAGAGAGAGAGAGAGAGAGAGAGAGAGAGAGAGAGGAGACTCACTCTTAACTTCTCACTTAGCAATTCACTATCCAACTTCTAGGTCCAGGTACATACACCTAAAATGATTTCAATCCCTCATTTATGTTTGCAACTAGCCAAAAATATTAGAAATTCGTCTTCTGGGGCTGTTTCCTTATCAGTTTTTCCTAAAAGCAACTTTCCCAGGATTATTGTGAAAGTTGGGTGTAAATAAAAGTAGAGTACTTTGTCCACAATAAGGACAGTTGCTGTTCCTTCATTCTGCTGGGACTTCCTAAGCCTTCTTCAATTTGGACAGGATTTGGGAGTAGAAGATAGCTATTTGGTGAGGCAGCTGACAATGATGAATATTTGCCAAACTTATTTCATGTAAAAACAAGTGTTTTGGTCAAATAAGTGTTTGACATGAGAGTTAATCCAAATGAGTTTTTTTCTTCTTTTTTTAAGAATAAGTTTTATTTTGGGGGACTGTTAACACACTGATGTATGCTTTCGGAATAGGAGGAAGGAATAGGCACTCTTTACCAAGTTTGTTATTTTGCAGGAAGTTTCCTAGGATCAGCTTTCTGCAGAAGACTCTTCTGGAGAGAGATATACCTGACCATGGACCACGGTTCTGCTCTTTCATACCTATGTGACTTCTGGCACTTAACCCCATCATCCTTATGCTTCACCTGGAAGATAAAAACCCTCCTGTCTCGGGGCGGTTGGATTGGAAAGTGAGCAGTGTGCTTGGTGCAGTGCTAGAGCAGGTAGGCACATGACCTGTGGTGGCTAGATAATTGATATTTTAGTTGACATGATGGATTAATGCTGCAATCATGTAATTGAAGACAGATTTTTTTCTTAAAATCGTAGAAAAATGAAATTAGTGGCAACCTAACCCAGTCTTTCCCAGACCTGAATACAAAATCATTCTAAATGGAATCTTACTCCTACTTAAAACTTAGCAATGCAGAAAAAGCCTCACCTCCTTCGAATTATCCCCAGGGCTTGTTCTTATCTTTATCCACTGGCACCGTTGTGTGCATGGTCTTGGGCACCTCATTCAGCCCACACCAAAACCTCTACAAAAAGGACCCAAGTATTATCTCTTTTCCCCATTAAATGTTTTACAATGCACACTCTTGATAATTTCCAGGAAGCCCTACTATGTACATATTATTAGAAAATAAAATAAATTGATGTCATAAGAATATTCTTCCTTTAGTAGAAGAGGTTCAGAAAACTATGGCTAAGGTTCAGGGACTTTCCCCAAGTGTCACTATCAGCTCTGGGCGTGTCTCAAGGGGATAGGACTTCCCTTGCTCAGCAGTCACCTCCTCTAGACTGCCCTTCCCATTGCTGGCCGCTCATCCTGATGGCAGGACCAGATCTTCTTCCCTCTCTGAGATGTGATCACTTCCATGCAATGAAATACTAGATTATAGCAAGACTCCACTGAAGGAGACAGAGCCCCTTCCCCTGGTGGGTGGCAGTCAGCCTGCTCACTCATTCTTGGAGAAATCCAGCTCTGCTCCTCCTGTTGAGCCTGAGCTTTGTATGCAGGAGTGACAAGATCAAAGTGGCTGGCAAGGAGGTAATTTTCACAGTGGTCTTGGATGGGCTGAATGGAGACAATGGGCCTGGGGTCAGCACGTCAGCATGCTGTCTTGGTCAACTGAGCTGCTACATCCTAAGTGCTAAAATAAACCTAATCACAGACTACCTAAGACATAAACGGCAGAGCTCATGGTGGGGTGGTTTGCTCCCAGTCCGCAGTCAGGGCATTCTCTGTGACACCTCAAGTCCTATCCAAACCGAATCAGGCTGCTTTTACCAACTCACGGGCAAGTTCAAACTCACAAATGCTGCAAAAGGAAGACTTTTCACAGAGGTATGTATACTTAGCTTGGTCACAAATTCACACAACAGGAAGGGGCTCTATGCTTTTAGAGGCAAAACTTATGGTGATTCTGAGGATTTCTTTGGACACTAGAACCACACAGGGGTACAGGTGGTTGGCAGTGAATCTCACACTTACAGATGGCCACTTTCAGAAGTGTTACCAGGGCGTAAGGTAGCGTGTGAATGGTCAGATGAGGACAAGCACTTCCCTAAGACTCAAAGGGCTGATAAGCAGTGGGCAGAGTTCAATGACAACTCAGTAGCCCAGCTCCATTTGCTAGTTCTAACACATAATCAAGTGTCTTTGAACAAGGACACACTGATAATAATTGTAATCGCTCTGAAGTTGAACATTTGTCTCTCAGCCTTCCATGACAGCTAATGGGAAAAAAAATCCAGTAAACTCCAGGAAAATAAAACTTGGAATAAGTGGCAATGAGTGCAGCTTCTGGAATCCTGAGCATATGGATTGGAAATCCTCTCCTTCCCAGTCCTCCAGCCTTAGTTCCCTTGAAGACCTTGGGATGTACGTGTCTCTGGAAGAGCCTTTTCTTTCATCTCACTATGGGAAGTAAGGACCCCCTGGCTAGACCTGCTCTCCATATCCTCCAGAAGACAAGCAGTGCGTGCTCCTCAGCTTCAGGGAAGCTGCAGGCTGGGGTCTCAGCCTGCATGGGTGTGGGCTCCTTCCAATAGCAGAGCTTCTTCTGCAGGACACAAAGCAGCCCTTCCGTGCTCTGGCATCCCTCTAATCGCCTGGGAATCCAAAGCAGCACTCATCCCTTTTTGGGGAGGCTTAACCTCCCAGCTGGCATCCCTCCACGGCCCCAGGGAATGCGGAAGGATTCCTGGGAGAGCAGTCATTCCATGCTGACAGCTGCAGCACGCGGGGCAGCCATGGGCCCCAAGCTGTGGCTTGGCACAGGCTGATCAACACAAGAACAACAGCAGCCACACGACGCATGCCATGCCACACGTGGGTCTCCTGCAAGCCCAACAGACCCCAGGGCCCACAAGGAAGCTGGCCAGACCCAAGAGAAAAACCGCAGTGGCCGTGAATACTGCAGCAGACCCTCCCTGCACCTCACTTGTGCTGCACAGTGGCACATCCCTGGTGCAGGGTGTGGGTCTTCCTTACCTTCTCAGGTGGCCAGCCAATGAATGAAAGGGCAAAGGAACCTTTGGTGAAGCAAACAGGAAAACAGCAACAGTGATAAGTGGGCAGAAGGGACCCAGGGTAGGTCTGGAGGAGAGAAAGGGGCAGGGGTCACTCATGCTGGCTTCAGAGCTGGAATCCTAGGGGTCTGAAAGTTGATACTCTTAAGACATTTGAAGAAACAAAAGAAGCTTTCAAGTCCCAGACCTTAGCACACATGGTGGGTAAGGGGAACATCAACTCATCAATGCCTTCTTTCCCCTTTGTGTAAAGAACGACCTGGAATACTTAACTGGGAACTTGACAAGATGCCACTGATAGGAAAAGGCAACATTATAACTAAATATTTTAACAAGTGCTTGTCCACATCGTACACACAAGCAGTGAGTATTATAAAGAATGCTGACTAAATTCTTAGTAGCAGTGCGGTTTTTAGGGAATCCACAAATTAAGGGCAATTGTCAGGAAAGCCATTATCTAGGTCTGAGGTGTTGTTGAAGGGGAAGAATGCAATCCACGGTTCACCTCGTGTTTCTCCATAACCTATTTTTAGTTACTTGGAACCAAAGGGGTGGCAGTCTGGCCACGTGCAACTAACTAGTCTTACAGATATGGCAAAAACTATCACTAGGCACTTATTTGTGAGGTGACCAATAAGAGACCCTCGCCTTTATTTCTTTAACTCTGATCCATAATAACTATCAGAGATGACTTGTACAAGAGAGAACAGAGTAGCTGTGGCATGTAATTAAGGTAGCCTGAGCCTGTCCCCTGGGGTACAGCATCATTCTAGGGCAAATTCTCTTTGTCTCTCTGTGTTCAAATGCCAGCCATGAATCTCCACCTTCTCTGCTGCAGATTAATCCTGCCCACAAAATAACCTAGCATTTTAGTGTGTGATATAAGGGCTGTACTGATCACCTTACCTGAGGGTCACATGGGAGGAGAAATCAGAGAGCTCCAGCTCACTTTCTGCTCACCTGCCCTCAGCTACAGCCTGACATGGAGGCAGGCGTGCATGAGAGCTTGCTGGAAGAATTTTCTCACACAGAATGGACCCCTCATAGGCACCAGGTTGCAACTGTCATTAGGACTAGTCAGGACTAGTCACATTTTAAAACCACCTGTTTTTCAAAATGGGCAAAGGTAGATGAACACTGATAAAGAATTCAAAGGAATTCTTGAATACATTTCTTTAAAAACACCCTTCATTTTTAATATACATAATGTGTATTCATGGCAGAACAGCTTGGAGAAAAGAACAATGAAATAATCCTAATCGGTTATGAAGCAGCCACCAAGCAGCAACTGCTTTTATTATTCTAGTATATTTCAGTATTTTGGGATATGTGTGTGTTTGAAGAGCAAAATAATTGACTGCATGCACTCCCAATGTCTTATGGCAAAGTCGCTTCCCTACATGTACTAAAAGGTATAAATTAGATTTTTTATTCGATGAAGCTGATGAGATGAAATCCAACAGAGCACATAAAGATCAAAGACGAGGTGAGGAAAGCCAGAGGACATTTCACTTAAATATTTGAATGCAGTGCATGATTACTAAGCCAAGGAAAAATTATTTATCTGGCCTGAGAATGTTATTTAAATCCCAGCTCATTCATGCTAAACAGAGGCAAGTTTTTCCATTCACTTCTCCAAGCCTTCTCTCTTGGTGGAAGCAGCCCCACCCCACATTCCCAGCAGCATCCCTATTTATGGGCGTAATGCCCACACTCCAAGAGGGTGGTGCAGAGGTGTTAATTGCCAAAATGATGATGTTTAAAAGTGGGTCACTTTTAAACAAGGTGATTGTTTTAGGTTGTGGCAATCTATAAACATTATTCTTTCCATAAACTCCTAAACTAAAATCCTCTAATAAAAAGGCCAGAAGAATTATTTACAGTGATGTATTAACATCTTTGAGCTACTTGTCCTTCTCTAAAGACATGAAAAAGAACTGCATTCTTAAAGATTAGAAAATCACGTAATCTACACAAATAGGAGTTTTGTTTCCTATTTTATGAGTTCTCACTATGTTAACAACTAAAACTTGCAAAACATTTTTGTTAAATCCTAATGCTCTGCTTTTGGGTGTAATCATCCAATGCTAATCTCGAATAAGAAGTTATATAAATGAGGATTTTTATTACCATCATCATCAGAACTCAAGAAGAGCCACCAACCCCATGGAATATTCTCTGAACAGGGAGCAGGCCATGGAGCCATGGCAAGTGCTGTCTCAGAACAGAACATGTGCTTCTTTGGAGTCTGCTGTGAGCAGTTTATTATTTTCCTGTCTTGAAGATAATGGAAATGCATTTAATATTGCCAAATGCTTTGTATTTTTTTCCTGGCTGAGCTGCCTATTCTGAGCAACCAGGGGAAATAAAAAAGTTAAAATTCATCTGTTTTTTAGGAGATTGCATGTGCATTTCTAAAAGTGACCACAGTAATGTCCCCTTTCTCAGTTCAAGCTCTGCTGTGTGGTTTGTCCCTCTGGGCACTCACAGCCACATGGCTTGCCACGATGATGTAGAGGGCCATGACTCCTCAGGCCTGATGCGTGTGGCTCACTTGCTGCTCTCGGCTTAATTCCTGCAGTCAATCCTATTCTCTTGCTAAGCGGGTCTGTCTGCTCTGCTGGGCTCAGCCGTTCTAATCTCGGCCGCACAGCCACGGATGTGAGTGTGCTGTGTAACTGAAGCCCATCCCTAGACAGGTCCACTTAACACCTGGAGTACAAGGGGTTTTATAAGTGAATGGAGCCAACATGATATAAGGAAGGCAGTCCCGACAAGGGGAGATCAGGATTTCCAAGGCTGCTCAAAGCTTAACAAAGGCTGCCACTGAAGGTGAGCCTGGCGGGAGCCCCAGAGTCTCTCTCTGGATTTGCAGCCATGAGCAGGGTGGGGGTTCTATGTGGGCCGAGGCAAAGGTGTCTGAGCAACTTGGCTTCCCCACAGCTTGGGAATCAAAGCTTTTAAAGCATAGAATCCAGCTCCTGGAGAGACCCCCCACTCCCCTTCTTTTAAAAAGAATGTGGTAGTGAAATAGCAATTATGAAGATGCTAGGAAGAAATGGAGTGGAAGCAAACCTCTTTAGAATTAGCCCAAAAGGGAAATCAAGTGCTTTGAAGTTAGTACAGTTAATAATAATAAGAGTGATGATGCTGGGGCTGGGGCTATGGCTCAGCAGTAGAGCACTCGTCTACCATGTGCGAGGCCCTGGGTTCGATCCTCAGCACCACATAAAAATAAATAAATAAACAAATGTCCAACTACAACTAAAAAAAATATGTATGTATATATATGTGTATATATATGCAAAAATATATGTATTAAAAAAAGAGTCACTGTTTTATAGAAAAAAAAGAATGATGATGCTAATTAAAATCTTCCTTGGAGTGTGTTTTACACTTCACGAAGCATTTTAAAGTACCCTAGTTCATTTAATTACTACAATACTATGATGAGATACATGCCACTCATACTTCCATTATTCAGAAAATGCCGCCACTCCATCTCCTTCCTGTCACAGTTCCAGACTTCCGGGGGGTGGGGGGGGATTCAGCAATAGCAGAGACAAAAACCGTGGGGAAGTTCCTTCTTCCCAAGCTTTATTCTGTCCTAGCTGCTCTGTTGTCCCCTCCTTTCCTCTTCCTCCTCCTAATCTTTCATGTATTTACCTGTAAATCCAAGTTTATGAGCTTCTTTGGATTCTCAACAGACACATACTGAGGGATGTGCTGTACGAGGAACTTATCTACTCAGTGAATATGAGGGAGTGGCCCTGAGCAAATTGGATAAAGAACTGTCAGATTTTGCTTGGGGTCTGAGTTGTAGCTTGTAATGAAGAAAGCCATGTCCTTGTTCTGCACACTGAGTCAGAGAGACGGCTGGCCAGTGGCTGTGCCAGCTATGACTGCAGGCCACGCCCTGGGCTCCATCTGCTGAGAGTGCATCACCATCCTTTCATTCACAGGTTTTAAACGGGATGCCAGGTGTAAATGCATGGCCCAAGGTAACCAGCTCCCTCACTGTGACCTGCTTTAGGTCCAGAAGGGAAATGACATGAGCCAAGGAGTCAGGCAGAAGGCAATTTCAGAATTGAGGGAGAATAGGAGGCAGAAACGAGTTAATAACCATTTTGGGGAAGACTTGGAGACCACCTAGTAGAGATAGTAACCCAAGGACATGATAAAGAAGAATTTTCAGAGAGGAGATTATACAAGCCATCCCCAAGAAGAGAGAGATTAATGGGGACTGTATGAGTATCAAGTGACAAGGCAGAAAGGAATTAATGTGAGAGGCAAGGGAAGAAGAGGTGAAGAATGACATCTCTATCTGCTGCTGCTTCCTCGGCACCAATTAGGGAGAAGGAACTGCATTGAACCCATTCCAAGTGGCAGGATTCAAGAATGAACTTGCACACTATGTAGGGAAGGTTCCCTCAGGATCAGTCACCCTCAGCTAGATTCCCTGAAAAATCCAATTGTGAAGTAAACTCCAGTGAAAACAAAAAGCAGCTCAGATCCAAACACAGACAAGACTCTCAGCCATAACAAGAGGTAGGTGGGTCCTCTGTCTATGCAGGGTAGGAACAACACACTTTTATGGCCCCCAGCTTTGAGGAATTCCCAGGAAAGAATGGCAAACAGAAGCCACACAGCTTTTTACTACATAAAGAGCAACTTCCAGACTACGGCCATTATAAATGAAAAAATACAATGACTGACATTGGAGGAGAAATGAATTGAATAGAGGACAGAAGTCAACTTCCCAGCAAGGTGATGGCATCTCATTTCTCACTTTTTGAATTTTATTCAGCTTCTACTTCATGATATGTTTCCTGTTTCCTATGCCATTGCCCTTGGAAATCTCTCTAAAGACCGCCAATTTTGCAGAAACACCTTCCATGATTTTTCACAGTAAATAATAAAGCTGTCATCAGTAGAGAGAGATTGAAGTTCCTGCAGAGGGGGACACTCTGCTCTATTGCCTCCTATTCTTGGAGGCTGGAAATCCTCGGAAAGCCATAGTTGAAAAGGTAAATTGGTTTGTGTGGCAATTTTTGCAAGTTTTAGGAAGGCAAGATACCTGTCTGCTGCTGGCCTGTGGGTTACCTGTGCAGACTTAGATTCATGCAAATGTCACTGTGTCTTAGAGCCATTACTGGGGTCTCCAGTAGGCAGTTTCAAAGTGTGGGTTGGTGTCCTTCTCTTCAGCTTTGATCACTGAAGCCCTGTTCTGCTTGACAATGTGCTACATACTCAGACTGCTTGCCGTGGAACTGTTAGCCCTGATTGCCTCCCTTATGCCTTCCAGTCTTGATTTTAGTAGTGAAGACTTAAAAAAACTAATAAGAGAAAATGAGTTGATCTTCAAGAATTTAATCTTTGATTAAACTTGACACTGAAATCAACAGGTCATGGATGATTAGTGAAGATGGAAAGAGAGATTAGACCTCTCCTCGTGAAATTCAAGGCTCCTTGTATTCACTCCATCTGAGAACGTGGAAGATGTTCCCTGGAACGTTTGCCTAAATAATGATATGCCCTCCAGAGGCATGCACATCTTTTAAATAGGACTTGGTAAGCCACTTCATGGTGTTGAAGGGAGTATGATATTGGAGCTGCTTGCCCTGTGTTTTTATACTTTTTTTTTTTCAATTTTCCCCAACCTTAGCTAAGCAAGTAAGTGATATGAAAATATTTATCTGCAGAATGTCCTCTAATAACATGGTCCCTGAATGTGCTGCTATCTGTTAGGGGTTTGTGTTGTAATTAGAAACTGTTAAATGTACCGGCACAGTGGAATGTTATACCCAAATCTCAAACGAAGGTAAGACATACAGATGTTCATTAGGAAAAGAATAGCCTCCCACCTGCCACCAAGGAAGAGTCTGAAAGTGGGTTTTGCAACTGGATGAGGAATCCAATGTGTTATCATCTCAGTATCTTAAAATAATACAGAGAGTACATCTAGTGCAGCCTAGGTTGCCGACGGCAGGTTATGGGCTTTGCTAGAAGAGACCTGCTCCTCCCTTGCTCCCCATCAAACCACAGATGAAGACTTGAAAATGACTACTCCTGCCATTTACTAATCATTGACAAGTGAAGGGGTCCTGTGAGCACTGGCCTCATTTCTTCGCAGATGCTACGGATGTGTATCATGTGTCAGCTGCTGCTGGACGGCAGAGGGCACCGAGAAGCTTCCATTGGATCTTCAGCATAGGACTGACAAGGGCAGGGGCTCTTGAACTGCCTTCCAGAGGTGACTTCAGCTCCTGCTGTGTTTCTTGATTAATGAGCCGTGTTACATCTTAACATATTCTCAGCTATGGGTTTGAAATACTGTACAAAGTGATGCTGTGTGGCTCAGAATGATACACTTTGTATAAGAATAGCTGTTATTGTCTAGAAGGAGAAAGAACTTTAGGGTTTTTGCCTGTCCTGTGCTCTACCCACAGTACCAGCAATATCAGCTTATATAGTTGCAAAGACTTGGCTCTGTTCAAACCCTAACCTTTAACAGAAACAATCCAGAATTCCTCATTTTTGGAAATGTTAGGGATTTGTTATAGGGAACAGGAAAGAAGTCTACTTTTATATAGAGAGGGCTGTAATGAAAAAGAGAAATTAGCCTGCCACCAGGGCTGTGGCTATGATCTTGGTCACCAAGTAAAATATCCAGGTGGGCATGTGGGCTTTAGGCATATCTGTCCTTGACCCTGGGTGAGCTGGGTGCATGTGAGGCATCACAAATGCGGAAGTATCCATAGTAGTATTGCAAGCCTGGAAAAATATTACAAAAATTTGTCTGGATAGCTTCTAGGATGCTAAGATGAAATTCATAGAGGAGAATTCATTCATTCCAACACTCCTGGTGCTACCATTGAATTCCTTTTATGTAAGGAGTTGAACTCATTAACTATTTACATAGTAATGCAATTTATAAAGGCTTATCATA
The DNA here is from genome assembly GCF_047511675.1 of Marmota flaviventris. Classification (NCBI taxonomy): domain Eukaryota; kingdom Metazoa; phylum Chordata; class Mammalia; order Rodentia; family Sciuridae; genus Marmota; species Marmota flaviventris. The sequence continues at coordinate 16,355,397 of NC_092509.1, read as the reverse complement.
GACATCTTAAAAAAACAACAACTGATGACTAGTTGGCAGAAACATATACATTAGTTAGGAAGTACTGGCTTTCTAGGAGCCAAGATCCATGACTCAGTTACTAAAGAGAAGCACAGTTAATCTGCTTATTACTATCATGAATGAAACAAGGAGAAGTAACTACCCAGGTTTATAGGAGGCACATTTCTATGATTCTCCAAGGCTCTCTCTGGAAACATTAGGTGCTGCCAAATTGCATCCATGTATTTGATCTCATCTTCTCTATCATAAACAGAGTCCTGGACAGGGGTGAGAGGATCTGGTTCCAGCACTGGCTAAGCCCACTTTGGATGCCCTTAAACACCATGGGTGACAGCAGATGCCATATAGGTGTGTGTTCTGTGGCAAAATGTCCAGCTTCTTTGAATCCAAAGTGGGAACAACAGTACTATATACTCCAGAAAACTTCCATGAATATCTAGTACAATAGTCTATGCATGCCTGGCTCATAGTAAGTGCTTGATAAATGCTAGGTGTTGTCATCAATATTATTTATAGGCTAATTAGCTATTTGAACCTAACTGAATCCTAATTCTGGATCCCTAGGACTAGATAGTGCTTCTGAAATTTTTCCTCTAAAGTACCCCTAAAAACAGATGATAAAGAAGGCAACCTCTGAGGCCACTGGGGTGGGAGAACTCAACCATTTAAAAAAGTATCTTATGCTGTACTTATATTTCTTGCATTTTCTTTTTAACAGTTTACATTTTCTTTACTTTTTTTTTAGTAAAAAATTTATACTGTTTCCCATAATAATTTTGTTTTGATATTAAAAATATTCATAGTTAAGTGATCTTCAAACCTACTTATTACTGGAAGAAGATAAATTGTGATCATCCTGTAGCTCTGGGTCCCTGCAGGCAAGCCATAGTGGTAGGCAGATCCTGTAGGAGGTACACACTCCCAGACCCCAGCTACTCCAAGGGTGGTGTGTGTACAAGCAAGCCCTTGAAATTTGTAAGGAACACAGATAGTCAGACCTCACTACACACACCCACAGGATCAGAACTGCTCTGGGGTGACTGAACCACCCCCTGGTGGTCTGTATACAGTTTAAAGTTGAGAAGCATTGAAGAGCTGATCTTTCAGAATTGTTTGGGTCCAGCCTGCTTTGATACAGCAAGAAGGGAAATGATCATGCATGGAGAGCCTGTGGGAGACTGGCACCATACTAGCTAATGTGAGGCAGACAGAGATGAAGAGGGTATTTATTGTCCCTTCTCTTCTGGTTTCTACTGGGGGCAGGTAAGAAGCAGTGACCTGGCTCCATGGAAACCTGCCATCAGCTCCATCAGCAATGAGCTCAGCCCTCCACACTGTGATTGTCCACCTTCACAGTGAAGCGAGCACAGAGGAGACCCCATTGTCTTAATCTGAAGAGCGTAGAGCAGTGGCCACCATCCTCTTGCCCTTACGTCCCCTGCCAATGCCACTGCCTACCTCAGGTCCATTGATGAATGCTTCAGGATTCTAGTCTATCATTCTTACATTCCAACATAGACCACAAGTGCTGGGAAAAACCAAAACACAAACAAGGCAGAGACCTGGTATGAAGAAGAAGCAAAACTCCATCTTAACAAGACCAGTGGAAGTCAATTTTCCTGCAGCCCTCAGGGGCACACAGTGAGTTAAGTCTGCAGGTGAGGACATCTGCTTTCTTTTGCTCTGTGGCTGTGTAATGCATGGGTTCATTAAGAGCTTCAGGGAAAAGAGCCCAGCTTTTTTCTCCAAGACAGAGCTGTCTTGAGAGGTTAAAGTTTGATGCTGTGCAGAGTGAAGCTTTCCCCCTGAAGCCAGTGGGACCCACACTGTTTTGAAAGACTGTCAAGGCAGAAAACACAAAAGGTCAGAGGCAGCCCAATCTAACTGTCTCTCCTGTTGTCAAAGGGTGGAGCTGTGTCACCAAAAGTGACAACTGCACAGAGGATGATCTGCAGATTCAGGCATGATGGAGATGAGGACAGGAACAGTGGGATGGGAGAGGGTGGCTGGGAGAGGGCTCGAGGAAGCTGCCTGTTCTCTGGGCTCAGCACCAGCAGGGACAGGAGAGTGTCCTGCCTACTAGAAGTGAAGGTCCCGCAATTCTGGCTCTGCTCCTGGATGGCTCTGATGATGCCTCGGTCCTTTCCCTGGCCAATGTTGTGGGCATATTGTCTGTGCACCTACCCTGCTGTCCCACATGCTCATTGTCAAGGCCACTGCCACGGCTGACCCCACTTCTGGTACTCAGGTCTATCAATGACCTCTCAAGTCCCCAGATCAAAGGCCTTCAGGAAGGTCTTCTACTAGACTTGACTTCAGTGTTTGAAATAGCTTTGTCTTTGAATGTTCTCTCATCCACCGGCACCTCATTATTCTGTAGCTTTTCAACCCATCGGCTCTCCTCTTTGCTGCTTCCTTTAATGGCTTGGCTCCTCACCCCGTCTCTGAAGTCCACCCGCTTACCGAGGTCCAGTCCCTGCCTCCCACTAGTTAACATTCCCATTTTTAGATACTTGTCAACTCCGGCAGCTCCTAAAAACACTTCACTGCAAATGCCTCCAAAATCCACTTTATAAAACCTTGAGTTTTCTCCCAGGATCAAATAATACACCTCCCACTGCCTGCTTGGTATTTGCATATGATTGATGATCTTTCCAGTTACCTGCATGTAGCTCTAATGAGAACCCATCACCCCATGCTGAGCGTGGATCTTATCTCTACCAGGAAGCCTTGGACAACTTCTAAGTCAGGAGCAGCCCCCTCCCACCCTCAGATGCCCATTGAGAATGGCCAAGGAATCCTTGCTCTTCTGTATTTCTGTATTTCACAGAGATGTTTTTCTCCTCAGGACGGTGCAGTGCTGCGCAGTGTGATGTACAGAGTGACATTTCTACCTCTCATTATCCACTCATTTAACACATATTTATCATGCCTACTGTGTGCCATGCACTCTTCTATGTGCTAAGAATACAGGAATCAACCAAAAGGGATTTCTATCAAGCCGTTGATATTCTGGAAGGGGAGGGGGACCTTCTTGCCATCTCTCCGTGTGTTATCAAGTGATAAGAAAAAATAAAGTGAAAGGGAAGAAATGATGGGTTGTGGAGGAGGGCCACTTACTAGGGTTGTCAAGGAGAGCCTCTCAGATAGCCTGACCTTGAGCAGAGACTTAGAGGACACAAGAGCAACCCTGAAGACAGGTGCAGGAAGAGGACCCCAGCTCTGAGGAAGGACCTTTTCTGCTGTGCATGGGACCCAGTGATGAAGGGGGATGGGCAAGGATGGAGGGAGGGGATGGTGGCAGGAGGTGACCACGGAGAAGCTGCAGGGAACAAGTCACAGATGACCTCAGGTCCCAACAGTGACTGTAAATTTCACTCTGGTTGATCAGCCTTGATTACATGCATCTGAGAACAGTTTCCTAAGAATCCCTCAGGCTGCCCTGTTGCGAGCAGGCTGGTGTGGCCTGGTCAGACAGAACTGGAAGCCAAGGGAGCAGCCAGGATATTAAAATAGTTCAGGTGAAGGGTGACAGGGAGTTGGATGGGAGGCAGGTGCAGGTTGGTAAGAATTAGTCAGATATATGTTTTTTTAGAGAGAGAGGCACCAGCAGCAGAAGTCAAAGTCAGAGACAAGAATGAGCTTAAAAGTTTAGGCCTGAGCAATTGGAAAAAAGGAGGAGGTGTCAAAAGACAGATGGTGGAGTCGTTTGGGGGCCGTGTCAATGTGGAATTTGGTTTGGAGATTGTTAGTTTGAGGTGTGTATTGGGCAGCTAGGTGAGGGACCCGGGGGGGTTGTTAAATGTGCCTGGTTGCCTCACTCTTAGATAAGCACTGCCTTGAAAATACAGCTGTCAAAGGCTCCCACCAAGGCAGTGGGCCCCCGGGGAATGCAGAGGCAGATGCCACACACGGCCACCATTCTACATGCCAGGAAACAGCCTTCTACCACACAAAGGGATTGCGATTATGTAATCAAAATCCCTCCTATAAATAGGCTTAGCCATTTTCATATTTTTAAATCAGTCAATTTTGGAGCGATTGAGACAACTGGCCTCACTCTTGGTGGGAGAATGATCAGTGTAGCATCAGGTTAAAGGAAGTTAGTAGTTGACTAATTCATTCATTTTGTTTACAAACAGCGGTGGTGTGACCTGTGGATGCTGGGTGCAGGCCTCTCTACAATCCCAGGAGGACGGGCCATGCACTCCCACCGCAGGCATCAAGCCTGGCACACAGCCAGAGCCTGAGATGAGTCTACAGCACTGACTCCCAGTTTCCATTTGTTATCCCGGAAATACCAGATGGGGTGCCAAAGCCAGGCTCACCCAATTGGTCATTTTGTGGTGTGTGTTTGTTTTATAGGACCTGAACCGCTTAAAAAGCGTTGTGATTTTCTTTCCCTGTGACGCACACCTGTTGCCCACTTCCCTGACTCCTTTGTGATTTCCCTCTATTTCACTTCACCATGATTCTATTTGTTGGGAAGGAGGGAATACTGAGGACCTAGAAAGACATCAAAACTCCAGCTCCTGTCTATAAAGTCAGCCCTGGATGAGATTCCAGGAAGATGGGCTTCCACCAGGTACCTATCCACTGCATATTTGTTCAAGGCAGGAAGAGCAACAAATGTTCTAGAATGGACTATCATACCAACAGGATTGTCAATACTTGGCGTTTTCTTTGATGAACTTTAAAAATTCTTAGTCAAAAGACTCCAAGAAATGTGTTCTCCATGCCAGAATGTCAAAGCCATTAAATACAACCCATGTAAAAATATCAGCATAAACTCCCTGCACCTTAGGCTTGAGGAGATCAAGGTTGACTTACACTCAGACTAGAATTAACCGGTCAGATCCAATATGCCGCCAGCAGGTGACTGAGAAAACTCTGTTATTTCAAGACATGATACCCCCAAATATGTGTTCGTGTGAACACGGGATGGCCAATTTTCAACAAAAACTATAAATCGTTTCCATGTTTTTCAGTTTTGAGCTATCAGCAAATCCATCAAGAATGACATTATCATCACAGGTTTATAAAGTGCTTCATGGGAAGATGGAAACAAATGCAGAAATTAACAGAAAGGCCTTCCTCTCCATTCTAAAATAGGGAATTGTTTCTGCCCATCTCCAGTCAGCATGTATCTGCACGGCTCACAAGGACTGAATGACAGCCAGCTCATGCCATGGAGGAAATCTGCTTCACAAAGATTACTCACAAAACCTCCCTTGAGATGCAGTGGTGCTAACTCACAGCATAATGGGTTGAAATGGTGAGTAATTGTACAAGTGGATTTCGATACAAATGGTCAACAAAATTTAAAGCCACATTCATTATAGGTACAGTGTTATCATTTGGATCTCAATGTCCCCCCCAAGGCCCCCGTGTTAAGCTTGGTGATCAGCATGGTACTATTGGGAGCTGGCGGGACATTTAGGAGGTGGCACCCCATGGAAGGAAGTTAGGTCATTGGGTGTGTGCCCTTGAAGGATTACTGGGACCCTCGTCCCTTCCTGTCTCCCATATTTTTGCTTCCTGGCTACCCCGAGGTAAACAAGTCTCCTTTGCCATGTTTAGTCCTCCCACCATGACACTGTGACACTAGAGGCCTAGAGCAACAGGGTTCAGTAGCACAGACTAAAAATCTCTCAAACCAGGGGCCAAAATTTCAAACAATTTATCCCCCTCACAAATTGTTTATCTCAGGTACTTTGTCTTGTTGATGCAAAGTGGACTAATGCACATACATTTTCTTGGATAATCTTGAGAAAAATTACTCTAAGGGTCATCAATAAAAAAGATCATTTAAATCCACCTACTTTAAGTAAATGTTTTTAAAGATCATTAATAAAAGGGCTGGGGCTATAACTCAGTGGCAGAGCGCTTGCCTAGCATGTGTGAGGCACTGGATTTGATCCTTAGCACCACATAAAAATAAAAATAAAAAAAAACCAGAATAAAGATATTCTGTCCATCTACAACTACAAAAAAAATTAAAAAGGTCATAAATAAAATTTTTCATTATTCCCATCTACCCTTTATGCCAATTCATTTTCAAAATATCACTGAATACATCAATCTAAAGATATTGGGTAATTTAACACTAGAGAAGCTACATTTTCTTACCTTCAGTTAAAAAAGAAAGGTGGGGGGGAAGGGGAGGAGGAGGGACTGCTATGGAAAATATAGTAATCTGGCTTGATATAAAAAGACAAACTATTAAAAGAAATTTTATTCTCTTAAGGGTAATATAATAATACTGTAAGTAGTTTTTAGTTAATTCACAAGTATGAGTTAATTAATGGATTAGTGATCTATTCTCCTATATGGATCCTGATGTAAGCATTTTTGAAATTATCTAATACCAGAGACTTACAGAGATGTGATTATGAATAATAATGCTGCTGTGGTTTGGGTATGGTTTGACCATGTCCCAATGTTGGATGCTTAGTCCTCAGTCCAATGATGTTAAAAGGTAGTGGGACTGTACGGGAAGGGCTTAATGCAAGATAAATTAGGTCCTACCACATAGTCTTTGCTCTCTCTGATCCCCCCCTCCTGAATGTGCTCTGGCTATGATGTTATTCACATAGTGTGATGGGGTTGGGACAAGAGGCCTTGATGTTTATCCTATATATCTTTGAGCTAAATAAACCTCTTTTATTTTTAAGTTACCCAGCCTCAGGGATTTTATTATTGCAAAATAAAATAGATGAATGTAAGGATTTGGGGCCAACATGTAGGCAATTCTGTTGTTTAAAAGAACTATTAAGTTTACTGATATGACCAGAAGCATCTTAAATTTATGTAATGGAAGAGAAAAAGGAGGGGCTGAAGATATACAGATGTAAAACAAATCACTTAACATTTGAAGGCATTTAATATAAGACTTGCAAATTAATACACAGAAATACTACTGCTTCTTGTTCAGAAGGTAGTAATTAAAAGCACAGAGTTAGAGCTGAAATAAATACCTGAAATCTATAGCTCAACTCCCATATCTTACTTGAGAAAATAAAAACACAGAAAGATTATGTAACAAGTGCTCAATTGACACTATTAAAACAAAGTACAAGATGCATAGGAAGAGATTCTTGGTTACTCCTCCTCTTGCTCTAACATCTGAAAACTTGCATGATATTGACTCATTCATTTGAGATACAGGATAGTCCTGCAATAAGTGTAAATCTAAATTGAAGTTATACAGTGAAATAAATTATAGGTCAGCCCAAGGGGAAAATAAAAGAGCAAGCTGATAAGGTACATGCTCTACTTGCAAGGGTTTCCTTACCCATTACAGTGGCTGTCCTGCCATTCTTAGAGCACCTAGTAGCACCTTGTTATTGCATTGTGAGCTTGGTACCATCTGCAGTCAGACATGCTTGTGCCAATAGCTGGTATATCATGTATTTTACTGTAATCACTAACTCTCCTTTCAGAAATACCTGCTGTGCAGTAAAGGAAATGCTTCTGTCCTAAATAATTCGAAATGGGTAAGGTGAGGAGGGAGTGTGTTTCACTCTCTGCAGGTTCATGTCTGTTCATTCTGACCTGGGAGACAGTGATAGAGTCAATCTGTAAACTCCTCAAAACCCAGAGGAGATGCTCATTTCCTGTTGTTCTTGACATCCTGATTAATTTTGTCAGCAGACAAGATGTGCTCATGCCTAAAAGCTCAAAAGAAAAGAGCATCTCCAGTAGCTTCCATGCCACAACTCCTTGTCTGATATGTTTGATTCCTCTGCCTGAGCAGTTAGGTAAACTTTGGATGTTTCTAGGAATCATTTCCTTCAAATTTCAAAGGGCACAGGATGTTTTCTCCATTGGTCTTATTGTTTACCACCAGTTTTTAAAGAGTCCCTAATGCAGACATGCTCCTCCCCATTCTTTTCTAGAATTATGACAACTCTGTAGAAAATAAGAGTGGTGGATTCCCATTACAGGGAAGCCCTTGGGGCCTGCCAGGACCCGTCCTGACAACTGGATCCCAGGGAATGATAGTGAGATCATTGTGACTTCATTTCATTACACTTTGAGGCATACACTACATCTTCACTTCTTGAAAGGAAACATAGAGCTACATTCAACAAACAACCCTGAAATAATCTCTGCAGAATTAAGAAAGCAGTGTTACATTACTACGCATGTTAGAATGGCTACTCACTTGAAAAGGCAAAACAGAAAGCAGTGTTTTACCGAAACTCAAAAATGCATATCATGTGCATCCTGGGGAAAGTCCAAGCATGGAACAAATGTTTGAAGGATATTTGTAGTTTTTCTGAAAAGTAACTGTTAGGTAGGTTGAAGTCTTCATCTAGCAGTGAAGAAGAGCCATTCACGACTCAGGTTTTGGCTTTTGTTGATACTTAAATTATAAAAGACAATCACTGCATATTCCATGATATCCAGAAGTAGGCCATTCACAAACAAAGACTAAATTCTTCATGTAAAATGCAAACCACAGATGTGTCATTCAGGAATATATAACTCATCAAAGACACAAGCGAACACCAGAATTGGATAAACTCACCGGACACCAGCAGCCCAAGTGGACAAGTTAGCCTCCTGGAGCCTTGGACTTTAAAACTTCATTCAAGTCCGGATGCCCCACGGCTTTACGTGAACACAGTTTGATTTGAACAAATTGCTATAAATGAGCAGAGAACAATGCATTTGGAACTAATTCTATAGGAGACAGAATTAAAAATGAGCTCATCAGTTTGTCAACATTAAATTGCACATTGATACAGAAAGTTGCTCAGGGTTTGTTTTGACTTGGACCTCCAGGAAAACAAGAAGTGATATTTTTGTCGATCCCAAGTCCTCACTCAGAGCTTGGCAGAGCTGATGGGTAGACATTACTTCAGTATCTCAGGGGCTTTTTGATGAACAAGCTACAGGCTCTCAGTGGGCTGGGACTCAAGTCCTGTTCATTGCTATTCCCTGTGTCCAGTACCATGACCCCCTGTGTGGAATGGCATGTTATAGGTGCTCAACATGTCCTGGTAGCTCCCTCTCCATGACCCTTGCAGTGAAAGGGAAGGAGAAAGGGCACAGGAAGTTTTCTCCATTGGTCTTGATGCTCCAGTGGGCATGGAGCTAGGAGACTGGCCGATAGACAGCCGTGGCTGGGACCACAGTCAGGGAGCCTCATACGCCAGTGCCTCTCCTCCTCACTAGTATTTGTCATGAGTTTGCAGATGGAATACACATATTTATAGACACACAGACATTATTAAATGTCTCTGTTGGCTGCCAAACTGCCCACTATGGCTCTGGTAGCCACGTGCCCCACCACTGTCACATCTTTTCAGCTGACCACATGCTTTCCATCCTGCCTTTTTCTACAACTGAGTGAGAATCTGTTCCTCCTGTCTTACATCTTAGTGTCTGTCCTGATGAAATCTCTCTCTCCCTCTTTCTTCCTTTTTTTTTTTTTGCCTTTTTGGCTAGGCTGTCTGATCTGCTAGAGAAGGTAGTGGGCCCTCTGGTTTGTGATCTCCCAGGGAGAAGCCAGCCTTGGGATGACAGGGAACAAACATCATTGCCTCGTACGCCAGAAAAGAAAATGTGCTAGAAACACTGGATTGCCCTCTGGCATTTCTGAGGCCACTGCAGATGGAGAGCCATCTGGGTCTATTCACCCCTCCCGATTCTCCCTGGTCAGCAGAGCCTCTAACCATATCCCCCAAAGCACGCAATACGCCCCCTTTCAAGAAATTGCTATTGATCTTGACAAGCTGTGGGACGTGCTGTTCTTTTTCTTTGGGAAAGATTCCTGCAGATATTTTTCTGTTTTTTTTTTTATATGTGTGTGTATTGTGTGATATTTTACTAGTAAAAAAAATACAAAGCAAAATATCTTTCCCTTTATGTAATTTTATTGTACATTTTCCTTTTAGCAGTTCTTTACAGAAACTTACTCATTATCAGCTAGACAAGACTACACTGCCATTGACTCCAATGTCAATAATACTGCATTTCAAGACAGCCCTTGCTTTTTGCGTCTGTGCCCTAGGAGGCTAATGTGACTCAGGAACTCATATTCCTAACTCATGTGCAAAAGGTCAGGGAACTTATCTTCCACTTTTAGGTCTGCTAAGAGCTTTGTGGTTGTCTCTGCTTAGGTTTCCACAATTTCTGGGCAAGAGAAAGGATACTGATTTTACACAGTCCTCAGAAGACTAATAAGGAATTTGCAAAATGGAACTAACTCTGCATGGTTAGTTCCAGTGTGGTTGGAAAGGTAAAAGTATGCGCTTATTCCACCTGACTTACACACTGTGCAAAGACTTCACTAAGCTAGTTTTTTCTTCCTCCTGAGTGTACAAATAGATGACCGGCCATCTCAAGCCTGGCCCATAGCACCCTCTCATATCCCATTTACTCTGCATCTACTTTTTCCTCTTCTAAATGGCTGCAATGGAGATACACTTTGGTGGCCTTGGGAACAATTTAGAATAAATATGGAGTAGAGGATGAACTTCAACTCACTGCTCAGAGAAGAAATGCCTGACCAGGAAGATCCAAAGTGGATTCCTACATAAGCAAAACACAAGCTAAAGTTGTTTTAATCCACTGCTTTTGGAGTTTATTAAAAATCAGTTATATCAGCTGGAATTATTATATACAGTAAACAGTCTATATCCTTCTAAAGAATTAAAATAACATAAAATTTAAAAATTGAATGAAATTTCATACTCCGTTGTTGATTTAACACATATACGTGGTACAGTCTCTCTTTCAGGGTTGTCATTTGAAGCACGAGTTCCCTCAAAAGGACTGTCAAAGCAGGCCCCCGGGGAAAGTTGCGACCCGTGGACCAGATGGACAACAGAGCACAATGCAAGACGTAAAGCCAGTCTAGCTGCTGGAGTTGCCTAATGGTCCAATATTAAACTATTTGTCCTACATGGTGTTCAGGGAAAGAGAAACACTTGAGGATTTAAATTACAGAGAAAAAAACTGTTCACTCTAACTATATATATATATATTGTGTGTGTGTGTGTGTGTGTGTGAAATAAAATCTCCTTACATATTTTGTCACACTTAAACCCACAAATATGCATTGAGATACACGCTATGAACTTCAGATGTGAGAAAATTGTGGGTACGATGTGTGAAGATCAGAAGACTCGTGAGCGGTGGAGCTGTGATCTGAACCTGGCTGGCTGATGATCCTGTTCACTGTCACTCAGAGCCTTCTACACAGCTGCTCCTGCCTCCACTCACCATAGCGGGTGCGGTCACCCTAGGGTCTGGGCCTCTCTGCTCTCTCCACTGCACTATCCTAAGGTCACAGAACTTCCACCAGGATTCCTTATTTTACTTCTGGGAGGAATCTAGATCATTGTTTTTTTCCTGCCGCTGGAAATTGTTTTGGCTGGTAAGATGGATCCTCTCTGGGCTCCTTCCCTCCTTGCCTTCACACAGCTGCTGCTTTATCCCACTGCCAACCCTCCACCCTCAGCCGCCTGGGTTCCTCGTTCCACCCTGGGGTGGGTTTGCCTAAACTGTCTGAATCCACAGCCCTCCCAGACACTCGGATGTCCTCCGAGTTGCAGAGCTGGCTCTTCTGCCATGATTTGGTGACTCTGGCATTTCCAATGCAGAAATCCAAAATCAGACTCCCTGCCTGTCTTCCTTCACAACCCTGTATCCCTGCACGCTGGGCTGCTATCATTCACCTACACATGAAAACCGAAACTATAGGCAGGGCCTGAGGTTTGAATCTTCTCACACTCTTCCAGGTAATTGCAATTACCCATTAATCGCTCTTCCTCATTCCCGCCTGACCCCTCTGCCAACCACTTCTACAAAGACGCCAAGTGTCTTTCTACAGTATGAATCTTACCAGTGAATCTGTGTGCAAGGTGTCCTTCAGGGGTGCCCTGTAACCTCAGGCTCCCTGGTTTAGCTACAAGGCTTCCCGTGACCGGGTATCCTCTCCACGCCTCTCTCCCCACTCTGCTCACTTGGTTCTGCTCTCTTTTGCCTTAAAAGCCCTGTTCCTTTCGTAGTGCCTGGGACACCCTTTACCAGCTTTCTCTGCCCTCTGTACCCTACAGCCCGTGATGGAGCATCCTCAGGGCCCACAGCCACCTGGGCACACCTCCATTCTGACAACTGCAATGAGGCACTGTCCACCTTCTTGGGCTGCTTTGATGAGGCTCATTTCCAACCATCTCAGTAGCAGCTTAGCTTAGAGGGATGAACACTGAGATTTGCAAGCCAGACCACCTAAATTCTTCGTTGACTACTTATTAGCTATATGGCCTGAAAATCACTTACCCTCTCTGAGTCCCAGTTTCCTTATCTACAGGATAGGAATAAGAACAGTATCTATCGCATAGGAATATTGTGAGGATTAAACAAAGAAATATGTGTAAGCTGCTTAGAATGGTGCTTGGCATATAGTGTTTATTTTAATGGTGGGGAATCCTTATAATTTGCCTTTGTCTCACCATAGCCTTGCACGGAGGATAAAAAATATTAATATATTGATTGTGGCTAGGGCTGTTGCTCAGTGGTAGAGCGCTTGCCTAGCATGTGTGAGGCACTGGGTTTGATCCTCAGCACCACATAAGATAAACAAATAAAATAAAGGTATTTTGTCCATCTACAATTAAAAACAATTAATATGTTGAATAATACACAACTAAAGAAGAGAATGACATTATGGTTTGTTTTTAAAATAAAATTCAACCAGACTGTATCTTGATTAAAGTAGCACCCAGTCCTCCTGAAATTAAAGGGATATCAGGAGAACCACAGGCTAACAGAAAAACATGGATCATAAGTGGAGCTGATTAACCCTTCAATGTATAGTGTACTCAAGCAAATAACCTGAGGTAATGTGTAATATCAGGCTGTCAATATTGTGAAAGCACTTCAACTTACTAAGATCAGTGACACACACACACAGACACACACACGAAACTATTTCCATCATTTCTCCTTAGGAAAGGGTCCCAGATTTCCTAAGGATTTTTTTTTTTTTGGTACTGAGCATAAACCTAGGGGTACTTAACCACTGAGCCACATCCCCAGCTCCCCCGACCTTTGTATTTATTTTTTTTTGTATTTTATTCAGAGACAGGGGCTCACTGAGTTGCTTAGGGCCTCACTAAGTTGCTGAGGCTGGCTTTGAATTCACAATCCTCCTGCCTCAGCCTCCTCAGCTGCTGGGATTACAGGCATGCACCACTGCACCCAGCTCTCCTAAGGATTTTGAATTACCTCTTTCTATGAAGATGAAAACAAAACCAAGCCTCTCATGGCAGCTGCTTCCTTCATTTGATTTAGTCCCCATTTTATTTTTCCCATGAAGGAATTCACCCTTGTCATTCTCAGAATACCTATGGGATTAGGAGAAGATGCTCAGGCAATAAATAAATAAATAAGCAAAAACATATAAAAGTAATTAAAATAATAATAATAGAAAACCTAGATAGATATGAAAAAAGAATGAAGGAGAGAGGTGGGAAAGAAAGAAATTCCACACTGTAAGGAGAGAGATATGTAGGGAAAACAGAAAGACAGTTCAAGAGTTGAGAAGTCAGTGAGGCTAATAACAGAAAAAAAAAAAAAGAGCCATCTATGTGGCCTCTGCAAGGGTAAAGGAAAAGCTAGGGGTTTAAGTGATTTATTTTTCTATTTTTCAATTCTCAAGTGCTTATCTCAGCTAAATTTCAAAATCCATTTTAAATAGTGCAGCCTCTGTAACTCAGAATTCAACTTCAAGAAGTCACATAACTAGGTTTTTTCATATTTCCCATCTCCATTAATTTCAACTGATCTATACAAATAAGATACTTCTAAATTGAGTCACTGAAAGTTCAACTATAATCATAGGCCAAAATGGTGCTGGCCTGGAGCTGCTTGGCTTTACAGGGGAGCAGCCACACTGCAGAGGTTGGAAGGCTTCCCTGGATCTATTTATGCCAAGACCCCAAAATCATGCAGAAGGAGCTGTAAGCCTGGCTGCAAGTCTGCGAAACTGGCACATGGGGAGTGGAAATATTGCCAAGTCAGCAAACTGGCAGATGGCAGATTGGAGAGAGCGAGGGAACTGAGCAGACAAGGGAAATGCTAGACAACGGTAGGATGCAGCGTGGATTGGTTTTAATTAACAATTCCGCATACAACTCTTGCAAGCAATAAAAGAGGAAAAAGATGAAACTAAAATAGCTAAAAACACAGAACTGGAAGGGACATTAGTAATTACATTCCCCACTCCCCTACATTTATCAAGGAAGGATAAAGACTCAGAAACACCCAAGTGGTTTCCATTAGCCTTCTTGTTAATAAGTTAACTTAGTCATTAAAAATATAAATAAATAAAAACCCATGAGGAAAAGAATGAAGAGCTTTACAGAAAGAATAAATGAAGGTAAAAGAAAAACTTACTGGTCTAACTCTTAAATAATCAAACAGACAGCATTTTGTTCAAAATAATAATAGCAATAATGTATTGATGCATATGGACTATATAAGTGAAAGAATGACAGCAATGATACAGGGACAAGAGGGAGGAATTTGGAATGCTTTGGTGTCATAAGGTACTCATACCATCTATGACACGGTACAGTGGCATTGTGTTATTTCAGAGTGGACTTGATTAGTTGTAAATGTATTGCAAACTCTACAGCAACTACTAAAAACAAGAAAAGGAAAAAAGAGAGAAGTATAACTGATTTGCTAAAAAAGGAGAATAAACAGAATCAACTAGTTGATTAAATATTCAGTTTTAACCACAGAAGGTAGAAAACAAGTGGAAGACAAGAATAGAAACACAAAACTAAGGCAACAAATAGCGAATACCATGCTAACACTAAGAGAGAGCAAGAATTCCCATAGTTAAAAAAAAATTTTTTTTTTCTTTGTATGGGGATTGAACCTAGGGACACTCAACCACTGAGCCTCATCCCCAGCCCAGGAGTTCCCATATTAATTTAAGATAGAGGAGACTTCATAGCAAAAGAAGTTATCAGAGATAAAGAATGGCATTGCCCAATAATGAAGGGGTCAGTTCTCTGAGAAGACTTAACAATGCACCAGTAACAGAGCATCAAGACGAGGCTAAACTTGTAGAAGTTCAAGAAGAAACAGATAAATTCAGTATTATAGTTGGAGACTTTGACATCCCTCTTTCAGAACAGATTCAACAGGTAGAGAATGAGCAAGGCCACAGTTGAACTAAGAAATACCGTAAGTCATTTGGATGTAATGGACATTTGTAGACCACCCCATACAGCATAGCAGAATACACATTCTTCTCAAGTTCATATAAAACAGTCACCAAAATGGAGCACATGATGGGCCATAAAACACACCTTTACAAACTTAGATAAATGTAATCAAACAATGGTTACCTTCTGGCCATGTAGAAAACAGCAACAGATATTTAGCTGGAAAATCCCCCAATACTTGGAGATTTAGCAACACATTTTTAAATAACACATGGGTCAAAGAATAAATCTTAAAAGAAAATTTAAAATATTTGGAACTAAATAAAAATATTACTTTATCAACAAAAGTGGGAAGCAATGAAAGCAATGCTTAAAGGAAACCTGGATCATTAATTGCATATGTTAGCAAAGAAAGACATAAAATCAAAAATCTATGCTTCCACCTGAGGAAAGTAGAAAGACATCCAAAATAAGCATAAGAAAGAAATAATGCAAATAGAGCAGAAATTCACAATATCGAAACAGGAAATCAATGGAGAAAACCAACAAAAACCAAATCTCATTTTTAAGAAAAGATAATAAAATCAATAGAATTCTAGTCAGGTTAACTGGAAAAAAATGGAGAACATAAATTATTAGCATCAGAAATACAGAGGAGATATAACTATAGACATCAAAAGGATAATAAAGGAATATTATGAGCCATTCTATGCCTACATGTTTGATAACCTAGATGAACTGAACCAATTCTGTAAAAATTAGGAATCTGCCCAAACTCACACTGGAAGAAATAGATGAACTGAACAAAACTTTATCTGTGAAAAAAATTGAATCAATAATTAATAGTTTTTCAAAGCAGCACCAGTCCCAGATGGATTCACTGGTGAATTCTGTCTAGCATTTAATGAAGAAATAACATAAATTCTCCCCAATATTTTTCAGAAAAAGCTAGAATCAAAAGGAATACCAACTCATTCTATGAGACCAACATTACCCTAATAACAAAACCAAACAAAAACATTATAAAAAGAGAAAACTGCAAATCAGTATCTCTCATGAACATAGAGAAATCCTTAACAAAATATTAGCAAACCAAATGTACATCTAACGATGTATAAAAAGAATGCACACCATGACCAAGTGGGATTTATACCAAGTATTCAGGGCTGATTGAGCATTTGAAAATGAATTAATGCCATGCATCAACTCAATAAGCTCAGATGAAAAATGACATGCCTCCATAAATACGGGCAGAAGAAGCACTGGACAAAGTCCAACATCCCTTCATGATAAAAAACCTCTCACTGAACTAGGAAGAGATGGGAGTTTCTTCAATTTGGTAAAGAATATCTACAAAAAATTCTACAACTAATATCATTGTTAATAATAAGAAACTAGAAATTTTTCTAAGATCAGAAACAAGGCAAGGATATTTCCTCTTCCTTCCGCTTTTCAATGTTGTACAGGAAGCCCTATCTAATACAATAAGACCAGAAAAAGAAATAAAAGGTCCACAGAAGATGCAGGAAGAGATACATTGTCTCTGTTCACAGATGCCATAGTCACCTATGTAGAAAATCCAAAAGAACAAATACCCTCCCCACAAAACAAAACCAAACGACAAAAACTAAAAATTCCAGTTACTAATAAGTCATTATATCATGGTTGCAGGATATAAGTGTAATAAACAAAAGTCAGTTGTTTTTCTATATTAGCAATGGAGAAGTGAAATTTGAAATTAAAAAAATAGTATCATTCATATTAACATCTCCCCAAAGTGATGTGTAAATGTAACAAAATGTGTATAAGGTCCATATGAACAAAACTACAAATCTCTGATGAAAGTTCCAAGAAGAACTAAATAAATGGAGAGATATTCTATGTTCACGGATAGGAAGACTCCATATTGTCAAGGTGAAAGTTCTTAACTTGATCTATAGATTTAGTGCAGTCAAAGTGAAAATTCCAGAAAGTAATTTTGCGTATATGGAGAAACTGATTCCACATTTTATAGGGAGAGGAAAAGACCAAGAAAAGCCCACATAATATTGAAGGAGAAGAACAAAGTCAAAGTACAGACACTATCTGACCTCAAGACTTATTAAAAGTCACAAAAATAAAGACAATTTGTCTCAGTGAGAGAACAGGCAGATTGATCAATGCAACAGAATAGAGAACCCAGGAATAGATGCGTGTAAATACAGTTAACTGACCTTTGACAATGAAGCAAAAGTAATAAAAAGGAGTAATGATAGTCTTTTTCATAAACGGTGCTGGTTTATGAAACAGGGCATTCACATAAAAAATGAATTTAGCTTCAAATCTCACATTCCTCACAAAAATTAATACAAAGTGGATCACAGACTTAATGGTAAAACGTAAAATTATGACATTCCTAGAAGACAATGATGGAGCAAATGTAGATGATCTTGGGTTTTATGATGACTTTTAAATACAACATTTTCATCAAAGTAATCATCCATAGAAGAAAGAATTGATAATCCGGAATCCATTTAAATAAACACTTCTTCTCAGTGAAAGATACTGTCAAGAGAATGAGAAAAAACAAGCCAATACAAAGAACTCTGAAAATGTAACAAATAGTAACACCAACAAAATGAGCAAAAGACATGAACAGATCTCTACCAAAGGAGAGACACAGATGGAAAATAAGCATATGATAAAACATGCTAAACACCATATATCACTAGGGAATTGCAAATATAAAACAACAACAAGATACCACCATACACCTATTAAAGTGGCAACAGTTCAAAACATTGGGAATAACAAATGCTGATGAGGATATGGAACAAGAGGAACTCTCACTTATTGCTGGTAGAAATGCAAAGATGTGAATGCCGCCTTGGAAAGCTGTTTGGCAGTTTCTTACAAAACTAAACATATTCTTACCATACAACCCGGCGATCACACTACTTGATATTTACTCAAAGGAACTGCAAACTTATGTCCACATAAAAACCTACACATGGATATCTATAGCAGCTTTATTCATAATTGCCAAAACTTGAAAGCTACCAAGATGTCCTTCAGTAGGTAAGTGGGTAAATAAACTGTGGCACATCCAGACAATGGAGTATCATTCACAGCTAAAAGAAAAGGAGCTATCAAGCCTTAAAAAGACATGGAGGAGCTTGAAGAAGCCAAACTAAAGAGGCTACATATTGTCAACTCTATGACATTCTGGAAAAGGCAAAACTACAGAGATAGGGAAAGATCAGTGAGTGAGGGATGAACAGGCAAAGCACAGGATTTTTAGGGCAGTGTGAAAAATCCTCTGTATGATGTTACAGTATGGTACGTGTGATTACACATTTGTCCAAACTCATAGAAGGTACAACACCAAGAATGAACCCAAGTGCATCCTGGGAACTCTGGGTGATAATGGTGTGTCAGTGCAGATGCATCATTTGTAACAGATGAACCTGTCTGGAGGGGGATGTGGAACATGGGGGAGGTTGTGCACAAGTGGGATATTGTATATATTGAAAATCTCTGTACCTTCCTCTCAATTTTGGTGTGAACTTGAGACTGCTCTAAAATAAAATCTACTGAAGAAGCAAACAATAAAAACCTATATACATGAATATTCCTTAGTAAGGACTCCCTGTAAATATAAAGATGGAATGCTGTCTTCTTAGCCTGCAGACCAGGGGCAGGAAACACTGCTAGACTACCCTTTGTGAAGGAATCAGGATGGAATGGAGCCAGGTTCAGAGACATCACCTTCCTGAAACTAAGTGATGTCTATTAAGGACAGGACTTTATATGGCCATCGCAAGTGTTTACAATCAGAGACGGGAAAGTTGGACAAAAAAGGCCAAAATGAACAAGACCTGGCATCCCCTGTAATTGTGGCTCTAAGGAGAGGAATTACAGGATTGTGTGTGGGTAATGTCCAAGTCGTTTCTGAATCCAATCCAAATCCCCCAGCACTACCAGAAAAACACTGCATGTGAACCAACAGATTCAGTCACCCACCTCACAGTGAAGGATGCGACTCCGTGTCCCTTCCCTCCCAGAATCCTGTATTGTTGCTGGAGAAGGGCCAGAGAAAGACAGTGGAGATGGTCAAAGTGGGGAGGGGGCATTGGTGTAACAGCTCCTCTGTCAGGAGGAAAGCTGGTAGGGAGCCAAGGAAACCCAGGCCGCTAGAGGGCGCAGGTAGGGTGGGCCTGGGGCTGCCAGCCAGAGGCTGCGACAACTAGGATTTGGGGAGAGGGCTGTGCCCAGGACACCTTGGGGATTTCAGAAGTATACTTAGGACAAAGGATCGCACAGTCTGTCCCACAGTCTCGGCAGTAGGAAGTAAACTTGGTTCATTCATTACTTCAGCATTAGCAAAGGCTGAAAATATAAAGAATTCTAAAAGACCATTGCATCCTTTTAAGTCTGGTAGTTTAATTTTAAGTTTTAAGATTAATCCCTTATATTTTTGAGTTTAGGCAAATGACCTCGTTTGACTTGCCGCCAGCAAGCCTGGTGACACTGAGACAGATGGTCAGAGGTCAAACCCATAGCCCTGCTTCGTAGATTCTCTTGAAGAAACCCGCCAGAGGTCTCAAGAAATAAGACTCTTCAACTTCGTGAGTGATCTGAATGTTTTGACTAATGTCTCATAAAGAACCTGGGATCCTGTGGGGTCTCCATGCAGGGCCATGCCTTTACTCTTTCTGCCCTTCATTTTCATCTGAATACTGTCAGCCTTGTCGACTGACAAGAATATGTTCAGAGAACAGGGAAGTTTTTTTTTCATACCTTGGTGATTCCCTCAATGGAAACTTTGGGGCTTAATGTTTGTTTACCTAACTGTGGTGGATTTAATGTTTTCTCTCCCCGAGGTTTTCACTGCAATTCAGTCAATTATTATTATCTCACCTAAGTGGCACAGTTTCTAGGAGAAATGCTTCGGAATAATTCTAGTTGTCTTTTTTTTTGGGGGGGGGGTGCCAGGGATTGAACCCGGGACCTTGTGGATGTGAGGCAGGCATTCCACCAAGTGAACTACATCCTCAGCCCTAGGTGTCTTTTTGTATAGTTATTGAGCAGCTAATTAAACATTATGTGGTGTTCCCTTAAGTAATTTTTATGTTTTCACCTTGAGAAATGTCATTAAATATCCTCTCAGCCGGGCGGCACCAACCTATCAGGAAGCTCTGTTCTTCCAGCCTATTCCATCATTGATGATGGGGTTGGTGTGTCTTGACTTTCTTTCAGTGGGCTCCTGCTCATTCCTAGGGACATCTTCTACATTTCTTACTGTTTACAACCATAGGCGTCACAGCCCTTTCTAGAATACAATGTTTTGCAGAAAAGCATAGCATAGTGTGCTGGACAGAGCGGACAGTCAAAAACGTGCTGATTTGGAGAGTTACATGCTACATTAGCAGATCCTTCCTCAGGGATGATAGGTTCTGTGTTTCCTTTCCTTCCCTTCGTCCCTCTTTCCTCCCCTCCACTAACTCTGTGAAGGTCTTCCTATCTGCCTGAGGATAATGAAGACATGAAGACATAGTACTGGCCAGTCACACCAAGAGAATGAGGAGGTACTGAAGAGTCCGCCATGTCAGTACCCTCTTTAATAATTAGTGCTATATTTTAGACATTTAGTGAAGATATTTACTAGGGATTAAGCATTGTTTTAAGGACTTTGTGATCATAGCTCATGAAATCCTTATCACAACCACTTATTATATCATTTTATGGATGAAAAAAAAATGAAATACAAGGTTGGTGACTGATAGAGAATCCAACCCAGAGAGTCCTTGCTTTCAGCCCCTGTACTGTGCTTCCACAGAAGCAACTGAAGAAATGTCTCTAGAGCCGAAATCAGCATTCGATGCCCCTTCCAACAGAGAAAACAGGACCCAGGAAACACAGAGAGATAACAAACATGAATGGATTCAAGGATGCACAAAACATGTCCAGTCTCTCTTATGAAACATACAGGATTTCAGGTCAGGAAATACCTGCGATAATTAAACTCTGGTAATCAGGATGCTGCGATAGTTGATCATACTCAAATCAGTCTTTTCTAGAAATTTCTCTGCTCACCCTGTAGATCAGAACTGGTAGCAGCCTTAAGCCTCGAGCACTTCTCAGACGCTGTGCTAGGTTGCAACCGGCTTCTGCACGGCCCTTGACAGGGTGACCATGGGTGCGACCTGCCACTTGTTGGTCTGTCTCGTAATGTGGTGCTATTCCACAATTTACTTCTCACAATGCCCTGTGTTTTCTTCCACCAAGCAGCCTGGAGTGGAATCCTGATCAAACCTCATGGGTATTCCTCAGGTATACACTTGCTTAGGGAAAAGAGCACCTGCCCTTGTCTGAGAACTTGGAAGTTCTGACAGCACTAGCTCATGCTGAACTGTACTTCTAAGGAGACCCCAGAACACATCTCTATTCATGTTACAAAGATAATACATGTTCATAAACTTTTTTTTTTGCAGCAGAATTTTTAAGATAACGTTTTGAAAACTGAATAATCCCTCCATCTGAGTAGAAACTTGAACATTTTCAAGGACAATCCTGTGCCTCTTTAAGAGCCAAATATATTAAATATAAAAAGAGAACCCAGAGATTCCCAAATAAGTACTTTTCAGAGCATGAGACCTAATTGTGCAAGGATGCAGTGCAAATATTCCTGAAGTGGGTAAACATTCACTCTTCAAACTACTGCTTCAGCAATAAGTACAAAAGTATTTAAGATTATTCATGTGGATGCCAAAGGAAAAAAATCATTGTTTGATATTTCAGCAATTCTCAAAAAGTGTTATGAATTTTATTTTTAAAACATTTACCTAAGAAGTACAATGAACTTTTGTTTTGACTAAGACTTCATTAGTTCAGATTAAAGACGCCATCAGATATGAGAATATGGAATGGCACTTGTTAAAGTTTTAATTCGATAGAACTTCCAAAAGGTCTGAATAGATACAAAAAAACATGTGGTAGTCTTTTTGCTTTTTTGTTTTTTTCTGGTTCTTTATTCACCACTGAGCTTGATTTTCTCCCATGTCAGGAAGGACTCCCAAAGGATAGCACATGGAGATTTAAGGAAAGTCTTTCCTCTTCTCTAAATTCTCCCTTCTCTGCATCTCAGAGTGGCTGTTGAGAAATGTCCGATGGTGACACAGACTGCCCTTTTCCTCTGTGAAGGGGAAAACTTCCTGATCATTTTATTAGTAGAAATATCTGACAAGGTAGGGGTCACATAAGCCTTGTTTCTGAATGGAGGGCTTTCCCCCAGACCTCTCACGACCGACACCAACCCGCTCCCAGGCTTAGCAGAGAGCTGATGAAAAGACGGGTTGGTTACTATTCGGAAGCACCATGCAGACCCCTAGACTCTTCCCTTTACTTAATGGAACGTCTGTCATTGCTGATAAACAAAACGAAACAAAATAATTGTTTGATGAAAAGTATGTCATCTAAAGTCTCTGGCCTCAAACGAAATTTCATTTCGCACTGGTTCCTAAATTAAATTTTCCTTTTCTACATCCTGATTGTACAAATCTTTCTTTTCCGCACATTGAAAGGCTAATTGACAAAGCAGCATGGGAGCTGCTGGGTGTCCTGAGCACCTCATCCTTCTCTGAACGAACACACAGCCTAGGTATTTCTACTCGGGACATTTAAAGACGCCACAAGAGCCTGATTTATATCTAATTGACTCAGCCACCCCGAAAAAAAAGCAGTGGTAAAGAGTAAAACACAGTGGAACCGGTATTATCTTGTCTAACCTCAAATTTCATCCCGACTTTAGATCTGATCTCAATGCTAGATTCATCCAACATCTCTAGGTCTGATCACTCACCAATCTGACAATGGTCTAACAAGCTGGAGCAGACCGCCTTGCTTAAGACAGGGTCTCCTCCTCTTCCTTCCATTTTAACAAAGTCCTTATGCACCGAGGTACCAGGCAGAGGTTCGGGGAGGCTATGCTCATTACCCTCAAGACTGGAGATGACCCTTTGCTTATTTTAACTACTGGTCTTCATTCCATGTCCCTTGATTGGTGATTGATAGCTGAGTGAACACATGCAGGCGCCCCAGAACATAACACTGCTTGTGAAGTGAGGACTTCCTTTCTGAGTGAAAAGACAGAGAAGAGAAGGTCTTTTGCTCCTTTCCTTCCATTCCTGTTTGGAATGTGGCTGTGATTCCTGGCAGGGCAGCAGGTGCTGGCAAGCACAAGGACAAAATTCAAGGGCTGTGCTAAGGAGTAAGAGCTTGTGCTCCCAATGCTAGTGTTGAACAGCAATTCAAGACAGCCACTGTTTTCTCAAAGACCCCTTCTACTGAGATAAGCAAACACTTACTTAGGCTATTAGTCATAGGATAATTCTCTTACTTGCAGCTGAAAGCATTTATTATGATAAACGCTTAAATCAACATTTTAGAATAGAATGTACTATTTGACAGACAATGTAAAAAGCTTTTGTTTGCCCTGGTTACTTAAATGATGCTGAAAACACCTAACATCCAGATGTTCAGCAGAGAAAGAGATGCTCTTACAGATCACTAATCAATAAGCCTTTTCTAGATTGGGATGTTAAAAAAAATCGTTGCCAGATGGGTCTATATTGCAGAATCCCTGAACATTTAAAATTTCAGTGTAAAATCTTTTTATCATACCACCAAGAATCTCAAAATATTTCCCTTAACTGGAAGTCTTCATCTCCATACACTGAATACACTATGCGAAGCTCTGAGCCAAGTGCTGGGCTCAGAAAGGACCAGGCCGCGTCCCTGCCTGAAGAAACCGACTAATTGTGCAGATGGAAAATGGAAATATGTTTGTAGAATGCTTCTCAACATAATGATGGATTTATGTTCTGATAAATCCAAGGTAAGTTAAAATAACATTAAGTAAAAAATGCATTTAATACATGTATGCATTTAAAAATGCATTTAATACCTTAGCAACACAGTACGCTGTAGATGGTTGGTCCTTTTCCCTGTGAGTGGGACTTTTGGGCCCCTGCCACTGCCCAGTATTTCAAAAGAGTACAGCAGATTTCTAGCCCAGGAAAAGAGCAAAATTCGACATTCAAAATTCAGAGTGAGGCTTCTACTGAATGTGCATCACTTTTGCACCACTGCCAAGTGCAAAAATCATAAGTGCAACCACAGCAAACCAGGGACTGTCGTCTGCATACGTTAAAATAGGATGCTGGGAGTAACTTCTGCCTTTAGAGTCTGGGAAAGACGTGAGACGGGATGGGGTGTCTGGCTGGGGCAGTGGGATGGGAGTGAGGGTTTGTCCAGATGAGAAGGAGCGCAAAGCCTTTCAAAGGAACAAGGGTATTTGTGAAGAGAGGGATCTTAGAAAGGCCTGGGCTGCCATGGAGAGGGAGAATTTCAGAGTAGGCAGGACACCAGCAGATGGGACCAGAGCAGTTGACCAATTTCCTCAGATGCTCCAAGAAACCCCTAAGAATTTAGCCTTCAGGTGATGCAGAACACTAGTAGGTCTTTACACAGAAGGACATAGAATCAGATGAGAGTGTTTGCTCATTAACACCTCTGTACGATATAAATACAACGCACAACCATGTAAAAATTTAAATGATACAGAACATATAAAGGGAGGGTTTCTTTGCCTTTATATCTATTCTATCTCAGAAGTAATTCCTAATGATATTTGTTGTGTATTCTTTTGGAATTTTCTTGCACACTGTACCATTTATTTTCTCTCTTTTTTTTTTGTCTGTTTCTGACTCTATCTTCTTTCTTTCTTTATTTTTGGTACTGGGGATTGAATCCAAAGGTGCTTAACCACTGAGCAACATCCCTAGCCTTTTTAAATATTTTACTTTTTTGGGGGGGTGGTGGTGTTGGGGATTAGAATCCAGGGTCTTGTGCATCATGCAAGGCAAGCACTCTACCAACTGAGCTATATCCCAGCCCATCTGTCTCTATCTTCTTTTGTCTGTCTGCATAATTATCTTTTTTAGCAAAGACAGAACTACAAAAGGAAGAAAGAGTAACCAAGGATGTTTGTAGAGTGTCCTGTTTGACCTGAGACTCTATTGTGCACACCTTTCCCTGCCTCCTCCCAGGGCTTTATCACATTGCTTGCCACATCTGCAGAGCCATCTAGAACAGAGCCTGATAACCAGGAGCCTGTGGGCCAAGTCTGACATACTCCTGCTTTGGGGGAAAGCTGTTTTGCTGGAGCACAGCCATACCCATTTGTCTGCGTATGGTCGACGGCTGAACAAGAGGGATTGTGAGGGAAGGCCATGATCTGCAAAGCCTGCACGATGACTGGCCCTCTACAGAGCAAGCGGGCCCTGTAATATGGAGGCCCTAGGCTGAATGCCATCGTTTCTGTGCAATGAATGTTAGCTCACCCTAAATGGGACCAGAACAATGAACTTGTCGATACATCTTTGTGTTTGCAAGCCAGTGTTTCTATGGAGGAGTTTGCTGGAAGTGGATTGCTATTATTAAGAGATTTTTTTCTCTTTTCTTATTTTGTTTGTCTCTTTATTTTTTCTTTTTGGTGCCAGGATAGAGAAGAATGCAGAGACTTCTATAGTCTCAGGGCACACAAATCAATCAGTCGGTGATTCTCATAATTTGGGCAGCAAGGAGAAAAGCCTAGTTGTGAGACTGGGAAGAGTCAAGAAAATTGAAGAGGTATTTGGGGTAGAGAAAAAAACAAAATAAAACAAAGCAGCAGACAAGTTTTCACTGAGGATCTTTCCAGTGTGGTGCTAAAGGTGACAAATCCGCTTGTCCTTGAGCATTTGTCACTTATTCTGTCTCTGAAGAGTCACAGTACAAGCCAGGTGCACTTGTAGATGGAATGGTTCACCCTCAACCCTGACTCTTCTCATTCTGGAAGTGGGAATTCTTAAGGAACAATGGATTCGTTCTGCAGCATGTGAGAGGAGAGCCAGGAGAGGCTTCAGAACCGGCCTCCCACCTCTGTGCTCTGGGCACCAGGCCCCGGTGCACTCTTGGCCTGCAGCAACCATGGTGGGGACTAAGGACTGTTTGGTGGAGACCTGGTTCTAAGGGAGATGTAAAACTTCTTAGCAATCAGAAGGATAAACGACTTGCTTTTTACTTTAAATAGGAAATTCCTTTCTGGAACTAAAACACTTGAATTCCAGGTAATAGAACCTGAGCTTGTGTTAGTTTTTGAATGATCTGTGGCGGGAGTGTAGCAATCCATGAATTGTGACTAAATGGACAGTTGACAACAGGAGACATTTGGGAGGCAATGTAGAGAGTGATGTGGTGGCTGAAGTCCAGGTCAAGGTGAGTGGTCAGAATGCTCTGGGGCTGAATGGCTGGATCATGTGCCCACCCAGGGGACAGCTCCAGCTGACAGGGGACACAAAGGAAGGATACTTAGCCTGAATGTCACTTGCATAACAAGTTGAGGGGCAGCTCATGTGAGTGTTTCAGTTGTGAAGGAAGGTTATGAGTCCTTACCAATGTTACCAATGTTGACTACTTTGACTTTAATAGTTCCCTAGAGCCTGTCATCAGCCTGTTGTCCCTCCACTTTCTGGGATACTGTGGGCCTTCCCTGATCACCCTGGCAGCTACCATGCATGGGTCCTTTCCCTCATCCCCCACAACTATGGCCTGTGTCCCTCAGGCAGGACCCTCGAGTCCTTGGGAGCAAGATGGATGACGTGTGGACGCAGGCTCCTCGCTCTCTTCTGAGTCACCTCTTCCTGGGAAGGCACATGTGGTTTTTGCGGACATCCTTACACCACAAGTTAAGTCAGTTTTCACATTTCACTAAAATTAGTGAGAGTTTTCCCTGAAGAATTAAACGAGCCCTGTCACAGGCATGACATGTTAAGCTAAGGAGAGCAGAGGGCCTTAAAGTTACAGCCATCACCCAGGCCCACTCACTCACCTCAGAGCCCGTTTGGACCCAGGCCACCACAAACTTGCATCCATTGAATTCAGGAGCAGGAACCCATGGAAAGGAAAGCAAATCAATCCCCCAATGCCACAGGTCAGCTGTTCTCTCCAAGTACCGTGGAACTTTCCACAGTGGGGTGTTTAACATGTATTCACATTGAACTTTGGTGAGTATCAAAGCAGGATGCTCTAAAGTCTAAAAAGCATTTGAAAATAGATGCAATAACATCACATTTAGTTTTATTTATTTATTTATTTATTTTAGGTTTTTAAGAGGTAAAATGGTCCTGTAACAGACAGAATTGGGGAAAAAAACATCCAAGTGTAGCCTTGAGGCCCTGAAAGGAGTAGGTGGGCTATACCTGGAGGATTGTGGGCCCCAGAGGAGACAGCGGTGGGTCTGCTGAGAGACCCGAAAGAACAGGGCCGCAGCAGCCACAGGCACGCAGGATGTCATGGCCCCTTTCAGAATCCCGGGGCTTATGCAACCGTCCTACATGCTGGATAGGTCGGTCACCACATTACCAAAATTCACATCTGAAATCACAGAACGTCTTGGGGGCTCTCTTGGTGTAGGAAAACCAGCAACTTTGATACTGAAGTTCTTAAATAACTCCGGGGCCGGGTTTGACCTGCTAGGTCTCACATTACAATGGCATCAAGGCCTTCTCTGGGATTGTTGAGATCAGACCCAGGGAGATGCAGGACGGGGCAGATCAAAGCCTGGGGAGGCTGGCCACAGGAAGGTGGGCACAGGATGCAAAGTGCCTCAGGCCTTTCCCATGGCCGACCCTGCTCTCCACCCTGCCGCGGACAAGCAAGTGGGTCACAGTCCCCGCCATGTCCCCACACAGCCACTGAACTAAAGAAGAAATTCAAAACAGAGAGAACATATTTTGAAGAAAGAACTCACTGATGTTTCAGCCTGCCCGCATGGAGAAGTAGGGCAAAGAAGAGACTTGTAATATAGGGAGAGGTTAAATATGGAAAATGTCCTCAGCCCTCTCCATCTCCACAGGGGCCACCAGCACAGCATCTCAGGATTCCCACAAAGGAAGAAACGCATGAGGGAAAAAATTCCGAATTACTAAGAAATGTTGAGAACTAACATTCCTTTGCTCTGTTCCTTACAGCGCATTTTCTGACCTGCCTTTAAATTTTATGTAATTCCACCTGCCATGTGTGTTTTTTTGTATTATTTTTCCAGGTTGAGCTTTCTTTGGAGTTGAGACCTGTGCTGCTCCTCCTTGTTTCCTATATTCACTCCACCTCTCCCCAGCTCCAGTATCTGCCCGGTACACCATAGGCACCATGACAGATGGAGAATCCCACCCTATTCCGACTACTGTCAAGACTTTATTTTCAGTGTTTTTCCTCCCCAGAGCTCTACTTGTAAGCCACCAACTTGACAGAGTTCTATGCTCCAAAGTGATCACGAATCCTGAGATATACTTTAGCAGAGAAATTTTATACTTCCCTATAGATCTGAAAAATTGGGCATACTCTATTCTTCTTTTGGAAAGTCACAAAGCATATTAACATATTAAAGACACTGAGAAGACCTGCAAGGAAGAGACCTGTTCAGCCCTGTGTAGCATAGTCTTTCTTATGATATTAAGTAAGAGCCCCCCTGCCCCGCCCCTTAAATATTATTGCCATAGTCTGGAATTAGCGTTCTTCAGACATTGCTACAGAATGTGGTTCAGGGACTTGAAACACCAGCCTCACCTGGGAGCTCCTGAGGACGCAGGAGCTCAGGTCCCACCCTGGCCCTGTTGAACCAGAGCCTGCCTTTAATGAGATACTCAGGTGACATGTACAATAGTACATGAAACACACCACTGTATGGTAGTGGGAAGGTCTTTAGCTCTGGAATCAGGTAGATCTATAAATCCACTATACTATGAACTACCAATTTTGTGATCTTCTGCAAGAAAATAGCTCACATGGTCGTTATGAAGATTAAATAAGATAATACTGTGCCTAAACCCCCTGGCATATAATAAATACCAACTAAATCGTGGCCATTTGTATTGTGATTATCATTCATATTCTACATTTACTTCACTTATAAATATAATTATCATATAATTATATGTACTAATTTTAACTGATCCCCAGTACTGATTTGTTAATGGTACTGGTTCTTGAAGGTTAGTATAATTAGTATGTATGGCAACTGTAAGGAAAATTTAATCATCCCCAATTCTGTGACTTCCTCTTCCAAGGAGCCATGTTTACTGCAAGGAACCTATACTTTTAGGGCAACAGGAAGGTGTTTTATACAAGACTGAGCAATTTTTCTTCAGATTGCTTCTTCTTTTTTTCTGGAACAGAAATAGAGGACACCGAATTGGCATTTGGTCTGCTGCCTGAATGCATAGATTCCCGAGGACCACAACTTTTATGCCATTAAGTCAATACATTTATATTTAATTAGCAATTTGATTTGTCTTAGGTGTGTGTAAACAATATCCACTTAAAAAAATCATACCAGTCTGACTTTCATATTGCATGTAACAAAGATTTACTGAAAGAAAAATACATGAAAGTCAGTTGGAGATGAGGTGAAAGTTAATGGGAAAAGGAAACATGAGTAGCAAGCAAATATTCTTTTCCCAATTTCTACTTTGACTATGTTATTTCATATACATCCTGTGAATACCATTTGTATTTGGTACCCACAAGTGCTTGCTTTAAAAGTCCACAACATATGTCATTTTTTTAAGGATGCTGAATAAATAAAGTTCTTAGAAATGATACTTTTCAATTTATTTAGGTTCTCTCTCTCTCTCTCTCTCTCTA
This sequence comes from Marmota flaviventris, assembly GCF_047511675.1. Lineage (NCBI taxonomy): Eukaryota > Metazoa > Chordata > Mammalia > Rodentia > Sciuridae > Marmota > Marmota flaviventris. The sequence goes on along the minus strand of NC_092509.1, from coordinate 16,325,458 downwards.
CACACACACACACACACACACATACAATGACTCCTGCCTTGGCTGACTCCAATTCACCTCTCACCTGACTCTGGGAACGTGGGTGGGTGCCCAGTAACATAAAGAAGAAGCACACTGGGAGAGGAAGGGCTGGTACTTCATGAGGTACCCCACATAAGTTTAATAAATGTCAAGTTAAAACAAAAACAAAACTGAAAAACCATCAAAAGAGCCAGGCATGGTGGCTCATGCCTGTAATCCCAGAGGCTCAGGAGTCTGAGGCAGGAGGATTGTGAGTTCAAAGCTAGTCTCAGTGATTTAGTGAGGCCCTAAGCAACTCAGTGAGACCTGTCTCTATATAAAATACAAAAAAAAAAAAAAAAAAAATAGAGCTGAGGATGTGGCTCATGGTTAAGAGCCCCTGAGTTCAATCCTTGGTTCAAAAACAAAAATAAAACAAAACAACAAACAAAAATTTACAGGAAGACAAAAACCACACCCTGCAGCTGGAGGTACTATTTAAACTTCTCATTTGCAGTTGTGGTAGTCTATATCTACTTGTTAGGTTTAAAGGAGCCTGGCTGGCTATTGTCGCGTGGTCCAGCCAGCCCGGAGGCACAGAGCACTGTGCAGCGTGGATGGTCTCTTCTCTGGTTTCCACTCCCATTAACCTCCGCAGATGCATCCAGTCCACTTAGGATATCCCCGTGTTTGACGAGAAGCCCTCAGGCTCTCAGTTCTTTGTACATACCGTTTCTCTTACTTGTGTCTCCCATTTCTAGCATGAATTTTGGTTAAGAAAATACTTATTTTATTGAACTTACTTTATTGTCGGGCGGATCCCCACCCACATTCGACCATAAGTATGCGTGGAGAATACATGGACGGCTCGAGGGCCTCTCTCACACGGCCACATGTTCTTACATCCAATAAAAGAGGTGAAAGTAAGAAGTCGAGCTCTTTCCCTACAAAGCTGTTGAGTGTGTGTGTGTGTGTGTGTGTGTGTGTAGAAGCAGGATCTGATTAGCAATTGCCAATCTGACACCAACATCCCAAACTTCAACTACTGATATCTTCTGTCCTAAAAATGTGTGTTTAGTTGATTTCTCTCAAATGTCACAGACTTCAAGATAAAGTCTGCATAGGTTCCTTGTCCGTTGCTATAAACAATTAGCTTTACAAATGCCGTAACTAGGAAATAATGAGGCATTAACCGGACCTGACCCTGGGCAGCCCCTGCTGCCATAGTGACAAGGCTCAGCAGCAGGCGAGGCATGGGGGAGCGATGGCCACGGCCCGGACGTTTCCAGTGAGCAGTGGGGAGCCGCAGCGAGGACAGAAGCCCACTCCCAGGCTCCTGCAGTAGGAAGAGGTCAGCAGAGAGGTCAGGTGGCCTCTACAGTGCAAGGTCCGCACCATCCGAGGATGGGGTGGCGGACAGCAGCACCACTGGGAGAGCAACTTCTGGAACAATCTGCCTAGGACACTCCATGATGGGGACAGGCTCCTCAGCTCTAAAATGAGGGACATAGTAATGAGCTCTGGCGTCCCTTTCCTTTCCAGAGTGCTGCAAATCTGTGACTCCAGATGGGCCTACGATTTTGTTTTCTGGAATATTCTGATTTGCAGGATGCAAAAAGCCCTTCTAGCATCATGCCAGTTCGTGTTGGTGACGGGCAGTCAACTGTGTGACTAGATTCCTTTACATGATCACAGTGTTCCCAGCAAGCAGGCATCTAGAACTCCTTTGGTTCCTGAAGCCCCTATTCCTTTTCACCATCTTGCCTACCTCCAAGGCAGTTCACAGCAGTAGGTTTTTTTTTTGTGGGGGGTGCAGGCCGCAGACGGTAACCTCTGTTGCCTCCCACTTCACAGCCCAGGCTGATTAAAAAGCACTGGTTCATGTATCCGTGCCCAGGGATCCTGTTTACTCTTTACAGCCTCAATATTCATCTAGGTCATAATTCTCATTAGCTACTTGCCTTGGAAGAGAGGTCATCTTTCCAGGACCGCTCAGTTGGATCATCTGGGAAATGGAAAGAGTATTTTACAGAACAAGTGAGGTTTCAATGGCTTTACTAATTCCTGGCACCCTGAAGAGTCAGAGGAGCTATTCACATGCAGGTGTTCTTTGAAATGCCCCATAAGCAGTGGGGACAGCCTTGCTGGGAACCCACTGCATCTTAGCCAGAGGTCATGTTTCCACTCTTGGACTGGACTGTGGCTTTTGTTTCAGGTTAAGGCCCTGGTTGTTCCCTGTTGTCTGCGTGTTTTCTTTGTTATGACATGTTAATTTTCTGTATTTGTCCTTTGTTCTTGCAGAAAAATAACAAAGCCAGAGGAAAAGAAAGAAATGAGGTTTCCTGGTGGACTCCATTTGCAGCATTTGAACAGCTTTCTTCTTAAAACTCTGTATTTTCTAATGCTTTTACAATTAAAATGGACCTCAAAAATGTCACGGCATTGTCTCAGGGTTTTACCATCACGACTCCAAGAGGATAATTATTTTTTGCTACTCCTAGAAAGCATCTTGTCAGAACAAGAAATTTCATTTTTGACTCGCTTTCAACTTGTGATTCATGGTGGCTCCTACGACGGTGCTTGGATCCAACCAATTCTATCATGACATGTGGCTGAGTTCTCTTCTAAAATTTAATACCTTGTGGGTTCCTTTAATTTTACCTACATTTGTGATCACTCATCCTACTTGCAGAGGATATAATTAGCTCTAATCTTGTATTTTGAGATTATGATTCCCTTTGGATTTTGGTATCATCTACAAATTTATTTATTTTATTTTTTTTTAATTTTTATTTTTTTAAATTTTTTATTGTTGGTTGTTCAAAACATTACAAATTTCTTGACATATCATATTCCACACTTTGATTCAAGTGGGTTATGAACTCCCACCTTCACCCCATACACAGATTGCAGAATCACATCAGTTACACATCCATTGATTTACATATTGCCATACTAGTGTCTGTTGTGCTCCGCTGCCTTTCCCATCCTCCCCCCTCCCCACCTCTCCCCTCCCCTCCTCTCCTCTCTCTCTACCCCCTCCACTGTATAACCCTGAGGGTCTCCTTCCATTTCCATGCAATTTCCCTTCTCTCTCCCTTTCCCTCCCACCACTCATCCCTGTTAAATGTTAATCTTCTTCTCCTGCTCTTCGTCCCTACTCTGATCTTAGTTACTCTCCTTATATCAAAGAAGACATTTGGCATTTGTTTTTTAGGGATTGGCTAGCTTCACTTAGCATAATCTGCTCTAATGCCATCCATTTCCCTGCAAATTCTATGATTTTGTCATTTTTTAATGCAGAGTAATACTCCATTGTGTATAAATGCCACATTTTTTTTATCCATTCGTCTATTGAAGGGCATCTAGGTTGGTTCCACAGTCTTGCTATTGTGAACTGTGCTGCTATGAACATCGATGTAGCAGTGTCCCTGTAGCATGCTCTTTTTAGGTCTTTAGGGAATAGACCAAGAAGGGGAATAGCTGGGTCAAATGGTGGCTCCATTCCCAGCTTTCCAAGAAATCTCCATACTGCTTTCCAAATTGGCTGCACCAATTTGCAGTCCCACCAGCAATGTCCAAGTGTACCCTTTTCCCCACATCCTCGCCAGCACTTGTTGTTGTTTGACTTCATAATGGCTGCCAATCTTACTGGAGTGAGATGGTATCTTAGGGTGGTTTTGATTTGCATTTCTCTGACAGCTAGAGATGGTGAGCATTTTTTCATGTACTTGTTGATTGACTGTATGTCCTCCTCTGAGAAGTGTCTGTTCAGGTCCTTGGCCCATTTGTTGATTGGGTTGTTTGTTCTCTTATTGTCTAATTTTTTGAGTTCTTTGTATACTCTGGATATTAGGGCTCTATCTGAAGTGTGAGGAGTAAAGATTTGTTCCCAGGGTGTAGGCTCCCTATTTACCTCTCTTATTGTTTCTTTTGCTGAGAAAAAACTTTTTAGTTTGAGTAAGTCCCATTTGTTGATTCTAGTTATTAATTTTTGTGCTATGGGTGTCCTATTGAGGAATTTGGAGCCCGACCCCTCAGTATGTAGATCATAGCCAACTTTTTCTTCTATCAGACGGCGTGTCTCTGATTTGATATCAAGCTCCTTGATCCATTTTGAATTAACTTTTGTGCATGGCGAGAGAAAGGGATTCAGTTTCATTTTGTTGCATATGGATTTCCAGTTTTCCCAGTACCATTTGTTGAAGATGCTATCCTTCCTCCATTGCATGCTTTTAGCCCCTTTATCAAATATAAGATAGTTGTAGTTTTGTGGATTGGTTTCTGTGTCCTCTATTCTGTACCATTGGTCCACCCGCCTGTTTTGGTACCAGTACCATGCTGTTTTTGTTACTATTGCTCTGTAGTATAGTTTGAAGTCTGGTATCGCTATACCGCCTGATTC